>NC_133407.1:67675606-67978636 GCF_049350105.2 Macaca mulatta | reverse complement strand
GAGGATATTTCCTTTGGCCCTATAGTCTTCAAAGGGATCCGATATATCTGTTCTCAGATTCCACAGAAATAAGGCTAGCAAAGAGATCCACGAAATTCAGATGTAACTCTGTGAGATGAATTAACAGAACACTAAGCACTTTCTCAGAAAGCTTCTTTCCAGATCTCATCTGAGGATATTTCCTGTTTCACCATATCCCTCTGTGGGCTTCCAAAGATCACTTTGCCAATTCCACAAGAACTGTCTTAACGAAAGGCTTCTTGAAGGTAAAGCTGTAACTCTTTGAGATGATTTCACAGAACACAAAGAAGTTTCTCAGAAAGCTTCTTTCTCTTTGTTATCGGAGGATATTTCCTTTGGCCCTGTAGTCTTCAAAGGGATCCGAAATATCTGTTCTCAGATTCCACAGAAATAAGGCTAGCAAAGAGATCCACGAAATACAGAAATAACTCTGTGAGTGGAAGTCACACATCACAGAGATGTTTCTCAGAAAGCTTCGTTCCAGATTTCATCTGAGGATATTTCCTTTTTCACCATAGCCCTCTATGGGCTTCCAAATATCACTTTGCCAATTCCACAAGAACTGTCTTACGAAAGGCTTCTTGAGGGGAAAGCTGTAACCCTGTGAGATGATTTCACAGAACACAAAGAAGTTTCTCAAAAAGCTTCTTTCTCTCTGTTATTGGAGGATATTTCCTTTGGCCCTATACTCTTCAAAGGGATCCGAAATATCTGTTCTCAGATTCCAAAGAAATAAGGCTAGCAAAGAGATCCTCGAAATACAGATGTTACTCTGTGAGTGGAAGTCACACATCCCAGAGCAGTTTCTCAGAAATCTTCTTTCCTGATTTCATCTGAGGATATTTACTTTTTCACCATAGCCCTCTATGGGCTTCCAAATATCACTTTGCCAATTCCACAAGAACGGTCTTAGCGAAAGGCTTCTCGAGGGGAAAGGTGTAACTCTGTGAGATGATTTCACAGAACACAAAGAAGTTTCTCAGAAAGCTTCATTCTCTTTGTTATCGGTGGATATCTCCTTTGGCCCTATAGTCTTCAAAGGGATCCGATATATCTGTTCTCAGATTCCACAGAAATAAGGCTAGCAAAGAGATCCACGAAATTCAGATGTAACACTGTGAGATGAATTAACAGAACACTAAGCAGTTTCTCAGAAAGCTTCTTTCCAGATTTCATCTGAGGATATTTCCTGTTTCACCATAGCCCTGTATGGGCTTCCAAATATCACTTTGCCAATTCCACAAGAATTGTCTTAGCGAAAATCTTCTTGAGGGGAAAGCCGTAACTCTGTGAGATGATTTCACAGAACACAAAGAAGTTTCTCAGAACTCTTCTTTCTCTTTGTTATCTGAGTATATTTTTTGGCACTATAGTCTTCCAAGGGATCCGAAATATCTGTTCTCAGATTCCACAGAAATAAAGGTAGCAAAGACATCCACGACATACAGATGTAACTCTGTGAGTTCAAGTCACACATCACAGAGTAGTTTCTCAGAAAGCTTCTTTCCAGATTTCATCTGAGGATATTTCCTTTTTCACCCTAGCCCTCTATGGGCTTCCAAATATCACTGCGAATTCCACAAGAACTGTCTTTGCGAAAGGCTTCTTGAGGGGAAAGATGTAACTCAGTGAGATGATTTCACGGAACACAAAGAAGTTTCTCAGAAAGCTTCATTCTGTTTGTTATCGGAGGATATTTCCTTTGGCCCTATAGTCTTCAAAAGGATCCGATATATCTGTTCTCAGATTCCACAGAAATAAGGCTAGCAAAGAGATCCACGAAATTCAGATGTAATTCTGTGAGATGAATTAACAGAACACAAAGCAGTTTCTCAGAAAGCATCTTTCCAGATCTCATCTGAGGATATTTCCTGTTTCACCATATCCCTCTGTGGGCTTCCAAAGATCACTTTGCCAATTCCACAAGAACTGTCTTAGCGAAAGGCTTCTTGAGGGGAAAGCTGTAACTCTGTGAGTTGATTTCACAGAACACAAAGAACTTTCTCAGAAAGCTTCTTTCTCCTTGTTATCGGAGGATATTTCCTTTGGCCCTATAGTTTTCAAAGGGATCCGAAATATCTGTTCTCAGAATCCACAGATATAAGGTTAGCAAAGAGATCCACAAAATACAGATGTAACTCTGTTAGATGAAATAACAGAACACTAAGCACTTTCTCAGAAATCTTCTTTCCAGATTTCATAGGAGGATATTTCCTTTTTCACCATAGCCCTCTATGGGCTTCCAAATATCACTTTCCCAATTCCACAAGAACTGTCTTAGTGAAAGGCTTCTGGAGGGGAAAGGTGTAACACTGTGAGATGATTTCACAGAACACAAAGAAGTTTCTCAGAAAGCTTCTTTCTCTTTGTTATCAGAGGATATTTCCTTTGGCCCTATAGTCTTCAAAGGGATCCGAAATATCTGTTCTCAGATTCCACAGCAAGAAGGCTAGCAAAGAGATCCACGAAATACAGATGTAACTCTCTCAGTGGAAGTCACACATCACACAGCAGTTTCTCAGAAAGCTTCTTTCCAGATTTCATCTGAGGATATTTCCTTTTTCACCATAGCCCTCTATGGGCTTCCAAATATCACTTTGCCAATTCCACAAGAACTGTCTTAGCGAAAGGCTTCTTGAGTGGAAAGCTCTAACTCTGTGAGATGATTTCACAGAACACAAAGAAGTTTCTCAGAAAGCTTCTTTCTCTTCGTTATCGGAGGATATTTCCTTTGACCCTATACTCTTCAAAGCGATCAGAAATGTCTGTTCTCAGATTCCACAGAAATAAGGCTAGCAAAGAGATCCACGAAATACAGATGTAACTCTGTGAGTGGAAGTCACACATCACAGAGCAGTTTCTCAGAAAGCTTCTTTCCAGATTTCATCTGAGGATATTTCCTTTTTCACCGTAGCCCACTATGGGCTTCCAAATATCACTTTGCCAATTCCACAAGAACGGCCTTACCGAAAGGCTTCTTGAAGGGAAAGCTGTAACTCTGTGAGATGATTTCACAGAACACAAAGAAGTTTCTCAGAAAGCTTCTTTCTCTTTGTTATCGGAGGATATTTCCTTAGGGCCTATAGTCTTCAAAGGGATCCGAAAAATCTGTTCTCAGATTCCACAGAAATAAAGCTAGCAAAGAGATCCACGAAATATAGATATAACTCTGTGAGTGGAAGTCACACATCACACAGCAGTTTCTCAGAAAGCTTCTTTCCAGATTTCATCTGAGGATATTTCCTTTTTCACCATAGCCCTCTATGGGCTTCCAAATATCACTTTGCCGATTCCACAAGAACTGTCTTAGCGAAAGGCTTCTTGAGGGGAAAGCTGTAACTCTGTGAGATGATCTCACAGAACACAAAGAAGTTTCTCAGAAAGCTTCTTTCTCTTTGTTATCGGAGGATATTTCCTATGGCCCTATAGTCTTCAAAGGGATCCGAAATATCTGTTCTCAGATTCCACAGAAATAAGGCTAGCAAAGAGATCCACGAAATACAGATGTAACTCTGTGAGTGGAAGTCACGCATCACACAGCAGTTTCTCAAAAAGCTTCTTTCCAGATTTCATCTGAGGATATTTCCTTTTTAACCATAGCCCTCTATGGGCTTCCAAATATCACTTTGCCAATTCCACAAGAACTGTCTTAGCGAAAGGCTTCTTGAGGGGAAAGCTGTAACTCTGTGAGATGATTTCACAGAACACAAAGAAGTTTCTCAGAAAGCTTCTTTCTCTTTGTTATCGGAGGATATTTCCTTTGGCCCTATAGTCTTCAAAGGGATCCGAAATATCTGTTCTCAGATTCCACAGAAATAAGGCTAGCAAAGAGATCCACGAAATACAGATGTAACTCTGTGAGTGGAAGTCACACATCACAGAACAGTTTCTCAGAAAGCTTCTTTCCAGATTTCATCTGAGGATATTTCCTTTTTCACCGTAGCCCACTATGGGCTTCCATATATCACTTTGCCAATTCCACAAGAACGGCCTTACCGAAAGGCTTCTTGAAGGGAAAGCTGTAACTCTTTGAGATGATTTCAAAGAACACAAAGAAGTTTCTCAGAAAGCTTCTTTCTCTTTGTTATCGGAGGATATTTCCTTTGGCCCTATAGTCTTCAAAGGGATCCGAAATATCTGTTTTCAGATTCCACAGAAATAAAGCTTGCAAAGAGATCCACGAAATACAGATGTAACTCTGTGAGTGGAAGTCACACATCACAAAGCAGTTTCTCAGAAAGCTTCTTTCCAGATTTCATCTGAGGATATTTCCTTTTTCAACATAGCCCTCTATGGGCTTCCAAATATCACTTTGCCGATTTCACAAGAACTGTCTTAGCGAAAGGCTTCTTGAGGGGAAAGCTGTAACTCTGTGAGATGATCTCACAGAACACAAAGAAGTTTCTCAGAAAGCTTCTTTCTCTTCGTTATCGGAGGATATTTCCTTTGGCCCTATAGTCTTCAAAGGGATCCGAAATATCTGTTCTCAGATTCCACAGAAATAAGGCTAGCAAAGAGATCCACGAAATACAGATGTAACTCTGTGAGTGGAAGTCACACATCACAGAGCAGTTTCTCAGAAAGCTTCTTTCCAGATTTCATCTGAGGATATTTCCTTTTTCACCAAAGCCCACTATGGGCTTCCAAATATCACTTTGCCAATTCCACAAGAACTGCCTTACTGAAAGGCTTCTTGAAGGGAAAGCTGTACCTCTGTGAGATAATTTCACAGAACACAAAGAAGTTTCTCAGAAAGCTTCTTTCTCTTTGTTATCGGAGGATATTTCCTTGGCCCTATAGTCTTCAAAGGCATCCGAAATATCTGTTCTCAGATTCCACAGCAAGAAGGCTAGCAAAGAGATCCACGAAATACAGATGTAACTCTCTGAGTGCAAGTCACACATCACACAGCAGTTTCTCAGAAAGCTTCTTTCCAGATTTCATCTGAGGATATTTCCTTTATCACCGTAGCCCTCTATGGGCTTCTAAATATCACTTTGCCAATTTCACAAGAAATGCCTTACCGAAAGGCTTCTTGAAGGGAAAGCTGTAACTCTGTGAGATGATTTCACAGAACACAAAGACGTTTCTCAGAAAGCTTCTTTCTCTTTGTTATCGGTGGATATTTCCTTTGGCCCTATAGTCTTCAAAGGGAACCGAAATATCTGTTCTCAGATTCCACAGAAATAAGGCTAGCAAAGAGATCCACGAAATACAGATGTATCTCTGTGAGTGCAAGTCACACATCACAGAGCAGTTTCTCAGAAAGCTTCTTTCCAGATTTCATCTGAGGATATTTACTTTTTCACCCTAGCCCTCTATGGGCTTCCAAATATCACTGCGAATTCCACAAGAACTGTCTTTGCGAAAGGCTTCTTGAGGGGAAAGATGTAACTCAGTGAGATGATTTCACGGAACACAAAGAAGTTTCTCAGAAAGCTTCATTCTGTTTGTTATCGGAGGATATTTCCTTTGGCCCTATAGTCTTCAAAGGGATCCGATATATCTGTTCTCAGATTCCACAGAAATAAGGCTAGCAAAGAGATCCACGAAATTCAGATGTAACTCTGTGAGATGAATTAACAGAACACTAAGCAGTTTCTCAGAAAGGTTCTTTCCAGATCTCATCTGAGGATATTTCCTGTTTCACCATATCCCTCTGTGGGCTTCCAAATATCACTTTGCCAATTCCACAAGAACTGTCTTAGCGAAAGGCTTCTTGAGGGGAAAGCTGTAAATCTGTGAGATGATTTCACAGAACACAAAGAAGTTTCTCAGAAAGCTTCTTTCTCTTTGTTATCGGAGGATATTTCCTTTGGCCCTAAAGTTTTCAAAGGGATCCGAAATATCTGTTCTCAGATTTCACAGATATAAGGTTAGCAAATAGATCCACAAAATACAGATGTAACTCTGTTAGATGAAATAACAGAACACTAAGCACTTACTCAGAAATCTTCTTTCCAGGTTTCATCTTAGGATATTTCCTTTTTCACCATAGCCCTCTATGGGCTTCCCAATATCACTTTGCCAATTCCACAAGAACTGTCTTAGCGAAAGGCTTCTTGAGGGGAAAGATGTAACCCTGTGAGATGATTTCACAGAACACAAAGAAGTTTCTCCAAAAGCTTCTTTCTCTCTGTTATCGGAGGATATTTCCTTTGGCCCTATACTCTTCAAAGGGATCCGAAATATCTCTTCTCAGATTCCAAAGAAATAAGGCTAGCAAAGAGATCCACGAAATACAGATGTTACTCTGTGAGTGGAAGTCACACATCACAGAGCAGTTTCTCAGAAAACTTCTTTCCAGATTTCATCTGAGGATATTTCCTTTTTCACCGTAGCCCACTATGGGCTTCCAAATATCACTTTGCCAATTCCACAAGAACGGCTTAACCGAAAGGCTTCTTGAAGGGAAAGCTGTAACTCTGTGAGATGATTTCACAGAACACAAAGAAGTTTCTCAGAAAGCTTCTTTCTCTTTGTTATCGGAGGATATTTCCTTTGGCCCTATAGTCTTCAAAGGGATCCGAAATATCTGTTCTCAGATTCCACAGAAATAAGGCTAGCAAAGAGATCCATGAAATATAGATGTAACTCTGTGAGTGGAAGTCACACATCACGGAGCAGTTTCTCAGAAATCTTCTTTCCTGATTTCATCTGAGGATATTTCCTTTTTCACCATAGCCCTCTATGGGCTTCCAAATATCACTTTGCCAATTCCACAAGAACTGTCTTAGCGAAAGGCTTCTTGAGGGGGAACCTGTAACTCTGTGAGATTATTTCACAGAACACAAAGAAGTTTCTCAGAAAGCTTCTTTCTCTTTGTTATCGGAGGATATTTCCTTTGGCCCTATAGACTTCAAAGGGATCCGAAATATCTATTCTAAGATTCCACAGAAATAAGGCTAGCAAGGAGATCCACGAAATACAGATGTAACTCTGTGAGATGAATTAACAGAACACTAAGCAGTTTCTCAGAAAGCTTCTTTCTAGATTTCATCTGAGGATATTTCCTTTTTCACCATAGCCCTCTAATGGCTTCCAAATATCACTTTGCCAATTCCACAAGAACTGTCTTTGCGAAAGGCTTCTTGAAAGGAAAGCTGTAACTCTGTGAGATGATTTCACAGAACACAAAGAAGTTTCTCAGAAAGCTTCTTTCTCTCTGTTATCGGAAGATATTTCCTTTGGCCCTATAGTCTTCATAGGGATCCGAAATATCTGTTCTCAGATTCCAAAGAAATAAGGTTAGCAAAGAGATCCACGAAATACAGATGCAACTCTGTGAGTGCAAGTCACACATCACAGAGCAGTTTCTCAGAAAGCTTCTTTCCAGTTTTCATCTGAGGATATTTCCTTTTTCACCATAGCCCTCTAAGGGCTTCCAAATATCACTTTGCCAATTCCACAAGAACGGTCTTAGCGAAAGGCTACTCGAGGGGAAAGGTGTAACTCTGTGAGATGATTTCACAGAACACAAAGAAGTTTCTCAGAAAGCTTCATTCTCTTTGTTATCGGTGGATATCTCCTTTGGCCCTATAGTCTTCAAAGGGATCCGATATATCTGTTCTCAGATTCCACAGCAAGAAGGCTAGCAAAGAGATCCACGAAATACAGATGTAACTCTCTGAGTGCAAGTCACACATCACACAGCAGTTTCTAAGAAAGCTTCTCTCCAGATTTCATCTGAGGATATTTCCTATATCACCGTAGCCCTCTATGGGCTTCCAAATATCACTTTGCCAATTCCACAAGAAATGCCTTACCGAAAGGCTTCTTGAAGGGAAAGCTGTAACTCTGTGAGATGATTTCACAGAACACAAAGAAGTTTCTCAGAAAGCTTCTTTCTCTTTGTTATCGGAGGATATTTCCTTTGGCCCTATAGTCTTCAAAGGGATCCGAAATATCTGTTCTCAGATTCCCCAGAAATAAGGCTAGCAAAGAGATCCACGACATACAGATGTAACTCTGTGACTGCAAGTCACGCATCACACAGCAGTTTCTCAGAAAGCTTCTTTCCAGATTTCATCTGAGGATATTTCCTTTTTCACCATAGTCCTCTATGGGCTTCCAAATATCACTTAAACAATTCCACAAGAATTGTCTTAGCGAAAGGCTTCTTGAGGGGAAAGCTGTAACTCTGTGAGATGATTTCACAGAACACAAAGAAGTTTCTCAGAAAGCTTCTTTCTCTTTGTTATCGGAGGATATTTCCTTTGACCCTATAGTCTTCAAAGGGATCCGAAATATCTGTTCTCAGATTCCACAGAAATAAGGCTAGCAAAGAGATCCACGAAATACAGAAATAACTCTGTGAGTGGAAGTCACACATCACAGAGCAGTTTCTCAGAAAGCTTCTTTCCAGATTTCATCTGAGGATATTTCCTTTTTCACCATAGCCCTCTAAGGGCTTGGAAATATCACTTTGCCAATTCCACAAGAACTGCCTTACAGAAAGGCTTCTTGAAGGGAAAGCTGTAACTCTGTGAGATGATTTCACAGAACACAAAGAAGTTTCTCAGAAAGCTTCTTTCTCTTTGCTATCGGAGGATATTTCCCTTGGCCCTATAATCTTCAAAGGGATCCGAAATATCTGTTCTCAGATTCCACAGAAATAAGGCTAGGAAAGAGATCCAGGAAATACAGATGTAACTCTGTGAGTGGAAGTCACACATCACAGAGCAGTTTCTCAGAAAGCTTCTTTCCAGATTTCATCTGAGGATATTTCCTTTTTCATCATAGCCCTCTATGGGCTTCCAAATATCACTTTGCCAATTGCACAAGAACTGTCTTAGAGAAAGGCTTCTTGAGAGGAAAGCTGTAACTCTGTGAGATGATTTCACAGAACACAATGAAGTTTCTCAGAAAGCTTCTTTCTCTTTGTTTTCGGAGGATATTTCCTTTGGCCGTATACTCTTCAAAGGGATCCGAAATATCTGTTCTCAGATTCCACAGAAATAAGGCTAACAAAGAGATCCACGAAATACAGATGTAACTCTGTGAGTGCAAGTCACACATCACAGAGCAGTTTCTCAGAAAGCTTCTTTCGAGATTTCATCTGAGGATATTTCCTTTTTCACCATAGCCCTCTATGGGCTTCGAAATATCACTTTGCCAATTCCACAAGAACTGCCTTACCGAAAGGCTTCTTGAAGGGAAAGCTGTAACTCTGTGAGATGATTTCACAGAACACAAAGTAGTTTCTCAGAAAGCTTCTTTCTCTTTGCTATCGGAGGATATTTCCCTTGGCCCTATAGTCTTCAAAGGGATCCGAAATATCTGTTCTCAGATTCCACAGAAATAAGGCTAGCAAAGAGATCCACGAAATACAGATGTAACACTGTGAGTGGAAGTCACACATCACAGAGCAGTTTCTCAGAAAGCTTCTTTCCAGATTTCATCTGAGGATATTTCCTTTTTCACCATAGCCCTCTATGAGTTTCCAAATATCACTTTGTCAATTGCACAAGAACTGTCTTAGCGAAAGGCTTCTTGAGAGGAAAGCTGTAACTCTGTGAGATGATTTCACAGAACACAAAGAAGTTTCTCAGAAATCTTCTTTCTCTTTGTTATCGGAGGATATTTCCTTTGACCCTATAGTCTTCAAAGGGATCCGAAATATCTTTTCTCAGATTCCACAGAAATAAGGCTAGCAAAGAGATCCACGAAATACAGAAATAACTCTGTGAGTGGAAGTCACACATCACAGAGCAGTTTCTCAGAAAGCTTCTTTCCAGATTTCATTGAGGATATTTCCTTTTTCACCATAGCCCTCTATGGCCTTGGAAATATCACTTTGCCAATTCCACAAGAACTGCCTTACCGAAAGGCTTCTTGAAGGGAAAGCTGTAACTCTGTGAGATGATTTCACAGAACACAAAGAAGTTTCTCAGAAAGCTTCTTTCTCTTTGCTATCGGAGGATATTTCCCTTGGCCCTATAGTCTTCAAAGGGATCCGAAATATCTGTTCTCAGATTCCACAGAAATAAGGCTAGCAAAGAGATCCACGAAATACAGATGAAAGTCTGTGAGTGCAAGTCACACATCACAGAGCAGTTTCTCAGAAAGCTTCTTTCCAGATTTCATCTGAGGATATTTCCTTTTTCACCATAGCCCTCTATGAGCTTCCAAATATCACTTTGTCAATTGCACAAGAACTGTCTTAGCGAAAGCCTTATTGAGAGGAAAGCTGTAACTCTGTGAGATGATTTCACAGAACACAAAGAAGTTTCTCAGAAAGCTTCTTTCTCTTTGTTATCGGAGGATATTTCCTTTGGCCCTATAGTCTTCAAAGGGATCCGAAATATCTGCTCTCAGATTGCACAGAAATAAGGCTAGCAAAGAGATCCACGAAATACAGATGTAACTCTGTGAGTGCAAGTCACACATCACAGAGCAGTTTCTCAGAAAGCTTCTTTCGAGATTTCATCTGAGGATATTTCCTTTTTCACCATAGCCCTCCATGGGCTTCCAAATATCACTTTGCCAATTCCACAAGAACTGTATTAGCGAAAGGCGTCTGGAGGAGAAAGCTGTAACTCTGTGAGATGATTTCACAGAACACAAAGAAGTTTCTCAGAAAGCCTCTTTCTCTTTGCTATCGGAGGATATTTCCCTTGGCCCTATAGTCTTCAAAGGGACCCGAAATATCTGTTTTCAGATTCCACAGAAATAAGGCTAGCAAAGAGATCCACGAAATACAGATGTAACTCTGTGAGTGGAAGTCACACATCACAGAGCAGTTTCTCAGAAAGCTTCTTTCCAGATTTCATCTGAGGATATTTCCTTTTTCACCATAGCCCTCTATGGGCTTCCAAATATCACTTTGCGAAATGCACAAGAACTGTCTTAGCGAAACGCTTCTTGAGAGGAAAGCTGTAACTCTGTGAGGTGATTTCACAGAACACAAAGAAGTTTCTCAGAAAGCTTCTTTCTCTTTGTTAAAGGAGGATATTTCCTTTGGCAAAATATAGTCTTCAAAGGGATCCGAAATATCTCTTCTCAGATTCCACAGAAATAAGGCTAACAACGAGATCCAAGAAATACAGATGTAACTCTGTGAGTGTAAGTCGCACAACACAGAGCATTTTCTCAAGAAGCTTCTTTCCAGATTTCATCTGAGGATATTTCCTTTTTCACCGTAGCCCTCTATGGGCTTCCAAATATCACTTTGCCAATTCCACAAGAACTGTATTAGCGAAAGGCGTCTTGAGGGGAAAGCTGTAACTCTGTGAGATGATTTCACAGAACACAAAGAAGTTTCTCAGAAAGCTTCTTTGTCTTTGTTATCGGAGGATATTTCCTTTGGTCCTATAGTCTTCAAGGGGATCCGAAATATCTGTTCTCAGATTCCACAGAAATAAGGCTAGCAAAGAGATCCACGAAATACAGATGTAATTCTGTGAGTGGAAGTCACACATCTCAGAGAAGTTTCTCAGAAAGCTTCTTTCCAGATTTCATCTGAGGATATTTCCTTTTTGACCATAGCCCTCTATGGGCTTCCAAATATCACTTTGCCAATTCCACAAGAACTGCGTTACCGAAAACTTCTTGAAGGGAAAGCTGTAACTCTGTGAGATGATTTCACAGAATACAAAAAAGTTTCTCAGAAAGCTTCTTTCTCTTTGTTATCGGAGGATATTTCCTTTGGCCCTATAGTCTTCAAGGGGATCCGAAATATCTGTTCTCAGATTCCAGAGAAATAAGGCTAGCAAAGAGATCCATGAAATACAGATGTAACTCTGAGAGTTGAAGTCACACATCACAGAGCAGTTTCTCCGAAAGCTTCTTTCCAGATTTCATTGAGGATATTTTCTTTTTCACCGTAGCACTCTACGGGCTTCCAAATATCACTTTGCCAATTCCACAAGAACTGCCTTACCGAAAGGCTTCTTGAAGGGAAAGCTGTAACTCTGTGAGATGTTTTCACAGAACACAAAGAAGTTTCTCAGAAAGCTTCTTTCTCTTTGCTATCGGAGGATATTTCCTTTGGCCCTATAGTCTTCAAAGGGATCCGAAATCTCTGTTCTCAGATTCCACGGAAATAAGGCTAGCAAAGAGATCCACGAAATACAGATGTAACTCTGTGAGTGCAAGTCACACATCACAGAGCAGTGTCTCAGAAAGCTTCTTTCTAGATTTCATCTGTGGATATTTTCTTTTTCACCATAGCCCTCTATGGGCTTCCAAATATCACTTTGCCAATTCCACAAGAACTGTCTTAGCGAAAGGCTTCTTGATCAGAATGCTGTAACTCTGTGAGATTATTTCACAGAACACAAAGAAGTTTCTCAGAAAGCTTCTTTCTCTTTGTTATCGGAATATTTCCTTTGGCCCTATAGTCTTCAAAGGGATCCGAAATATCCGTTCTCAGATTCCACAGAAATAAGGCTAGCAAGAGATCCACGAAATACAGATGTAACTCTGTGAGATGAAATAACAGAACACTAAGCAGTTTCTCAGAAAGCTTCTTTCCAGGTTTCATCTAAGGATATTTCCTTTTCCACCATAGTACTCTATGGGCTTCCAAATATAACTTTGCATATTCCACAAGAATTGTCTTAACGAAAAGCTTCTTGAAGGGAAAGCTGTAACTCTGTGAGATGATTTCACAGAACACAAAGAAGTTAATCAGAAAGCTTCTTTCTCTTTGTTTTCAGAGGATATATTCCTAGGCCCTATATTCTTCAAAGGGATCCGAAATCTCTGTTCTCAGATTCCACGGAAATAAGGCTAGCAAAGAGATCCACGAAATACAGATGTAACTCTGTTAGTGCAAGTCACACATCACAGAGCAGTTTCTCAGAAAGCTTCTTTCTAGATTTCATCTGTGGTTATTTCCTTTTTCACCCTAGCCCTCTATGGGCTTCCAAATATCACTTTGCCAATTCCACAAGAACTGTCTTAGCGAAAGGCTCCTTGAGGGGAAAGCTGTAACTCTGTGAGATGATTTCACAGAACACAAAGAAGTTCCTCAGAAAGCTTCTTTCTCTTTGTTATCGGAGGATATTTCCTTTGGCCCTATAGTCTTCAAAGGGATCGGAAATATCTGTTCTCAGATTCCAGAGAAATAAGGCTAGCAAAGAGATCCATGAAATACAGATGTAACTCTGAGAGTTGAAGTCACACGTCACAGAGCAGTTTCTCCGAAAGCTTCTTTCCAGATTTCATTGAGGATATTTCCTTTTTCACCATAGCCCTCTATGGGCTTCCAAATATCACTTTGCCAATTCCACAAGAACTGCCTTACCGAAAGGCTTCTTGAAGGGAAAGCTGTAACTCTGTGAGATGATTTCACAGAACACAAAGAAGTTTCTCAGAAAGCTTCTTTCTCTTTGCTATCGGAGGATATTTCCTTTGGCCCTATAGTCTTCAAAGGGATCCGAAATATCTGTTCTCAGAATCCACAGAAATAAGGCTAGCAAAGAGATCCACGAAATACAGATGTAACTCTGTGAGATGAATTAACAGAACACTAAGCAGTTTCTCAGAAAGCTTCTTTCCAGATTTCATCTGTGGATATTTCCTTTTTCACCTTAACCCTCTATGGGCTTCCAAGTATCACTTTACCAATTCCACAAGAACTGTATTAGCGAAAGGCTTCTTGAGGGGAAAGTGTAACTCTGTGAGATGATTTCACAGAACACAAAGAAGTTTCTCAGAAAGCTTCTTTCTCTTTGTTATCGGAGGATATTTCCTTTTGCCCTATAGTCTTCAAAGGGATCCGAAATATCTGTTCTCAGATTCCACAGAAATAACGCTAGCAAAGAGATCCACGAAATACAGTTGTAACTCCGTGAGTGGAAGTCACACATCACAGAGCAGTTTCTCAGAAAGCTTCTTTCCAGATTTCATCTGAGGATATTTCCTTTTTCACCCTAGCCCTCTATGGGCTTCCAAGTATCACTTTACCAATTCCACAAGAACTGTCTTAGCGAAAGGCTTCTTGAGGGGAAAGCTGTAACTCTGTGAGATGATTTCACAGAACACAAAGAAGTTTCTCAGAAAGCTTCTTTCTCTTTGTTATCGGAGGATAATTCCTTTGGCCTTATAGTCTTCAAAGGGATCCGAAATATCTGTTCTCAGATTCCACAGAAATAACGCTAGCAAAGAGATCCACGAAATACAGATGTAACTCTGTGAGTGGAAGTCACACATCACAGAGCTGTTTCTCAGAAAGCTTCTTTCGAGATTTCATCTGAGGATATTTCCTTTTTCACCATAGCCCTCTCTGGGCTTCCAAATATCACTTTGCCAATTCCACAAGAACTGTCTTAGCGAAAGGCTTCTTGAGGGGAAAGCTGTAACTCTGTGAGATGATTTCACAGAACACAAAGAAGTTTCTCAGAAAGCTTCTTTCTCTTTGTTAAAGGAGGATATTTCCTTTGGCCCTATAGCCTTCAAAGGGATCCGAAATATCTGTTCTCAGATTGCACAGAAATAAGGCTAGCAACGAGATCCAAGAAATACAGATGTAACTCTGTGAGTGTAAGTCGCACATCACAGAGCATTTTCTCAAGAAGCTTCTTTCCAGATTTCATCTGAGGATATTTCCGTCTTCACCATAGCCCTCTATGGGCTTCCAAATATCACTTTGCCAATTCCACAAGAACTGTATTAGCGAAAGGCGTCTTGAGGGGAAAGCTGTAACTCTGTGAAATGATTTCACAGAACACAATGAAGTTTCTCAGAAAGCTTCTTAGTCTTTGTTATCGGAGGATATTTCCTTTGGTCCCATAGTATTCAAAGGGATCCGAAATATCTGTTCTCAGATTCCACAGAAATAACGCTAGCAAAGAGATCCACGAAATACAGTTGTAACTCCGTGAGTGGAAGTCACACATCACAGAGCAGTTTCTCAGAAAGCTTCTTTCCAGTTTTCATCTGAGGATATTTCTTTTTTCACCATAGCCCTCTATGGGCTTCCAAATATCACTTTGCCAATTGCACAAGAACTGTCTTAGCGAAAGGCTTCTTGAGGGGAAAGCTGTAACTCTGTGAGATGACTTCACAGAATACAATGAAGTTTCTCAGAAAGCTTCTTTCTCTTTGTTTTCGGAGGATATTTCCTTTGCCCTATAGTCTTCAAAGGGATCCGAAATATCTGTTCTCAGATTCCACAGAAATAAGGCTAGCAAAGAGATCCACGAAATACAGATGTAACTCTGTGAATGCAAGTCACACATCACAGAGCAGTTTCTCAGAAATCTTCTTTCCAGATTTCATCTGTGGATATTTCCTTTTTCACCATAGCCCTCTATGGCCTTCGAAATATCACTTTTCCAATTCCACAAGAATTGTCTTAGCGAAAGGCTTCTTGAGGGGAAAGCTGTAACTCTGTGAGATGATTTGACAGAACACAAAGAAGTTTCTCAGAAAGCTTCTTTCTCTTTGTTATCGGAGGATATTTCCTTTGACCCTATAGTCTTCAAAGGGATCCGAAATATCTGTTCTCAGATTCCACAGAAATAAGGCTAGCAAAGAGATCCACGAAATACAGAAATAACTCTGTGAGTGGAAGTCACACATCACAGAGCAGTTTCTCAGAAAGATTCTTTCCAGATTTCATTGAGGATATTTCCTTTGTCACCATAGCCCTCTATGGGCTTGGAAATATCACTTTGCCAATTCCACAAGAACTGCCTTACCGAAAGGCTTCTTGAAGGGAAAGCTGTAACTCTGAGATGATTTCACAGAACACAAAGTAGTTTCTTAGAAAGCTTCTTTCTCTTTGCTATCGGAGGATATTTCCCTTGGCCCTATAGTCTTCAAAGGGATCCGAAATATCTGTTCTCAGATTCCACAGAAATAAGGCTAGCAAAGAGATCCACGAAATACAGATGTAACACTGTGAGTGGAAGTCACACATCACAGAGCAGTTTCTCAGAAAGCTTCTTTCCAGATTTCATCTGAGGATATTTCCTTTTTCACCATAGCCCTCTATGAGCTTCCAAATATCACTTTGTCAATTGCACAAGAACTGTCTTAGCGAAAGGCTTCTTGAGAGGAAAGCTGTAACTCTGTGAGATGATTTCACAGAACACAAAGAAGTTTCTCAGAAAGCTTCCTTCTCTTTGTTATCGGACGATATTTCCTTTGACCCTATAGTCTTCAAAGGGATCCGAAATATCTTTTCTCAGATTCCACAGAAATAAGGCTAGCAAAGAGATCCACGAAATACAGAAATAACTCTGTGAGTGGAAGTCACACATCACAGAGCAGTTTCTCAGAAAGCTTCTTTCCAGATTTCATTGAGGATATTTCCTTTTTCACCATAGCCCTCTATGGCCTTGGAAATATCACTTTGCCAATTCCACAAGAACTGCCTTACCGAAAGGCTTCTTGAAGGGAAAGCTGTAACTCTGTGAGATGATTTCAGAGAACACAAAGAAGTTTCTCAGAAAGCTTCTTTCTCTTTGCTATCGGAGGATATTTCCCTTGGCCCTATAGTCTTCAAAGGGATCCGAAATATCTGTTCTCAGATTCCACAGAAATAAGGCTAGCAAAGAGATCCACGAAATACAGATGTAACTCTGTGAGTGGAAGTCACACATCACAGAGCAGTTTCTCAGAAAGCTTCTTTCCAGATTTCATCTGAGGATATTTCCTTTTTCACCATAGCCCTCTATGAGCTTCCAAATATCACTTTGTCAATTGCACAAGAACTGTCTTAGCGAAAGCCTTATTGAGAGGAAAGCTGTAACTCTGTGAGATGATTTCACAGAACACAAAGAAGTTTCTCAGAAAGCTTCTTTCTCTTTGTTATCGGAGGATATTTCCTTTGGTCCTATAGTCTTCAAAGGGATCCGAAATATCTGCTCTCAGATTGCACAGAAATAAGGCTAGCAAAGAGATCCACGAAATACAGATGTAACTCTGTGAGTGCAAGTCACACATCACAGAGCAGTTTCTCAGAAAGCTTCTTTCGAGATTTCATCTGAGGATATTTCCTTTTTCACCATAGCCCTCCATGGGCTTCCAAATATCACTTTGCCAATTCCACAAGAACTGTATTAGCGAAAGGCGTCTGGAGGAGAAAGCTGTAACTCTGTGAGATGATTTCACAGAACACAAAGAAGTTTCTCAGAAAGCCTCTTTCTCTTTGCTATCGGAGGATATTTCCCTTGGCCCTATAGTCTTCAAAGGGACCCGAAATATCTGTTTTCAGATTCCACAGAAATAAGGCTAGCAAAGAGATCCACGAAATACAGATGTAACTCTGTGAGTGGAAGTCACACATCACAGAGCAGTTTCTCAGAAAGCTTCTTTCCAGATTTCATCTGAGGATATTACCTTTTTCACCAGAGCCCTCTATGGGCTTCCAAATATCACTTTGCGAAATGCACAAGAACTGTCTTAGCGAAAGGCTTCTTGAGAGGAAAGCTGTAACTCTGTGAGGTGATTTCACAGAACACAAAGAAGTTTCTCAGAAAGCTTCTTTCTCTTTGTTAAAGGAGGATATTTCCTTTGGCCCTATAGTCTTCAAAGGGATCCGAAATATCTCTTCTCAGATTCCACAGAAATAAGGCTAACAACGAGATCCAAGAAATACAGATGTAACTCTGTGAGTGTAAGTCGCACAACACAGAGCATTTTCTCAAGAAGCTTCTTTCCAGATTTCATCTGAGGATATTTCCTTTTTCACCATAGCCCTCTATGGGCTTCCAAATATCACTTTGCCAATTCCACAAGAACTGTATTAGCGAAAGGCGTCTTGAGGGGAAAGCTGTAACTCTGTGAGATGATTTCACAGAACACAAAGAAGTTTCTCAGAAAGCTTCTTTGTCTTTGTTATCGGAGGATATTTCCTTTGGTCCTATAGTCTTCAAGGGGATCCGAAATATCTGTTCTCAGATTCCACAGAAATAAGGCTAGCAAAGAGATCCACGAAATACAGATGTAATTCTGTGAGTGGAAGTCACATATCTCAGAGAAGTTTCTCAGAAAGCTTCTTTCCAGATTTCATCTGAGGATATTTCCTTTTTGACCATAGCCCTCTATGGGCTTCCAAATATCACTTTGCCAATTCCACAAGAACTGCGTTACCGAAAACTTCTTGAAGGGAAAGCTGTAACTCTGTGAGATGATTTCACAGAATACAAAAAAGTTTCCCAGAAAGCTTCTTTCTCTTTGTTATCGGAGGATATTTCCTTTGGCCCTATAGTCTTCAAAGGGATCCGAAATATCTGTTCTCAGATTCCAGAGAAATAAGGCTAGCAAAGAGATCCATGAAATACAGACGTAACTCTGAGAGTTGAAGTCACACATCACAGAGCAGTTTCTCCGAAAGCTTCTTTCCAGATTTCATTGAGGATATTTTCTTTTTCACCGTAGCCCTCTACGGGCTTCCAAATATCACTTTGCCAATTCCACAAGAACTGCCTTACCGAAAGGCTTCTTGAAGGGAAAGCTGTAACTCTGTGAGATGTTTCACAGAACACAAAGAACTTTCTCAGAAAGCTTCTTTCTCTTTGCTATCGGAGGATATTTCCTTTGGCCCTATAGTCTTCAAAGGGATCCGAAATCTCTGTTCTCAGATTCCACGGAAATAAGGCTAGCAAAGAGATCCACGAAATACAGATGTAACTCTGTGAGTGCAAGTCACACATCACAGAGCAGTTTCTCCGAAAGCTTCTTTCCAGATTTCATTGAGGATATTTCCTTTTTCACCATAGCCCTCTATGGGCTTCCAAATATCACTTTGCCAATTCCACAAGAACTGCCTTACCGAAAGGCTTCTTGAAGGGAAAGCTGTAACTCTGTGAGATGATTTCACAGAACACAAAGAAGTTTCTCAGAAAGCTTCTTTCTCTTTGCTATCGGAGGATATTTCCTTTGGCCCTATAGTCTTCAAAGGGATCCGAAATATCTGTTCTCAGAATCCACAGAAATAAGGCTAGCAAAGAGATCCACGAAATACAGATGTAACTCTGTGAGATGAATTAACAGAACACTAAGCAGTTTCTCAGAAAGCTTCTTTCCAGATTTCATCTGAGGATATTTCCTTTTTCACCTTAACCCTCTATGGGCTTCCAAGTATCACTTTACCAATTCCACAAGAACTGTTTTAGCGAAAGGCTTCTTGAGGGGAAAGTGTAACTCTGTGAGATGATTTCACAGAACACAAAGAAGTTTCTCAGAAAGCTTCTTTCTCTTTGTTATCGGAGGATATTTCCTTTTGCCCTATAGTCTTCAAAGGGATCCGAAATATCTGTTCTCAGATTCCACAGAAATAACGCTAGCAAAGCGATCCACGAAATACAGTTGTAACTCCGTGAGTGGAAGTCACACATCACAGAGCAGTTTCTCAGAAAGCTTCTTTCCAGTTTTCATCTGAGGATATTTCTTTTTTCACCATAGCCCTCTATGGGCTTCCAAATATCACTTTGCCAATTGCACAAGAACTGTCTTAGCGAAAGGCTTCTTGAGGGGAAAGCTGTAACTCTGTGAGATGACTTCACAGAATACAATGAAGTTTCTCAGAAAGCTTCTTTCTCTTTGTTTTCGGAGGATATTTCCTTTGCCCTATAGTCTTCAAAGGGATCCGAAATATCTGTTCTCAGATTCCACAGAAATAAGGCTAGCAAAGAGATCCACGAAATACAGATGTAACTCTGTGAATGCAAGTCACACATCACAGAGCAGTTTCTCAGAAATCTTCTTTCCAGATTTCATCTGTGGATATTTCCTTTTTCACCATAGACCTCTATGGCCTTCGAAATATCACTTTTCCAATTCCACAAGAATTGTCTTAGCGAAAGGCTTCTTGAGGGGAAAGCTGTAACTCTGTGAGATGATTTGACAGAACACAAAGAAGTTTCTCAGTAAGCTTCTTTCTCTTTGTTATCGGAGGATATTTCCTTTGACCCTATAGTCTTCAAAGGGATCCGAAATAACTTTTCTCAGATTCCACAGAAATAAGGCTAGCAAAGAGATCCACGAAATACAGAAATAACTCTGTGAGTGGAAGTCACACATCACAGAGCAGTTTCTCAGAAAGCTTCTTTCCAGATTTCATTGAGGATATTTCCTTTTTCACCATAGCCCTCTATGGTCTTTGAAATATCACTTTGCCAATTCCACAAGAACTGCCTTACCGAAAGGCTTCTTGAAGGGAAAGCTGTAACTCTGTGAGATGATTTCACAGAACACAAAGAAGTTTCTCAGAAAGCCTCTTTCTCTTTGCTATTGGAGGATATTTCCCTTGGCCCTATAGTCTTCAAAGGGACCCGAAATATCTGTTTTCAGATTCCACAGAAATAAGGCTAGCAAAGAGATCCACGAAATACACATGTAACTCTGTGAGTGGAAGTCACACATCACAGAGCAGTTTCTCAGAAAGCTTCTTTCCAGATTTCATCTGAGGATATTTCCTTTTTCACCATAGCCCTCTATGGGCTTCCAAATATCACTTTGCCAAATGCACAAGAACTGTCTTAGCGAAAGGCTTCTTGAGAGGAAAGCTGTAACTCTGTGAGGTGATTTCACAGAACACAAAGAAGTTTCTCAGAAAGCTTCTTTCTCTTTGTTAAAGGAGGATATTTCCTTTGGCCCTATAATCTTCAAAGGGATCCGAAATATCTCTTCTCAGATTCCACAGAAATAAGGCTAACAACGAGATCCAAGAAATACAGATGTAACTCTGTGAGTGTAAGTCGCACAACACAGAGCATTTTCTCAAGAAGCTTCTTTCCAGATTTCATCTGAGGATATTTCCTTTTTCACCATAGCCCTCTTTGGGCTTCCAAATATCACTTTGCCAATTCCACAAGAACTGTATTAGCGAAAGGCGTCTTGAGGGGAAAGCTGTAACTCTGTGAGATGATTTCACAGAACACAAAGAAGTTTCTCAGAAAGCTTCTTTGTCTTTGTTATCGGAGGATATTTCCTTTGGTCCTATAGTCTTCAAGGGGATCCGAAATATCTGTTCTCAGATTCCACAGAAATAAGGCTAGCAAAGAGATCCACGAAATACAGATGTAATTCTGTGAGTGGAAGTCACACATCACAGAGAAGTTTCTCAGAAAGCTTCTTTCCAGATTTCATCTGAGGATATTTCCTTTTTGACCATAGCCCTCTATGGGCTTCCAAATATCACTTTGCCAATTCCACAAGAACTGCGTTACCGAAAACCTCTTGAAGGGAAAGCTGTAACTCTGTGAGATGATTTCACAGAATACAAAAAAGTTTCTCAGAAAGCTTCTTTCTCTTTGTTATCGGAGGATATTTCCTTTGGCCCTGTAGTCTTCAAAGGGATCCGAAATATCTGTTCTCAGATTCCAGAGAAATAAGGCTAGCAAAGAGATCCACGAAATACAGATGTAACTCTGTGAGATGAAATAACAAAACACTAAGCAGTTTCTCAGAAAGCTTCTTTCCAGGTTTCATCTGAGGATATTTCCTTTTCCACCGTAGTACTCTATGGGCTTCCAAATATCACTTTGCCTAATCCACAAGAATTGTCTTAGCGAAAAGCTTCTTGAAGGGAAAGCTGTAACTCTGTGAGATGATTTCACAGAACACAAAGAAGTTAATCAGAAAGCTTCTTTCTCTTTGTTTTCAGAGGATATATCCCTAGGCCCTATATTCTTCAAAGGGATCCGAAAACTCTGTTCTCAGATTCCACGGAAATAAGGCTAGCAAAGAGATAGACGAAATACAGATGTAACTCTGTGAGTGCAAGTCACACATCACAGAGCAGTTTCTCAGAAAGCTTCTTTCCAGATTTCATCTGAGGATATTTCCTTTTTCACCGTAGCCCTCTATGGGCTTCCAAATATCACTTTGCCAATTCCACAAGAACTGTCTTAGCGAAAGGCTTCTTGAGGCGAAAGCTGTCACTCTGTGACATGATTTCACAGAACACAAAGAAGTTTCTCAGAAAGCTTCCTTCTCTTTGTTATCGTAGGATATTTCCTTTGGCCCTATAGACTTCAAAGGGATCCGAAATATCTGTTCTCAGATTCCACAGACATAAGTCTAGCAAAGAGATCCACGAAATACAGATGTAACTCTGTGAGTGCAAGTCACACATCACAGAGCACTTTCTCAGAAAGCTTCTTTCTAGATTTCATCTGTGGTTATTTCCTTTTTCACCCTAGCCCTCTATGGGCTTCCAAATATCACTTTGCCAATTCCACAAGAACTGTCTTAGCGAAAGGCTCCTTGAGGGGAAAGCTGTAACTCTGTGAGACGATTTCACAGAACACAAAGAAGTTCCTCAGAAAGGTCTTTCTCTTTGTTATCGGAGGATATTTCCTTTGGCCCTATAGTCTTCAAAGGGATCCGAAATATCTGTTCTCAGATTCCACAGAAATAAGGCTAGCAAAGAGATCCACTAAATACAGATGTAACGCTGTGAGTGCAAGTCACACATCACAGAGCAGTTTCTCAGAAAGCTTCTTTCCAGATTTCATCTGAGTATTTTTCCTTTTTCACCATAGCCCTCTATGGGCTTCCAAATATCACTTTGTCAATTCCACAAGAATAGTCTTAGCGAAAGGCTTCTTGAGGGGAAAGCTGTAACTCTGTGAGATGATTTCACAGAACACGAAGAAGTTTCTCAGAAAGCTTCTTTCTCTTTGTTATCGGAGGATATTTCCTTTGGCACTATAGTCTTCAAAGGGATCCGAAGTATCTGTTCTCAGATTCCACAGAAATAAGGCTAGCAAAGAGATCCACGAAATACAGATGTAACTCTGTGAGTGGAAGTCACACATCACAGAGCAGTTTCTCAGAAACCTTTTTTCCAGATTTCATCTTATGATATTTCCTTTTTCGCAAGAGTCCTCTGTGGGCTTCCAAATATCACTTTGCCAATTCCAGAAGAACTGTCTTAGCGAAAGGCTTCTTGAGAGGAAAGCTGTAACTCTGTGAGATGACTTCACAGAACACAAAGAAGTTTCTCAGAAAGCTTCTTTCTCTTTGTTATCGAAGGATATTTCCTTTGGCCCTAAAGTCTTCAAAGGGATCCGAAATATCTGTTCTCAGATTCCACAGAAATAATGCTAGCAAAGAGATCCAAGTAATACAGATGTAACTCTGTGAGATGAATTAACAGAACACTAAGCAGTTTCTCAGAAAGTTTCTTTCCAGATTTCATGTGAGGATATTTCCTTTATCACCATAGCCCACTATGGGCTTCCAAATATCACTTTGCCAATTCCACAAGAATTGGCTTAGCGAAGGGCTTCTTGAAGGGAAAGCTATAACTCTGTGAGACAATTTCACAGAACACAAAGAAGTTTCTCAGAAAGCTTCTTTCTATTTGTTATCGGAGGATATTTCCTTTGGCCCTATAGTCTTCAAAGGGATCCGAAATATCTGTTCTCAGATTCCACAGAAATAAGGCTAGCAAAGAGATCCACGAAATACAGATGTAACTCAGTGAGTGGAAGTCACACATCACAGCGCAGTTTCTCAGAAAGCTTCTTTCCAGATTTCATCTGAGGATATTTCCTTTTTCATCATAGCCCTCTATGGGCTTCCAAATATCACTTTGCAAATTCCACAAGAACTGTCTTAGCGAAAGGCTTCTTGAGGGGAAACCTGTAACTCTGTGAGATGATTTCACAGAACACAAAGAAGTTTCTTAGAAAGCTTCTTTCTCTTTGTTATCGGAGGATATTTCTTTTGGTCCTATAGTCTTCAAAGGGATCCGAAATATCTGTTCTCAGATTCCACAGAAATAAGGCTAGCAAAGAAAACCATGAAATACAGATATAACTCTGTGAGTGGAAGTCACACATCACAGAGCAGTTTCTCAGAAATCTTCTTTCCAGATTTCATCTGAGGATATTTCCTTTTTCACCGTTGCCCTTTAGGGGTTCCAAATATCACTTTGCCAATTCCACAAGAACTGTCTTAGCGAAAGGCTTCTTGAGGGGAAAGCTGTAACTCTGTGAGATGATTTCAGAGAACATAAAGAAGTTTCTCAGAAAGCTTCTTTCTCTTTGTTATCGGAGGATATTTCCTTTGGCCCTATAGTCTTCAAAGGGATCCGAAATATCTGTTCTCAGATTCCATAGAAATAACGCTAGCAAAGAGATCCACGAAATACAGATGTAACTCTGTGAGTGGAAGTCACACATCACAGAGCAGTTTCTCAGAAAGCTTCTTTCCAGATTTCATCTGAGGATATTTCCTTTTTCACCGTAGCTCTCTATGGGCTTCCAAATATCACTTTGCCAATTCCACAAGAACTTTCTTAGCGAAAGGCTTCCTGAAGGGAAAGCTGTAACACTGTGAGATGATTTCACAGAACACAAAGAAGTTTCTCAGAAAACTTCTTTCTCTTTGTTATCGGAGGATATTTCCTTTGGCCCTATAGTCCTCAATGGGATCCGAAATATCTGTTCTCAGATTCCACAGAAATAAGGCTAGCAAAGAGATCCACGAAATTCAGATGTAATTCTGTGAGATGAATTAACAGAACACTAAGCAGTTTCTCAGAAAGCTTCTTTCCAGATTTCATCTGAGGATATTTCCTTTTTCACCGTAGCCCTCTATGGGCTTCCAAATATCACTTTACCAATTCCACAAGAAATGTCTTAGCGAAAGGCTTCTTGAGGGGAAAGCTGTAACACTGTGAGATGATTTCACAGAACACAAAGAAGTTTCTCAGAAAGCTTCTTTCTCTTTTTTATCGGAGGATATTTCCTTTGCCCCTGTAGTCTTCAAAGGGATCCGAAATATCTGTTCTCGGATTCCACAGAAATAAGGCTAGCAAAGAGATCCACGAAATTCAGATGTAACTCTGTGAGATGAATTAACAGAACACTAAGCAGTTTCTCAGAAAACTTCTTTCCAGATTTCATCTGAGGATATTTTCTTTTTCAGCATAGCCCTCTATGGGCTTCCAAATATCACTTTGCCAATTCCACAAGAACTGCCTTACCGAAAGGCTTCTTGAGGGGAAAGCTGTAACTCTGTGAGATGATTTCACAGAACACAAAGAAGTTTCTCAGAAAGCTTCTTTCTCTTTGTTATCGGAGGATATTTCCTTTGGCCCTATAGTCTTCAAAGGGATCCGAAATATCTGTTCTCAGATTCCACAGAAATAAGGCTAGCAAATAGATCCACGAAATACAGATGTAACTCTGTGAGTGGAAGTCACACATCACAGAGCATTTCTCAGAAAGCTTCTTTCCATATTTCATCTGAGGATATTTCCTTTTTCACCATAGCCCTCTATGGGCTTCCAAATATCACTTTGCCAATTCCACAAGAACTGCCTTACCGAAAGGCTTCTTGAAGGGAAAGCTGTAACTCTGTGAGATGATTTCACAGAACACAAAGAAGTTTCTCAGAAAGCTTCTTGCTCTTTGTTATCGGAGGATATTTCCTTTGGCCCTGTAGTCTTCAAAGGGATCAGAAATATCTGTTCTCAGATTCCACAGAAATAAGGCTAGCAAAGAGATCCACGATATACAGATGTAACTCTGTGAGTGCAAGTCACACATCACAGAGCATTTTCTCAGAAAGCTTCTTTCCAGATTTCATCTGAGGATATTTCCTTTTTACCATAGCCCTCTATGGGCTTCCAAATATCACTTTGCCTATTCCACAAGAACTGTCTTAGCGAAATGCTTCTTGAGGGGAAGCTGTAACTCTGTGAGATGATTTCACAGAACACAAAGAAGTTTCTCAAAGAGCTTCTTTCTCTCTGTTATCGGAGGATATTTCCTTTGGCCTTATAGTCTTCAAAGGGATGCGAAATATCTGTTCTCAGATTCCACAGAAATAAGGCTAGCAAATAGATCCACGAAATACAGATGTAACTCTGTGAGTGCAAGTCACACATCACAGAGCAGTTTCTCAGAAAGCTTGTTTCGAGATATCATCTGAGGATATTTCCTGTTTCACCATAACCCTCTATGGGCTTCCAAATATCACTTTGCCAAATCCACAAGAACTTTCTTAGCGAAAGGCTTCTTGAGGAGAAAGATGTAATTTTGTGAGATGATTTCACAGAACACAAAGAAGTTTCTCAAAAAGCTTCTTTCTCTTTGTTATCGGAGGATATTTCCTTTGCCCCTATAGTCTTCAAAGGGATCCGAAATATCTGTTCTCAGATTCCACAGAAATAAAGCTAGCAAAGAGATCTAAGAAATACGTATGTAACTCCGTGAGTGCAAGTCACACATCACAGAGCAGTTTCTCAGAAAGCTTCTTTCCAGATTTCATCTGAGGATATTTCCTTTTTCACCGTAGCCCTCTATGGGCTTCCAAATATCACTTTGCCAATTCCACAAGAACTTTCTTAGCGAAAGGCTTCCTGAGGGGAAAGCTGTAACACTGTGAGAAGATTTCACAGAACACAAAGAAGTTTCTCAGAAAACTTCTTTCTCTTTGTTATCGGAGGATATTTCCTTGGCCCTATAGTCCTCAACGGGATCCGAAATATCTGTTCTCAGATTCCACAGAAATAAGGCTAGCAAAGAGATCCACGAAATTCAGATGTAATTCTGTGAGATGAATTAACAGAACACTAAGCAGTTTCTCAGAAAGCTTCTTTCCAGATTTCATCTGAGGATATTTCCTTTTTCACCGTAGCCCTCTATGGGCTTCCAAATATCACTTTACCAATTCCACAAGAAATGTCTTAGCGAAAGGCTTCTTGAGGGGAAAGCTGTAACTCTGTGAGATGATTTCACAGAACACAAAGAAGTTTCTCAGAAAGCTTCTTTCTCTTTGTTATCGGAGGATATTTCCTTTGGCCCTATAGTCTTCAAAGGGATCCGAAATATCTGTTCTCGGATTCCACAGAAATAAGGCTAGCAAAGAGATCCACGAAATTCAGATGTAACTCTGTGAGATGAATTAACAGAACACTAAGCAGTTTCTCAGAAAACTTCTTTCCAGATTTCATCTGAGGATATTTCTTTTTTCACCATAGCCCTCTATGGGATTCCAAATATCAGTTTGGCAATTCCACAAGAACAGCCTTACCGAAAGGCTTCTTGAAGGGAAAGCTGTAACTCTGTGAGATGATTTCACAGAACACAAAGAAGTTTCTCAGAAAGCTTCTTTCTCTCTGTTATCGGAGGATATTTCCTTTGGCCCTATAGTCTTCAAAGGGATCCGAAATATCTGTTCTCAGATTCCATAGAAATAAGGCTAGCAAAGAGATCCACGAAATACTGATGTAACTCTGTGAGTGCAAGTCACACATTACACAGCAGTTTCTCAGATAGCTTCTTTCCATATTTCATCTGAGGATATTTCCTTTTTCACCATAGCCCTCTATGGGCTTCCAAATATCAGTGTGCCAATTCGACAAGAACGGCCTTACGGAAAGGCTTCTTGAAGGGAAAGCTTTAACTCTGTGAGATGATTTCACAGAACACAAAGAAATTTCTCAGAAAGCTTCTTTCTGTTTGTTATCGGCGGATAGTTCCTTTGGCCCTATAGTCTTGAAAGGGATCCGAAATATCTGTTCTCAGATTCCACAGAAATAAGGCTAGCAAAGGGATCCACGAAATACAGATGTAACTCTGTGAGTGGACTTCAAACATCACAGAGGAGTTTCTCAGAAAGCTTCTTTCCAGATTTCATTTGAGGATATTTCCTTTTTCACCATAGAGCTCTATGGGCTTCCAAATATCACTCTGCCAATTCCACAAGAACTGTCTTAGCGAAAGGCTTCTTGAGGGGAAAGCTGTAACTCTGTGAGATGATTTCACAGAACACAAAGAAGTTTCTCAAAAAGCTTCTTTCTCTCTGTTATCGGAGGATATTTCCTTTGGCCCTATAGTCTTCAAAGGAATCCGAAATATCTGTTCTCAGATTCCACAGAAATAAGGCTAGCAAAGATATCCACGAAATATAGATGTAACTCAGTGAGTGCAAGTCACACATCACAGAGCAGTTTCTCAGAAAGCTTCTATCCAGATTTCATCTGAGGATATTTCCTTTTTCACCATAGTCCTCTATGGGCTTCCAAATATCACTTTGCCAATTCCACAAGAACTGTGTTAGCGAAATGCTTCTTGAGGGGAAAGCTGTAACTCTGTGAGATGATTTCACAGAACACAAAGAAGTTTCTCAAAAAGCTTCTTTCTCTCTGTTATCGGAGGATATTTCCTTTGGCCCTATAGTCTTCAAAGGGATCCGAAATATCTGTTCTCAGATTCCACAGAAATAAGGCTAGCAAAGAGATCCACGAAATTCAGATGTAACTCTGTGAGATGAATTAACAGAACACTAAGCAGTTTCTCAGAAAGCTTCTTTCCAGATTTCATCTGGGGATATTTCCTTTTTCCCCATAGCCCTCTATGGGCTTCCAAATATCACTTTGCCAATTCCACAAGAACTGCCTAACCGAAAGGCGTCTTGAAGGGAAAGCTCTAACTCTGTGAGATGATTTCAAAGAAAACAAAGAAGTTTCTCAGAAAGCTTCTTTCTCTTTGTTATCGGAGGATATTTCCTTTGGCCCTATAGTCTTCAAAGGGATCTGAAATATCTGTTCTCAGATTCCACAGAAATAAGGCTAGCAAAGAGACCCACGAAATACAGATGTAATTCTGTGAGTGGACTTCAAACATCACAGAGCAGTTTCTCAGAAAGCTTCTTTCCAGATTTCATCTGAGGATATTTCCTTTTTCACCATAGCCCTCTATGGGCTTCCAAATATCACTTTGGCAATTCCACAAGAACAGCCTTACCGAAAGGCTTCTTGAAGGGAAAGCTGTAACTCTGTGCGATGATTTCACAGAACACAAAGAAGTTTCTCAGAAAGCTTCTTTCTCTTTGTTATCGGAGGATATTTCCTTTGGCCCTATAGTCTTCAAAGGGATCCGAAATATCTGTTCTCAGATTCCATAGAAATAAGGCTAGCAAAGAGATCCACGAAATACTGATGTAACTCTGTGAGTGCAAGTCACACATCACACAGCAGTTTCTCAGATAGCTTCTTTCCATATTTCATCTGCGGATATTTCCTTTTTCCCCATAGCCCTCTATGGGCTTCCAAATATCAGTGTGCCAATTCGACAAGAACGGCCTTACCGAAAGGCTTCTTGAAGGGAAAGCTTTAACTCTGTGAGATGATTTCACAGAACACAAAGAAATTTCTCAGAAAGCTTCTTTCTCTTTGTTATCGGAGGATATTTCCTTTGGCCCTATAGTCTTGAAAGGGATCCGAATTATCTGTTCTCAGATTCCACAGAAATAAGGCTAGCAAAGGGATCCACGAAATACAGATGTAACTCTGTGAGTGGAATTCACACATCACAGAGCAGTTTCTCAGAAAGCTTCTTTCCAGATTTCATCTGAGGATATTTCCTTTTTCACCATACCCCTCTATGGGCTTCCAGATATCACTTTGCCAATTCCACAAGAACTTTGTTAGCGAAAGGCTTCTTGAGGGGAAAGCTGTAACTCTGTGAGATGATTTCACAAAACAAAAAGAAGTTTCTCAGAAAGCTTCTTTCTCTTTGTTATCGGAGGATATTTCCTTTGTCCCTACAGTCTTCAAAGGGATCCGAAATATCTGTTCTCAGATTCCACAGAAATAAGGCTAGCAAAGAGATCCACGAAATACAGATGTAACTCTGTGAGTGGACTTCAAACATCACAGAGCAGTTTCTCAGAAAGCTTCTTTCCCGATTTCATCTGAGGATATTTCCTTTTTCACCATAGCCCTCTATGGGCTTCCAAATATCACTTTGCCAATTCCACAAGAACTGCCTTACCGAAAGGCTTCTTGAAGGGAAAGCTGTAACTCTGTGAGATGACTTCACAGAACACAAAGATGTTTCTCACAAAGCTTCTTTCTCTTTGTTATCGGAGGATATTTCCTTTGACCCTATAGTCTTCAAAGGGATCCGAAATATCTGTTCTCAGATTCCACAGAAATAAGGCTAGCAAAGAGATCCACGAAATACAGATGTAACTCTGTGAGATGAAATAACAGAACACTAAGCAGTTTCTCCGAAAGCTTCTTTCTAGATTTCATCTGAGGATATTTCCTTTTTCACCATAGCCCTCTATGGGCTTCCAAATATCACTTTGCCAATTCCAAGAGAACTGTCTAGCGAAAGGCTTCTTGAGGCGAAAGCTGTAACTCTGTGAGATGATTTCACAAAACACCAAAAGTTTCTCAGAAAGCTTCTTTCTCTTTGTTATCGGAGGATATTTCCTTTGTCCCTACAGTCTTCAAAGGGATCAGAAATATCTGTTCTCAGATTCCACAGAAATAAGGCTAGCAAAGAGATCCACGAAATACAGATGTAACTCTCTGAGTGGAAGTCAAACATCACAGAGCAGTTTCTCAGAAAGCTTCTTTCCAGATTTCATCTGAGGATATTTCCTTTTTCACCAAAGCCCTCTATGGGCTTCCAAATATCACTTTGCCAATTCCACAAGAACTGCCTTACCGAAAGGCTTCCTGAAGGGAAAGCTCTAAGTCTGTGAGATGATTTCAGAGAATACAAAGAAGTTTCTCAGAAAGCTTCTTTCTCTTTGTTATCGGAGGATATTTCCTTTGGTCCTATAGATTTCAAAGGGATCAGAAATATCTGTTCTCAGATTCCTCAAATAAGGATAGCAAAGAGATCCACGAAATACAGATGTAACTCTGTGAGTGCAATTAACACATCACAGAGCAGTTTCTCAGAAAGCTTCTTTCCAGATTTCATCTGAGGATATTTCCTTTTTCACCATAGCCCTCTATGGGCTTCCAAATATCACTTTGCCAATTCCACAAGAACTGCCTTACCGAAAGGCTTCTTGAAGGGAAAGCTGTAACTCTGTGAGATGACTTCACAGAACACAAAGATGTTTCTCACAAAGCTTCTTTCTCTTTGTTATCGGAGGATATTTCCTTTGACCCTATAGTCTTCAAAGGGATCCGAAATATCTGTTCTCAGATTCCACAGAAATAAGGCTAGCAAAGAGATCCACGAAATACAGATGTAACTCTGTGAGATGAAATAACAGAACACTAAGCAGTTTCTCCGAAAGCTTCTTTCTAGATTTCATCTGAGGATATTTCCTTTTTCACCATAGCCCTCTATGGGCTTCCAAATATCACTTTGCCAATTCCAAGAGAACTGTCTAGCGAAAGGCTTCTTGAGGCGAAAGCTGTAACTCTGTGAGATGATTTCACAAAACACCAAGAAGTTTCTCAGAAAGCTTCTTTCTCTTTGTTATCGGAGGATATTTCCTTTGTCCCTACAGTCTTCAAAGGGATCAGAAATATCTGTTCTCAGATTCCACAGAAATAAGGCTAGCAAAGAGATCCACGAAATACAGATGTAACTCTCTGAGTGGAAGTCAAACATCACAGAGCAGTTTCTCAGAAAGCTTCTTTCCAGATTTCATCTGAGGATATTTCCTTTTTCACCAAAGCCCTCTATGGGCTTCCAAATATCACTTTGCCAATTCCACAAGAACTGCCTTACCGAAAGGCTTCCTGAAGGGAAAGCTCTAAGTCTGTGAGATGATTTCAGAGAATACAAAGAAGTTTCTCAGAAAGCTTCTTTCTCTTTGTTATCGGAGGATATTTCCTTTGGTCCTATAGATTTCAAAGGGATCAGAAATATCTGTTCTCAGATTCCTCAAATAAGGATAGCAAAGAGATCCACGAAATACAGATGTAACTCTGTGAGTGCAATTAACACATCACAGAGCAGTTTCTCAGAAAGCTTCTTTCCAGATTTCATCTGAGGATATTTCCTTTTTCACCACTGGCCTCTATGGGCTTCCAAATATCACTTTGCCAATTCCACAAGAACTGTCTTAGCGAAAGGCTTCTTGAGGGGAAAGCTGTAACTCTGTGAGATGATTTCACAGAACACAAAGAAGTTTCTCAGAAAGCTTCTTTCTCTTTGTTATCGGAGGATATTTCCTTTGGCCCTATAGTCTTCAAAGGGATCCGAAATATCTGTTCTCAGATTCCACAGAAATAAGGCTAGCAAAGAGATCCACGAAATACAGATGTAACTCTGTGAGTGGAAGTCACACATCACAGAGCAGTTTCTCAGAAAGCTTCTTTCCAGATTTCATCTGAGGATATTTCCTTTTTCACCATAGCCCTCTACGGGCTTCCAAATATCACTTTGCCAATTCCACAAGAACTGCCTAACCGAAAGGCCTCTTGAAGGGAAAGCTGTAACTCTGTGAGATGATTTCATAGAACACAAAGAAGTTTCTCAGAAAGCTTCTTTCTCTTTGTTATCGGAGGATATTTCCTTTGGCCCTATAGTCTTCAAAGGGATCCGAAATATCTGTTCTCAGATTCCACAGAAATAAGGCTAGCAAAGAGATCCACGAAATACAGATATAACTATGTGAGATAAAATAACACAACACTAAGCAGTTTCTCAGAAAGCTTCTTTCCAGATTTCATCTGAGGATATTTCCTTTTTCCCCATAGCCCTCTATGGGCTTCCAAATATCACTTTGCAAATTCCACAAGAACTGTCTTAGCGAAAGGCTTCTTGAGTAGAAAGCTGTAACTCTGTGAGACGATTTCACAGAACACAAAGAAGTTTCTCAGAAAGCTTCTTTCTCTTTGTTATCGGAGGATATTTCCTTTGGCCCTATAGTCTTGAGAGGGATCCGAAATATCTGTTCTCAGATTCCACAGAAATAAGGCTAGCAAAGGGATCCACGAAATACAGATGTAACTCTGTGAGTGGAATTCACACATCACAGAGCAGTTTCTCAGAAAGCTTGTTTCCAGATTTCATCTGAGGATATTTCCTTTTTCACCATAGCCCTCTATGGGCTTCCAGATATCACTTTGCCAATTCCACAAGAACTGTGTTAGCGAAAGGCTTCTTGAGGGGAAAGCTGTAACTCTGTGAGATGATTTCACAAAACACAAAGAAGTTTCTCAGAAAGCTTCTTTCTCTTTGTTATCGGAGGATATTTCCTTTGTCCCTACAGTCTTCAAAGGGATCCGAAATATCTGTTCTCAGATTCCACAGAAATAAGGCTAGCAAAGAGATCCACGAAACACAGATGTAACTCTGTGAGTGGACTTCAAACATCACAGAGCAGTTTCTCAGAAAGCTTCTTTCCAGATTTCATCTGAGGATATTTCCTTTTTCACCAAAGCCCTCTATGGGCTTCCAAATATCACTTTGCCAATTCCACAAGAACTGCCTTACCGAAAGGCTTCTTGAAGGGAAAGCTGTAACTCTGTGAGATGACTTCACAGAACACAAAGAAGTTTCTCAGAAAGCTTCTTTCTCTTTGTTATCGGAGGATATTTCCTTTGACCCTATAGTCTTCAAAGGGATCCGAAATATCTGTTCTCAGATTCCACAGAAATAAGGCTAGCAAAGAGATCCACGAAATACAGATGTAACTCTGTGAGATGAAATAACAGAACACTAAGCAGTTTCTCCGAAAGCTTTTTTCCAGATTTCATCTGAGGATATTTCCTTTTTCACCATAGGGCTCTATGGGCTTTCAAATATCACTTTGCCAATTCCACAAGAACTGTATTAGCAAAAGGCTTCTTGAGGGGAAAACTGTAACTCTGTGAGATGATTTCCCAGAACACAAAGAAGTTTCTCAAAAAGCTTCTTTCTCTTTGTTATCGGAGGATATTTCCTTTGGCCCTATAGTCTTCAAAGGGATCCGAAATATCTGTTCTCAGATTCCACAGAAATAAGGCTAGCAAAGAGATCCACGAAATACAGATGTAACTCTGTGAGTGCAATTCACACATCACAGAGGAGTTTCTCAGAAAGCTTCTTTCCAGATTTCATCTGGGGATTTTTCCTTTCTCACCATAGCCCTCTATGGGCTTCCAAATATCACTTTGCCAATTCCACAAGAACTGCCTAACCGAAAGGCTTCTTGAAGGGAAAGCTCTAACTCTGTGAGATGATTTCAGAGAACACAAAGAAGTTTCTCAGAAAGCTTCTTTCTCTTTGTTATCGGAGGATATTTCATTTGGCCCTGTAGTCTTCAAAGGGATCCGAAATATCTGTTCTCAGATTCCACAGAAATAAGGCTAGCAAAGAGAACCACGAAATACAGATGTAACTCTGTGAGTGCAAGTCATACATCACAGAGCAGTTTCGCAGAAAGCTTCTTTCGAGATTTCATCTGGGGATATTTCCTTTTTCACCATAGCCCTCTATGGGCTTCCAAATATCACTTTGCCAATTCCACAAGAACTGTCTTAGCGAAAGGCTTCTTGAGGGGAAAACTGTAACTCTGTGAGATGATTTCACAGAGCACAAAGAAGTTTCTCAGAAAGCTTCTTTCTCTTTGTTATCGGAGGATATTTCCTTTGGCCCTATAGTCTTCAAAGGGATCCGAAATATCTGTTGTCAGATTCCACAGAAATAAGGCTAGCAAAGAGATCCAAGAAATACAGATATAACTCTGTGAGGGGAAGTCACACATCACAGAGCAGATTCTCAGAAAGCTTCTTTCCAGATTTCATCTGAGGATATTTCCTTTTTCACCATAGCCCTCTATGGGCTTCCAAATATCACTTTGCCAATTCCACAAGAACTGTCTTAGCGAAAGGCTTCTTGAGGCGAAAGCTGTAACTCTGTGAGATGATTTCACAAAACACAAAGAAGTTTCTCAGAAAGCTTCTTTCTCTTTGTTATCGGAGGATATTTCCTTTGTCCCTACAGTCTTCAAAGGGATCCGAAATATCTGTTCTCAGATTCCACAGAAATAAGGCTAGCAAAGAGATCCACGAAATTCAGATGTAACTCTGTGAGTTGAAGTCAAACATCACAGAGCAGTTTCTCAGAAAGATTCTTTCCAGATTTCATCTGAGGATATTTCCTTTTTCACCATAGCCCTCTATGGGCTTCCAAATATCACTTTGCCAATTCCACAAGAACTGCCTTACCGAAAGGCTTCTTGAAGGGAAAGCTGTAACTCTGTGAGATGATTTCACAGAACACAAAGAAGTTTCTCAGAAAGCTTCTTTCTCTTTGTTATCGGAGGATATTTCCTTTGACCCTATAGTCTTCAAAGGGATCCGAAATATCTGTTCTCAGATTCCACAGAAATAAGGCTAGCAAAGAGATCCATGAAATACAGATGTAACTCTGTGAGATGAAATAACAGAACACTAAGCAGTTTCTCCGAAAGCTTCTTTCAAGAATTCATCTGAGGATATTTCCTTTTTCACCATAGAGCTCTATGGGCTTCCAAATATCACTTTGCCAATTCCACAAGAACTGTCTTAGCAAAAGGCTTCTTGAGGGGAAAGCTGTAACTCTGTGAGATGGTTTCACAGAACACAAAGAAGTTTCTCAGAAACCTTCTTTCTCTTAGTTATCGGAGGATATTTCCTTTGCCCTATAGTCTTCAAAGGGATCCGAAATATCTGTTCTCAGATTCCACAGAAATAAGGCTAGAAAAGATCCACGAAATACAGATGTAACTCTGTGAGATGAATTAACAGAACACTAAGCAGTTTCTCAGAAAGCTTCTTTCCAGACTTCATCTGGGGATTTTTCCTTTTTCACCATAGCCCTCTATGGGCTTCCAAATATCACTTTGCCAATTCCACAAGAACTGCCTAACCGAAAGGCTTCCTGAAGGGAAAGCTCTAACTCTGTGAGATGATTTCAGAGAACACCAAGAAGTTTCTCAGAAAGCTTCTTTCTCTTTGTTTTCGGAGGATATTTCCTTTGCTCCTATCGTTTTCAAAGGGATACGAAATATCTGTTCTCAGATTCCACAGAAATAATGCTAGCAAAGAGATCCACGAAATACAAATGTAAGTCTGTGAGTGCAAGTCACACATCACAGAGCAGTTTCTCAGAAAGCTTCTTTCCAGATTTCATCTGAGGATATTTCCTTTTTCACCGTAGCCCTCCATGGGCTTCCAAATATCACTTTGCCAATTCCTCAACAACTGCCTTACCGAAAGGCTTCTTGAAGGGAAAGCTCTAACTCTATGAGATGATTTCAGAGAACACAAAGAAGTTTCTCAGAAAGCTTCTTTCTCTTTGTTATCGGAGGATATTTCCTTTGGTCCTATCGTTTTCAAAGGGATACGAAATATCTGTTCTCAGATTCCACAGAAATAAGGCTAGCAAAGAGATCCACGAAATACAGATGTAACTCTGTGAGATGAAATAACAGAACACTAAGCAGTTTCTCAGAAAGCTTCTTTCCAGATTTCATCTGAGGATATTTCCTTTTTCACCATAGAGCTCTATGGGCTTCCAAATATCACTTTGCCAATTCCACAAGAACTGTCTTAGCGAAAGGCTTCTTGAGGGGAAAGCTGTAACTCTGTGAGATGATTTCACAGAACACAAAGAAGTTTCTCAGAAAGCTTCTTTCTCTTTGTTAAAGGAGGATATTTCCTTTGGCCCTATAGTCTTCAAAGGGATCCGAAATATCTGTTCTCAGATTCCACAGAAATAAGGCTAGCAAAGAGATCCACGAAATACAGATGTAACTCTGTGAGTGGAAGTCACACATCACAGAGCAGTTTCTCAGAAAGCTTCTTTCCAGATTTCATCTGAGGATATTTCCTTTTTCACCATAGCCCTCTACGGGCTTCCAAATATCACTTTGCCAATTCCACAAGAACTGCCTAACCGAAAGGCCTCTTGAAGGGAAAGCTGTAACTCTGTGAGATGATTTCATAGAACACAAAGAAGTTTCTCAGAAAGCTTCTTTCTCTTTGTTATCGGAGGATATTTCCTTTGGCCCTATAGTCTTCAAAGGGATCCGAAATATCTGTTCTCAGATTCCACAGAAATAAGGCTAGCAAAGAGATCCACGAAATACAGATATAACTCTGTGAGATAAAAATAACAGAACACTAAGCAGTTTCTCAGAAAGCTTCTTTCCAGATTTCATCTGAGGATATTTCCTTTTTCCCCATAGCCCTCTATGGGCTTCCAAATATCACTTTGCCAATTCCACAAGAACTTTCTTAGCGAAAGGCTTCTTGAGTAGAAAGCTGTAACTCTGTGAGACGATTTCACAGAACACAAAGAAGTTTCTCAGAAAGCTTCTTTCTCTTTGTTATCGGAGGATATTTCCTTTGGCCCTATAGTCTTCAAAGGGATCCGAAATATCTGTTCTCAGATTCCACAGAAATAAGGCTAGCAAAGAGATCCACGAAATAAAGATGTAACTCTGTGAGTGGAAGTCACATATCACAGAGCAGTTTCTCAGAAAGCTTCTTTCCAGATTTCATCTGAGGATATTTCCTTTTTCACCATAGCCCTCTAAGGGCTTCCAAATATCACTTTACCAATTCCACAAGAACTGTCTTACCGAAAGGCTTCTTGAAGGGAAAGCTGAAACTCTGTGAGATGATTTCACAGAACACAAAGAAGTTTCTCAGAAAGCTTCTTTCTCTTTGTTATCGGAGGATATTTCCTTTGGCCCTATAGTCTTCAAAGGGATCCGAAATATCTGTTCTCAGATTAAACAGAAAGAAGGCTAGCAAAGAGATCCACGAAATACAGATGTAACTCTGTGAGATGAAATAACAGAACACTAAGCAGTTTCTCAGAAAGCTTCTTTCCAGATTTCATCTGAGGATATTTCCTTTTTCACCATAGAGCTCTATGGGCTTCCAAATATCACTCTGCCAATTCCACAAGAACTGTCTTAGCGAAAGGCTTCTTGAGGGGAAAGCTGTAACTCTGTGAGATGATTTCACAGAACACAAAGAAGTTTCTCAAAAAGCTTCTTTCTCTCTGTTATCGGAGGATATTTCCTTTGGCCCTATAGTCTTCAAAGGAATCCGAAATATCTGTTCTCAGATTCCACAGAAATAAGGCTAGCAAAGATATCCACGAAATATAGATGTAACTCAGTGAGTGCAAGTCACACATCACAGAGCAGTTTCTCAGAAAGCTTCTATCCAGATTTCATCTGAGGATATTTCCTTTTTCACCATAGTCCTCTATGGGCTTCCAAATATCACTTTGCCAATTCCACAAGAACTGTGTTAGCGAAATGCTTCTTGAGGGGAAAGCTGTAACTCTGTGAGATGATTTCACAGAACACAAAGAAGTTCCTCAAAAAGCTTCTTTCTCTCTGTTATCGGAGGATATTTCCTTTGGCCCTATAGTCTTCAAAGGGATCCGAAATATCTGTTCTCAGATTCCACAGAAATAAGGCTAGCAAAGAGATCCACGAAATTCAGATGTAACTCTGTGAGATGAATTAACAGAACACTAAGCAGTTTCTCAGAAAGCTTCTTTCCAGATTTCATCTGGGGATATTTCCTTTTTCCCCATAGCCCTCTATGGGCTTCCAAATATCACTTTGCCAATTCCACAAGAACTGCCTAACCGAAAGGCGTCTTGAAGGGAAAGCTCTAACTCTGTGAGATGATTTCAAAGAAAACAAAGAAGTTTCTCAGAAAGCTTCTTTCTCTTTGTTATCGGAGGATATTTCCTTTGGCCCTATAGTCTTCAAAGGGATCTGAAATATCTGTTCTCAGATTCCACAGAAATAAGGCTAGCAAAGAGATCCACGAAATACAGATGTAACTCTGTGAGTGCAAGTCACATATCACAGAGCAGTTTCTCAGAAAGCTTCTTTCCAGATTTCATCTGAGGATATTTCCTTTTTCACCATAGCCCTCTATGGGCTTCCAAATATCACTTTGCCAATTCTACAAGAACTGCCTTACCGAAACGCTTCTTGAAGGGAAAGCTGTAACTCTGTGTGATGATTTCACAGAACACAAAGAAGTTTCTCAGAAAGCTTCTTTCTCTTTGTTATCGGAGGATATATCCTTTGGCCCTATAGTCTTCAAAGGTATCCGAAATATCTGTTCTCAGATTCCACAGAAATAAGGCTAGCAAAGAGACCCACGAAATACAGATGTAACTCTGTGAGTGCAAGTCATACATCACAGAGCAGTTTCTCAGAAAGCTTCTTTCGAGATTTCATCTGGGGATATTTCCTTTTTCACCATAGCCCTCTATGGGCTTCGAAATATCACTTTGCCAATTCCACAAGAACTGTCTTACCGAAAGGCTTCTTGAGGGGAAAGCTGTCACTCTGTGACATGATTTCACAGAACACAAAAAAGTTTCTCAGAAAGCTTCTTTCTCTTTGTTATCGGATGATATTTCCTTTGGCCCTGTAGTCTTCAAAGGGATCCGAAATATCTGTTCTCAGATTCCATAGAAATAAGGCTAGCAAAGAGATCCACGAAATACTGATGTAACTCTGTGAGTGCAAGTCACACATCACACAGCAGTTTCTCAGATAGCTTCTTTCCATATTTCATCTGCGGATATTTCCTTTTTCCCCATAGCCCTCTATGGGCTTCCAAATATCAGTGTGCCAATTCGACAAGAACGGCCTTACCGAAAGGCTTCTTGGAGGGAAAGCTTTAACTCTGTGAGATGATTTCACAGAACACAAAGAAGTTTCTCAGAAAGCTTCTTTCTCTTTGTTATCGGAGGATATTTCCTTTGGCCCTATAGTCTTGAAAGGGATCCGAAATATCTGTTCTCAGATTCCACAGAAATAAGGCTAGCAAAGGGATCCACGAAATACAGATGTAACTCTGTGAGTGGAATTCACACATCACAGAGCAGTTTCTCAGAAAGCTTCTTTCCAGATTTCATCTGAGGATATTTCCTTTTTCACCATAGCCCTCTATGGGCTTCCAGATATCACTTTGCCAATTCCACAAGAACTGTGTTAGCGAAAGGCTTCTTGAGGGGAAAGCTGTAACTCTGTGAGATGATTTCACAAAACACAAAGAAGTTTCTCAGAAAGCTTCTTTCTCTTTGTTATCGGAGGATATTTCCTTTGTCCCTACAGTCTTCAAAGGGATCCGAAATATCTGTTCTCAGATTCCACAGAAATAAGGCTAGCAAAGAGATCCACGAAATACAGATATAATTCTGTGAGTGGACTTCAAACATCACAGAGCAGTTTCTCAGAAAGCTTCTTTCCAGATTTCATCTGAGGATATTTCCTTTTTCACCATAGCCCTCTATGGGCTTCCAAATATCACTTTGCCAATTCCACAAGAACTGCCTTACCGAAAGGCTTCTTGAAGGGAAAGCTGTAACTCTGTGAGATGACTTCACAGAACACAAAGATGTTTCTCAGAAAGCTTCTTTCTCTTTGTTATCGGAGGATATTTCCTTTGACCCTATAGTCTTCAAAGGGATCCGAAATATCTGTTCTCAGATTCCACAGAAATAAGGCTAGCAAAGAGATCCACGAAATACAGATGTAACTCTGTGAGATGAAATAACAGAACACTAAGCAGTTTCTCCGAAAGCTTTTTTCCAGATTTTATCTGAGGATATTTCCTTTTTCACCATAGAGCTCTATGGGCTTTCAAATATCACTTTGCCAATTCCACAAGAACTGTCTTAGCAAAAGGCTTCTTGAGGGGAAAGCTGTAACTCTGTGAGATGATTTCCCAGCACACAAAGAAGTTTCTCAAAAAGCTTCTTTCTCTCTGTTATCGGAGGATATTTCCTTTGGCCCTATAGTCTTCAAAGGGATCCGAAATATCTGTTCTCAGATTCCACAGAAATAAGGCTAGCAAAGAGATCCACGAAATACAGATGTAACTCTGTGAGTGCAATTCACACATCACAGAGGAGTTTCTCAGAAAGCTTCTTTCCAGATTTCATCTGGGGATTTTTCCTTTTTCACCATAGCCCTCTATGGGCTTCCAAATATCACTTTGCCAATTCCACAAGAACTGCCTAACCGAAAGGCTTCTTGAAGGGAAAGCTCTAACTCTGTGAGATGATTTCAGAGAACACAAAGAAGTTTCTCAGAAAGCTTCTTTCTCTTTGTTATCGGAGGATATTTCCTTTGGCCCTATAGTCTTCAAAGGGATCCGAAATATCTGTTCTCAGATTCCACAGAAATAAGGCTAGCAAAGAGAACCACGAAATACAGATGTAACTCTATGAGTGCAAGTCATACATCACAGAGCAGTTTCTCAGAAAGCTTCTTTCGAGATTTCATCTGGGAATATTTCCTTTTTCACCATAGCCCTCTATGGGCTTCCAAATATCACTTTGCCAATTCCACAAGAACTGTCTTAGCGAAAGGCTTCTTGAGGGGAAAACTGTAACTCTGTGAGATGATTTCACAGAGCACAAAGAAGTTTCTCAGAAAGCTTCTTTCTCTTTGTTATCGGAGGATATTTCCTTTGGCCCTATAGTCTTCAAAGGAATCCGAAATATCTGTTCTCAGATTCCACAGAAATAAGGCTAGCAAAGATATCCACGAAATACAGATGTAACTCTGTGAGTGCAAGTCACACATCACAGAGCAGTTTCTCAGAAAGCTTCTATCCAGATTTCATCTGAGGATATTTCCTTTTTCACCATAGTCCTCTATGGGCTTCCAAATATCACTTTGCCAATTCCACAAGAACTGTGTTAGCGAAATGCTTCTTGAGGGGAAAGCTGCAACTCTGTGAGATGATTTCACAGAACACAAAGAAGTTTCTCAAAAAGCTTCTTTCTCTCTGTTATCGGAGGATATTTGCTTTGGCCCTATAGTCTTCAAAGGGATCCGAAATATCTGTTCTCAGATTCCACAGAAATAAGGCTAGCAAAGAGATCCACGAAATTCAGATGTAACTCTGTGAGATGAATTAACAGAACACTAAGCAGTTTCTCAGAAAGCTTCTTTCCAGATTTCATCTGGGGATATTTCCTTATTCCCCATAGCCCTCTATGGGCTTCCAAATATCACTTTGCCAATTCCACAAGAACTGTCTTACCGAAAGGCTTCTTGAGGGGAAAGCTGTCACTCTGTGACATGATTTCAAAGAACACAAAGAAGTTTCTCAGAAAGCTTCTTTCTCTTTGTTATCGGATGATATTTCCTTTGGCCCTGTAGTCTTCAAAGGGATCCGAAATATCTGTTCTCAGATTCAACAGAAATAAGGCTAGCAAAGATATCCACGAAATACAGATATAACTCTGTGAGTGCAAGTCACACATCACAGAGCAGTTTCTCAGAAAGCTTCTTTCCAGATTTCATCTGAGGATATTTCCTTTTTCACCATAGCCCTCTATGGGCTTCCAAATATCACTTTGGCAATTCCACAAGAACAGCCTTACCGAAAGGCTTCTTGAAGGGAAAGCTGTAACTCTGTGCGATGATTTCACAGAACACAAAGAAGTTTCTCAGAAAGCTTCTTTCTCTTTGTTATCGGAGGATATTTCCTTTGGCCCTATAGTCTTCAAAGGGATCCGAAATATCTGTTCTCAGATTCCATAGAAATAAGGCTAGCAAAGAGATCCACGAAATACTGATGTAACTCTGTGAGTGCAAGTCAGACATCACACAGCAGTTTCTCATATAGCTTCTTTCCATATTTCATCTGCGGATATTTCCTTTTTCCCCATAGCCCTCTATGGGCTTCCAAATATCAGTGTGCCAATTCGACAAGAACGGCCTTACCGAAAGGCTTCTTGAAGGGAAAGCTTTAACTCTGTGAGATGATTTCACAGAACACAAAGAAATTTCTCAGAAAGCTTCTTTCTCTTTGTTATCGGAGGATATTTCCTTTGGCCCTATAGTCTTGAAAGGGATCCGAATTATCTGTTCTCAGATTCCACAGAAATAAGGCTAGCAAAGGGATCCACGAAATACAGATGTAACTCTGTGAGTGGAATTCACACATCACAGAGCAGTTTCTCAGAAAGCTTCTTTCCAGATTTCATCTGAGGATATTTCCTTTTTCACCATAGCCCTCTATGGGCTTCCAGATATCACTTTGCCAATTCCACAAGAACTTTGTTAGCGAAAGGCTTCTTGAGGGGAAAGCTGTAACTCTGTGAGATGATTTCACAAAACAAAAAGAAGTTTCTCAGAAAGCTTCTTTCTCTTTGTTATCGGAGGATATTTCCTTTGTCCCTACAGTCTTCAAAGGGATCCGAAATATCTGTTCTCAGATTCCACAGAAATAAGGCTAGCAAAGAGATCCACGAAATACAGATGTAACTCTGTGAGTGGACTTCAAACATCACAGAGCAGTTTCTCAGAAAGCTTCTTTCCCGATTTCATCTGAGGATATTTCCTTTTTCACCATAGCCCTCTATGGGCTTCCAAATATCACTTTGCCAATTCCACAAGAACTGCCTTACCGAAAGGCTTCTTGAAGGGAAAGCTGTAACTCTGTGAGATGACTTCACAGAACACAAAGATGTTTCTCAGAAAGCTTCTTTCTCTTTGTTATCGGAGGATATTTCCTTTGACCCTATAGTCTTCAAAGGGATCCGAAATATCTGTTCTCAGATTCCACAGAAATAAGGCTAGCAAAGAGATCCACGAAATACAGATGTAACTCTGTGTGATGAAATAACAGAACACTAAGCAGTTTCTCCGAAAGCTTTTTTCCAGATTTCATCTGAGGATATTTCCTTTTTCACCATAGAGCTCTATGGGCTTTCAAATATCACTTTGCCAATTCCACAAGAACTATCTTAGCAAAAGGCTTCTTGAGGGGAAAGCTGTAACTCTGTGAGATGATTTCCCAGAACACAAAGAAGTTTCTCAAAAAGCTTCTTTCTCTCTGTTATCGGAGGATATTTCCTTTGGCCCTGTAGTCTTCAAAGGGATCCGAAATATCTGTTCTCAGATTCCACAGAAATAAGGCTAGCAAAGAGATCCACGAAATACAGATGTAACTCTGTGAGTGCAATTCACACATCACAGAGGAGTTTCTCAGAAAGCTTCTTTCCAGATTTCATCTGGGGATTTTTCCTTTTTCACCATAGCCCTCTATGGGCTTCCAAATATCACTTTGCCAATTCCAAAAGAACTGCTTAACCGAAAGGCTTCTTGAAGGGAAAGCTCTAACTCTGTGAGATGATTTCAGAGAACACAAAGAAGTTTCTCAGAAAGCTTCTTTCTCTTTGTTATCGGAGGATATTTCCTTTGGCCCTATAGTCTTCAAAGGGATCCGAAATATCTGTTCTCAGATTCCACAGAAATAAGGCTAGCAAAGAGAACCACGAAATACAGATGTAACTCTGTGAGTGCAAGTCATACATCACAGAGCAGTTTCTCAGAAAGCTTCTTTCGAGATTTCATCTGGGGATATTTCCTTTTTCACCATAGCCCTCTATGGGCTTCCAAATATCACTTTGCCAATTCCACAAGAACTGTCTTAGCGAAAGGCTTCTTGAGGGGAAAACTGTAACTCTGTTAGATGATTTCACAGAGCACAAAGAAGTTTCTCAGAAAGCTTCTATCTCTTTGTTATCGGAGTATATTTCCTTTGGCCCTATCGTCTTCAAAGGGATCCGAAATATCTGTTGTCAGATTCCACAGAAATAAGGCTAGCAAAGAGATCCAAGAAATACAGATATAACTCTGTGAGGGGAAGTCACACATCACAGAGCAGATTCTCAGAAAGCTTCTTTCCAGATTTCATCTGAGGATATTTCCTTTTTCACCATAGCCCTCTATGGGCTTCCAAATATCACTTTGGCAATTCCACAAGAACAGCCTTACCGAAAGGCTTCTTGAAGGGAAAGCTGTAACTCTGTGCGATGATTTCACAGAACACAAAGAAGTTTCTCAGAAAGCTTCTTTCTCTTTGTTATCGGAGGATATTTCCTTTGGCCCTATAGTCTTCAAAGGGATCCGAAATATCTGTTCTCAGATTCCATAGAAATAAGGCTAGCAAAGAGATCCACGAAATACTGATGTAACTCTGTGAGTGCAAGTCAGACATCACACAGCAGTTTCTCATATAGCTTCTTTCCATATTTCATCTGCGGATATTTCCTTTTTCCCCATAGCCCTCTATGGGCTTCCAAATATCAGTGTGCCAATTCGACAAGAACGGCCTTACCGAAAGGCTTCTTGAAGGGAAAGCTTTAACTCTGTGAGATGATTTCACAGAACACAAAGAAATTTCTCAGAAAGCTTCTTTCTCTTTGTTATCGGAGGATATTTCCTTTGGCCCTATAGTCTTGAAAGGGATCCGAATTATCTGTTCTCAGATTCCACAGAAATAAGGCTAGCAAAGGGATCCACGAAATACAGATGTAACTCTGTGAGTGGAATTCACACATCACAGAGCAGTTTCTCAGAAAGCTTCTTTCCAGATTTCATCTGAGGATATTTCCTTTTTCACCATAGCCCTCTATGGGCTTCCAGATATCACTTTGCCAATTCCACAAGAACTTTGTTAGCGAAAGGCTTCTTGAGGGGAAAGCTGTAACTCTGTGAGATGATTTCACAAAACAAAAAGAAGTTTCTCAGAAAGCTTCTTTCTCTTTGTTATCGGAGGATATTTCCTTTGTCCCTACAGTCTTCAAAGGGATCCGAAATATCTGTTCTCAGATTCCACAGAAATAAGGCTAGCAAAGAGATCCACGAAATACAGATGTAACTCTGTGAGTGGACTTCAAACATCACAGAGCAGTTTCTCAGAAAGCTTCTTTCCCGATTTCATCTGAGGATATTTCCTTTTTCACCATAGCCCTCTATGGGCTTCCAAATATCACTTTGCCAATTCCACAAGAACTGCCTTACCGAAAGGCTTCTTGAAGGGAAAGCTGTAACTCTGTGAGATGACTTCACAGAACACAAAGATGTTTCTCAGAAAGCTTCTTTCTCTTTGTTATCGGAGGATATTTCCTTTGACCCTATAGTCTTCAAAGGGATCCGAAATATCTGTTCTCAGATTCCACAGAAATAAGGCTAGCAAAGAGATCCACGAAATACAGATGTAACTCTGTGTGATGAAATAACAGAACACTAAGCAGTTTCTCCGAAAGCTTTTTTCCAGATTTCATCTGAGGATATTTCCTTTTTCACCATAGAGCTCTATGGGCTTTCAAATATCACTTTGCCAATTCCACAAGAACTATCTTAGCAAAAGGCTTCTTGAGGGGAAAGCTGTAACTCTGTGAGATGATTTCCCAGAACACAAAGAAGTTTCTCAAAAAGCTTCTTTCTCTCTGTTATCGGAGGATATTTCCTTTGGCCCTGTAGTCTTCAAAGGGATCCGAAATATCTGTTCTCAGATTCCACAGAAATAAGGCTAGCAAAGAGATCCACGAAATACAGATGTAACTCTGTGAGTGCAATTCACACATCACAGAGGAGTTTCTCAGAAAGCTTCTTTCCAGATTTCATCTGGGGATTTTTCCTTTTTCACCATAGCCCTCTATGGGCTTCCAAATATCACTTTGCCAATTCCAAAAGAACTGCTTAACCGAAAGGCTTCTTGAAGGGAAAGCTCTAACTCTGTGAGATGATTTCAGAGAACACAAAGAAGTTTCTCAGAAAGCTTCTTTCTCTTTGTTATCGGAGGATATTTCCTTTGGCCCTATAGTCTTCAAAGGGATCCGAAATATCTGTTCTCAGATTCCACAGAAATAAGGCTAGCAAAGAGAACCACGAAATACAGATGTAACTCTGTGAGTGCAAGTCATACATCACAGAGCAGTTTCTCAGAAAGCTTCTTTCGAGATTTCATCTGGGGATATTTCCTTTTTCACCATAGCCCTCTATGGGCTTCCAAATATCACTTTGCCAATTCCACAAGAACTGTCTTAGCGAAAGGCTTCTTGAGGGGAAAACTGTAACTCTGTTAGATGATTTCACAGAGCACAAAGAAGTTTCTCAGAAAGCTTCTATCTCTTTGTTATCGGAGTATATTTCCTTTGGCCCTATCGTCTTCAAAGGGATCCGAAATATCTGTTGTCAGATTCCACAGAAATAAGGCTAGCAAAGAGATCCAAGAAATACAGATATAACTCTGTGAGGGGAAGTCACACATCACAGAGCAGATTCTCAGAAAGCTTCTTTCCAGATTTCATCTGAGGATATTTCCTTTTTCACCATAGCCCTCTATGGGCTTCCAAATATCACTTTGCCAATTCCACAAGAACTGTCTTAGCGAAAGGCTTCTTGAGGCGAAAGCTGTAACTCTGTGAGATGATTTCACAAAACACCAAGAAGTTTCTCAGAAAGCTTCTTTCTCTTTGTTGTCGGAGGATATTTCCTTTGTCCCTACAGTCTTCAAAGGGATCAGAAATATCTGTTCTCAGATTCCACAGAAATAAGGCTAGCAAAGAGATCCACGAAATACAGATGTAACTCTCTGAGTGGAAGTCAAACATCACAGAGCAGTTTCTCAGAAAGATTCTTTCCAGATTTCATCTGAGGATATTTCCTTTTTCACCATAGCCCTGTATGGGCTTCCAAATATCACTTTGCCAATTCCACAAGAACTGCCTTACCGAAAGGCTTCTTGAAGGGAAAGCTGTAACTCTGTGAGATGATTTCACAGAACACAAAGAAGTTTCTCAGAAAGCTTCTTTCTCTTTGTTATCGGAGGATATTTCCTTTGACCCTAAAGTCTTCAAAGGGATCCGAAATATCTGTTCTCAGATTCCACAGAAATAAGGCTAGCAAAGAGATCCATGAAATACAGATGTAACTCTGTGAGATGAAATAACAGAACACTAAGCAGTTTCTCCGAAAGCTTCTTTCAAGATTTCATCTGAGGATATTTCCTTTTTCACCATAGAGCTCTATGGGCTTCCAAATATCACTTTGCCAATTCCACAAGAACTGTCTTAGCAAAAGGCTTCTTGAAGGGAAAGCTGTAACTCTGTGAGATGATTTCACAGAACACAAAGAAGTTTCTCAGAAACCTTCTTTCTCTTAGTTATCGGAGGATATTTCCTTTGGCCCTATAGTCTTCAAAGGGATCCGAAATATCTGTTCTCAGATTCCACAGAAATAAGGCTAGAAAAGATCCACGAAATACAGATGTAACTCTGTGAGATGAATTAACAGAACACTAAGCAGTTTCTCAGAAAGATTCTTTCCAGATTTCATCTGGGGATATTTCCTTTTTCACCATAGCCCTCTATGGGCTTCCAAATATCACTTTGCCAATTCCTCAAGAACTGCCTAACCGAAACGCTTCCTGAAGGGAAAGCTCTAAGTCTGTGAGATGATTTCAGAGAATACAAAGAAGTTTCTCAGAAAGCTTCTTTCTCTTTGTTATCGGAGGATATTTCCTTTGGTCCTATAGATTTCAAAGGGATCAGAAATATCTGTTCTCAGATTCCTCAGAAATAAGGATAGCAAAGAGATCCACGAAATACAGATGTAACTCCGTGAGTGGAAGTCACACATCACAGAGCAGTTTCTCAGAAAGCTTCTTTCCAGATTTCATCTGAGGATATTTCCTTTTTCACCATAGCCTTCTATGGGCTTCCAAATATCACATTACAAATTCCACAAGAACTGCGTTACCGAAAGGCTTCTTGAAGGGAAAGCTGTAACTCTGTGAGATGATTTCACAGAACACAAAGAAGTTTCTCAGAAAGCTTCTTTCTCTTTGTTATCGGAGGATATTTCCTTTGGCCCAATAGTCTTCAAAGGGATCCGAAATATCTGTTCTCAGATTCCCCAGAAATAAGGCTAGCAAATAGATCCACGAAATACAGATGTAACTCTGTGAGTGGAAGTCACACATCACAGAGCATTTCTCAGAAAGCTTCTTTCCATATTTCATCTGAGGATATTCCCTTTTTAACAATAGCCCTCTATGGGCTTCCAAATATCACTTTGCCAATTCCACAAGAACTGCCTTACCGAAAGGCTTCTTGAAGGGAAAGCTGTAACTCTGTGAGATGATTTCACAGAACACAAAGAAGTTTCTCAGAAAGCTTCTTTCTCTTTATTATCGGAGGATATTTCCTTTGGCCCTATAGTCTTCAAAGGGATCCGAAATATCTGTTCTCAGATTCCACAGAAATAAGGCTAGCAAAGAGATCCACGATATACAGATGGAACTCTGTGAGTGCAAGTCACACATCACAGAGCATTTTCTCAGAAAGCTTCTTTCCAGATTTCATCTGAGGATATTTCCTTTTTACCATAGCCCTCTATGGGCTTCCAAATATCACTTTGCCTATTCCACAAGAACTGTCTTAGCGAAATGCTTCTTAAGGGGAAGCTGTAACTCTGTGAGATGATTTCACAGAACACAAAGAAGTTTCTCTAAAAGCTTCTTTCTCTCTGTTATCGGAGGATATTTCCTTTGGCCCTATAGTCTTCAAAGGGATCCGAAATATCTGTTCTCAGAATCCACAGAAATAAGGCCAGCAAAGAGATCCACGAAATACAGATGTCACTCTGTGAGTGTAAGTCACACATCACAGAGCAGTTTCTCAGAAAGCTTCTTTCCAGATTTCATCTGAGGATATTTCCTTTTTCACCATAGCCCTCTATGGGCTTCCAAATATCACTTTGCCAATTCCACAAGAACTGTCTTAGCGAAAGGCTTCTTGAGGGGAAAACTGTAACTCTGTGAGATGATTTCACAGAGCACAAAGAAGTTTCTCAGAAAGCTTCTTTCTCTTTGTTATCGGAGTATATTTCCTTTGGCCCTATAGTCTTCAAAGGGATCCGAAATATCTGTTGTCAGATTCCACAGAAATAAGGCTAGCAAAGAGATCCAAGAAATACAGATATAACTCTGTGAGGGGAAGTCACACATCACAGAGCAGATTCTCAGAAAGCTTCTTTCCAGATTTCATCTGAGGATATTTCCTTTTTCACCATAGCCCTCTATGGGCTTCCAAATATCACTTTGCCAATTCCACAAGAACTGTCTAGCGAAAGGCTTCTTGAGGCGAAAGCTGTAACTCTGTGAGATGATTTCACAAAACACCAAGAAGTTTCTCAGAAAGCTTCTTTCTCTTTGTTATCGGAGGATATTTCCTTTGTCCCTACAGTCTTCAAAGGGATCCGAAATATCTGTTCTCAGATTCCACAGAAATAAGGCTAGCAAAGAGATCCACGAAATACAGATGTAACTCTGTGAGTGGACTTCAAACATCACAGAGCAGTTTCTCAGAAAGCTTCTTTCCAGATTTCATCTGAGGATATTTCCTTTTTCACCAAAGCCCTCTATGGGCTTCCAAATATCACTTTGCCAATTCCACAAGAACTGCCTTACCGAAAGGCTTCTTGAAGGGAAAGCTGTAACTCTGTGAGATGACTTCACAGAACACAAAGAAGTTTCTCAGAAAGCTTCTTTCTCTTTGTTATCGGAGGATATTTCCTTTGACCCTATAGTCTTCAAAGGGATCCGAAATATCTGTTCTCAGATTCCACAGAAATAAGGCTAGCAAAGAGATCCACGAAATACAGATGTAACTCTGTGAGATGAAATAACAGAACACTAAGCAGTTTCTCCGAAAGCTTTTTTCCAGATTTCATCTGAGGATATTTCCTTTTTCACCATAGAGCTCTATGGGCTTTCAAATATCACTTTGCCAATTCCACAAGAACAGTATTAGCAAAAGGCTTCTTGAGGGGAAAGCTGTAACTCTGTGAGATGATTTCCCAGAACACAAAGAAGTTTCTCAAAAAGCTTCTTTCTCTCTGTTATCGGAGGATATTTCCTTTGGCCCTATAGTCTTCAAAGGGATCCGAAATATCTGTTCTCAGATTCCACAGAAATAAGGCTAGCAAAGAGAACCACGAAATACAGATGTAACTCTGTGAGTGCAAGTCATACATCACAGAGCAGTTTCTCAGAAAGCTTCTTTCGAGATTTCACCTGGGGATATTTCCTTTTTCACCATAGCCCTCTATGGGCTTCAAAATATCACTTTGCCAATTCCACAAGAACTGTCTTAGCGAAAGGCTTCTTGAGGGGAAAACTGTAACTCTGTGAGATGATTTCACAGAGCACAAAGAAGTTTCTCAGAAAGCTTATTTCTCTTTGTTATCGGAGGATATTTCCTTTGGCCCTATAGTCTTCAAAGGGATCCGAAATATCTGTTGTCAGATTCCACAGAAATAAGGCTAGCAAAGAGATCCAAGAAATACATATATAACTCTGTGAGGGGAAGTCACACATCACAGAGCAGATTCTCAGAAAGCTTCTTTCCAGATTTCATCTGAGGATATTTCCTTTTTCACCATAGCCCTCTAAGGGCTTCCAAATATCACTTTGCCAATTCCACAAGAACTGTCTTAGCGAAAGGCTTCTTGAGGCGAAAGCTGTAACTCTGTGAGATGATTTCACAAAACACAAAGAAGTTTCTCAGAAAGCTTCTTTCTTTTTGTTATCGGAGGATATTTCCTTTGTCCCTACAGTCTTCAAAGGGATCCGAAATATCTGTTCTCAGATTCCACAGAAATAAGGCTAGCAAAGAGATCCACGAAATTCAGATGTAACTCTGTGAGTTGAAGTCAAACATCACAGAGCAGTTTCTCAGAAAGATTCTTTCCAGATTTCATCTGAGGATATTTCCTTTTTCACCATAGCCCTCTATGGGCTTCCAAATATCACTTTGCCAATTCCACAAGAACTGCCTTACCGAAAGGCTTCTTGAAGGGAAAGCTGTAACTCTGTGAGATGATTTCACAGAACACAAAGAAGTTTCTCAGAAAGCTTCTTTCTCTTTGTTATCGGAGGATATTTCCTTTGAACCTATAGTCTACAAAGGGATCCGAAATATCTGTTCTCAGATTCCACAGAAATAAGGCTAGCAAAGAGATCCATGAAATACAGATGTAACTCTGTGAGATGAAATAACAGAACACTAAGCAGTTTCTCCGAAAGCTTCTTTCAAGATTTCATCTGAGGATATTTCCTTTTTCACCATAGAGCTCTATGGGCTTCCAAATATCACTTTGCCAATTCCACAAGAACTGTCTTAGCAAAAGGCTTCTTGAGGGGAAAGCTGTAACTCTGTGAGATGGTTTCACAGAACACAAAGAAGTTTCTCAGAAACCTTCTTTCTCTTAGTTATCGGAGGATATTTCCTTTGCCCTATAGTCTTCAAAGGGATCCGAAATATGTGTTCTCAGATTCCACAGAAATAAGGCTAGAAAAGATCCACGAAATACAGATGTAACTCTGTGAGATGAATTAACAGAACACTAAGCAGTTTCTCAGAAAGCTTCTTTCTCTTTGTTATCGGAGGATATTTCCTTTGGCCCTATAGTCTTCAAAGGGATCCGAAATATCTGTTCTGAGATTCCACAGAAATAAGGCTAGCAAAGAGATCCACGAAATACAGATGTAACTCTGTGAGTGGAAGTCACACATCACAGAGCAGTTTCTCAGAAAGCTTCTTTCCAGATTTCACCTGAGGATATTTCCTTTTTCACCATAGCCTTCTATGGACTTCCAAATATCACATTACAAATTCCACAAGAACTGCCTTACCGAAAGGCTTCTTGAAGGGAAAGCTGTAACTCTGTGAGATGATTTCACAGAACACAAAGAAGTTTCTCAGAAAGCTTCTTTCTCTTTGTTATCGGAGGATATTTCCTTTGGCCCTATAGTCTTCAAAGGGATCCGAAATATCTGTTCTCAGATTCCCCAGAAATAAGGCTAGCAAATAGATCCACGAAATACAGATGTAACTCTGTGAGTGGAAGTCACACATCACAGAGCATTTCTCAGAAAGCTTCTTTCCATATTTCATCTGAGGATATTCCCTTTTTAACCATAGCCCTCTATGGGCTTCCAAATATCACTTTGCCAATTCCACAAGAACTGCATTACCGAAAGGCTTCTTGAAGGGAAAGCTGTAACTCTGTGAGATGATTTCACAGAACACAAAGAAGTTTCTCAGAAAGCTTCTTTCTCTTTATTATCGGAGGATATTTCCTTTGGCCCTATAGTCTTCAAAGGGATCCGAAATATCTGTTCTCAGATTCCACAGAAATAAGGCAGCAAAGAGATCCACGATATACAGATGGAACTCTGTGAGTGCAAGTCACACATCACAGAGCATTTTCTCAGAAAGCTTCTTTCCAGATTTCATCTGAGGATATTTCCTTTTAACCATAGCCCTCTATGGGCTTCCAAATATCACTTTGCCTATTCCACAAGAACTGTCTTAGCGAAATGCTTCTTAAGGGGAAGCTGTAACTCTATGAGATGATTTCACAGAACACAAAGAAGTTTCTCTAAAAGCTTCTTTCTCTCTGTTATCGGAGGATATTTCCTTTGGCCCTATAGTCTTCAAAGGGATCCGAAATATCTGTTCTCAGAATCCACAGAAATAAGGCCAGCAAAGAGATCCACGAAATACAGATGTCACTCTGTGAGTGTAAGTCACACATCACAGAGCAGTTTCTCAGAAAGCTTCTTTCCAGATTTCATCTGAGGATATTTCCTTTTTCACCATAGCCCTCTATGGGCTTCCAAATATCACTTTGCCAATTCCACAAGAACTGTCTTAGCGAAAGGCTTCTTGAGGAGAAAGCTGTAACTCTGTGAGACGATTTCACAGAACACAAAGAAGTTTCTCAGAAAGCTTCTTTCTCTTTGTTATCGGAGGATATTTCATTTGGCCCTATAGTCTTCAAAGGGATCCGAAATATCTGTTCTCAGATTCCACAGAAATAAGGCTAGCAAAGAGATCCACGAAATACAGATGTAACTCTGGGAGTGGAAGTCACACATCACAGAGCAGTTTCTCAGAAAGCTTCTTTCCAGATTTCATCTGAGGATATTTCCTTTTTCACCATAGCCCTCTATGGGCTTCCAAATATCACTTTGCCAATTCCACAAGAACTGCCTTACCGAAAGGCTTCTTGAAGGGAAAGCTGTAACTCTGTGAGATGATTTCCCAGAACACAAAGAAGTTTCTCAGAAAGCTTCTTTCTCTTTGTTATCGGAGGATATTTCCTTTGGCCCTATAGTCTTCAAAGGGATCCGAAATATCTGTTCTCAGATTCCACAGAAATAAGGCTAGCAAAGAGATCCACGAAATACAGATGTAAGTCTGTGAGTGCAAGTCACACATCACAGAGTAGTTTCTCAGAAAGCTTCTTTCCAGATTTCATCTGAGGATATTTCCTTTTTCACCATAGAGCTCTATGGGCTTCCAAATATCACTTTGCCAATTCCACAAGAACTGTCTTAGCGAAAGGCTTCTTGAGGGGAAAGCTGTAACTCTGTGAGATGATTTCACAGAACACAAAGAAGTTTCTCAGAAAGCTTCTTTCTCTTTGTTATCGGAGGATATTTCCTTTGGCCCTATAGTCTTCAAAGGGATCCGAAATATCTGTTCTCAGATTCCACAGAAATAAGGCTAGCAAAGAGATCCACGAAATACAGATGTAACTCTGTGAGTGCAATTCACACATCTCAGAGCAGTTTGTCAGAAACCTTCTTTCCAGATTTCATCTGAGGATATTTCCTTTTTCACCATAGCCCTCTATGGGCTTCCAAATATCATTTTGCCAATTCCACAAGAACTGCCTTACCGAAAGGCTTCTTGAAGGGATAGCTGTAACTCTGTGAGATGATTTCACAGAACACAAAGAAGTTTCTCAGAAAGCTTCTTTCTCTTTGTTATCGGAGGATATTTCATTTGGCCCTATAGTCTTCAAAGGGATCCGAAATATCTGTTCTCAGATTCCACAGAAATAAGGCTAGGAAAGAGATCCACGAAATACAGATGTAACTCTGTGAGTGGAAGTCACACATCACAGAGCAGTTTCTCAGAAAACTTCTTTCCAGATTTCATCTGAGGATATTTCCTTTTTCACCATAGCCCTCTATGGGCTTCAAAATATCACTTTGCCAATTCCACAAGAACTGTCTTAGCGAAATGCTTCTTGAGGGGAAAGCTTTAACTCTGTGAGATGATTTCACAGAACACAAAGAAGTTTCTCAAAAAGCTTCTTTCTCTCTGTTATCGGAGGATATTTCCTTTGGCCCTATAGTCTTCAAAGGGATCCGAAATATCTGTTCTCAGATTCCACAGAAATAAGGCTAGCAAAGAGATCCACGAAATTCAGATGTAACTCTGTGAGATGAATTAACAGAACACTAAGCAGTTTCTCAGAAATCTTCTTTCCAGATTTCATCTGGGGATATTTCCTTTTTCCCCCTAGCCCTCTATGGGCTTCCAAATATCACTTTGCCAATTCCACAAGAACTGCCTAACCGAAAGGCTTCTTGAAGGGAAAGCTCTAACTCTGTGAGATGATTTCAGAGAAAACAAAGAAGTTTCTCAGAAAGCTTCTTTCTCTTTGTTATCGGAGGATATTTCCTTTGGCCCTATAGTCTTCAAAGGGATCCGAAATATCTGTTCTCAGATTCCACAGAAATAAGGCTAGCAAAGAGATCCACGAAAAACAGATGTAACACTGTGAGTGCAAGTCACACATCACAGAGCAGTTTCTCAGAAAGCTTCTTTCCAGATTTCATCTGAGGATATTTCCTTTTTCACCATAGTCCTCTATGGGCTTCCAAATATCAGTGTGCCAATTCGACAAGAACGGCCTTACCGAAAGGCTTCTTGTAGGGAAAGCTTTAACTCTGTGAGATGATTTCACAGAACACAAAGAAGTTTCTCAGAAAGCTTCTTTCTCTTTGTTATCGGCGGATATTTCCTTTGGCCCTATAATCTTGAAAGGGATCCGAAATATCTGTTCTCAGATTCCACAGAAATAAGGCTAGCAAAGGGATCCAAGAAAAACAGATGTAACTCTGTGAGTGGAATTCACACATCACAGAGCAGTTTCTCAGAAAGCTTCTTTCCAGATTTCATCTGAGGATATTTCCTTTTTCACCATAGCCCTCTATGGGCTTCCAGATATCACTTTGCCAATTCCACAAGAACTGTGTTAGCGAAAGGCTTCTTGAGGGGAAAGCTGTGACTCTGTGAGATGATTTCACAAAACACAAAAAAGTTTCTCAGAAAGCTTCTTTCTCTTTGTTATCGGAGGATATTTCCTTTGTCCCTACAGTCTTCAAAGGGATCCGAAATATCTGTTCTCAGATTCCACAGAAATAAGGCTAGCAAAGAGATCCACGAAATACAGATGTAACTCTGTGAGTGGACTTCAAACATCACAGAGCAGTTTCTCAGAATGCTTCTTTCCAGATTTCATCTGAGGATATTTCCTTTTTCACCATAGCCCTCTATGGGCTTCCAAATATCACTTTGCCAATTCCACAAGAACTGCCTTACCAAAAGGCTTCTTGAAGGGAAAGCTGTAACTCTGTGAGATGATTTCACAGAACACAAAGAAGTTCCTCAGAAAGCTTCTTTCTCTTTGTTATCGGAGGATATTTCCTTTGGCCCTATAGTCTTCAAAGGGATCCGATATATCTGTTCTCAGATTCCACAGAAATAAGGCTAGCAAAGAGATCCACGAAATACAGATGTAACTCTGTGAGTGAAAGTCACACATCACAGAGCAGTTTCTCAGAAAGCTTCTTTCCAGATTTCATCTGAGGATATTTCCTTTTTCACCATAGCCCTCTATGGGCTTCCAAATATCACTTTGCCAATTCTACAAGAACTAACTTACCAAAAGGCTTCTTGAAGGGAAAGCTGTAACTCTGTGAGATGATTTCCCAGAACACAAAGAAGTTTCTCAGAAAGCTTCTTTCTCTTTGTTAACGGAGGATATTTCCTTTGGCCCTATAGTCATCAAAGGGATCTGAAATATCTGTTCTCAGATTCCACAGAAATAAGGCTAGCAAAGAGAACCACGAAATACAGATGTAACTCTGTGAGTGCAAGTCATACATCACAGAGCAGTTTCTCTAACTTTCTTTCGGGATTTCTTCTGGGGATATTTCCTTTTTCACCATAGCCCTCTATGGGCTTCCAAATATCACTTTGCCAATTCCACAAGAACTGCCTAACCGAAACGCTTCCTGAAGGGAAAGCTCTAAGTCTGTGAGATGATTTCAGAGAACACAAAGAAGTTTCTCAGAAAGCTTCTTTCTCTTTGTTATCGGAGGATATTTCCTTTGGTCCTATAGATTACAAAGGGATCAGAAATATCTGTTCTCAGATTCCACAGAAATAAGGATAGCAAAGAGATCCACGAAATACAGATGTAACTCTGTGAGTGCAATTCACACATCACAGAGCAGTTTCTCAGAAAGCTTCTTTCCAGATTTCATCTGAGGATATTTCCTTTTTCACTACAGGCCTCTATGGGCTTCCAAATATCACTTTGCCAATTCCACAAGAACTGTCTTAGCGAAAGGCTTCTTGAGGGGAAAGCTGTAACTCTGTGAGATGATTTCACAGAACACAAAGAAGTTTCTCAGAAAGCTTCCTTCTCTTTGTTATCGGAGGATATTTCCTTTGGCCCTATAGTCTTCAAAGGGATCCGAAATATCTGTTCTCAGATTCCACAGAAATAAGGCTAGCAAAGAGATCCACGAAATACAGATGTAACTCTGTGAGTGGAAGTCACACATCACAGAGCAGTTTCTCAGAAAGCTTCTTTCCAGATTTCATCTGAGGATATTTCCTTTTTCACCATAGCCTTCTATGGGCTTCCAAATATCACTTTGCAAATTCCACAAGAACTCTCTTAGCGAAAGGCTACTTGAAGGGAAAGCTGTAACTCTGTGAGATGATTTCACAGAACACAAAGAAGTTTCTCAGAAAGCTTCTTTCTCTTTGTTATCGGAGGATATTTCCTTTGTCCCTATAGTCTTGAAAGGGATCCGAAATACCTGTTCTCAGATTCCCCAGAAATAAGGCTAGCAAATAGATTCACGAAATACAGATGTAACTCTGTGAGTGGATGTCACACATCACAGAGCATTTCTCAGAAAGCTTCTTTCCAGATTTCATCTGAGGATATTTCCTTTTTCACCGTATCCCTCTATGGGCTTCCAAATATCACTTTGCAAATTCCACAAGAACTGCCTTACCGAAAGGCTTCTTGAAGGGAAAGCTGTAACTCTGTGAGATGATTTCACAGAACACAAAGAAGTTTCTCAGAAAGCTTCTTTCTCTTTGTTATCGGAGGATATTTCCTTTGGCCCTATAGTCTTCAAAGGGATCCGAAATATCTGTTCTAAGATTCCACAGAAATAAGGCTAGCAAAGAGATCCACTATATACAGATGGAACTCTGTGAGTGCAAGTCACACATCACAGAGCATTTTCTCAGAAAGCTTCTTTCCAGATTTCATCTGAGGATATTTCCTTTTTACCATAGCCCTCTATTGGCTTCCAAATATCACTTTGCCTATTCCACAAGAACTGTCTTAGCGAAATGCTTCTTGAGGAGAAAGCTATAACCCTGTGAGATGATTTCACAGAACACAAAGAAGTTTCTCAGAATGCTTCTTTCTCTTTGTTATCGGAGGATATTTCCTTTGGCCCTATAGTCTTCAAAGGGATCCGAAATATCTGTTCTCAGATTCCACAGAAATAAGGCTAGCAAAGAGATCCACGAAATACAGATGAAAGTCTGTGAGTGCAAGTCACGCATCACAGAGCAGTTTCTCAGAAAGCTTCTTTCCAGATTTCATCTGAGGATATTTCCTTTTTCACTATAGCCCTCTAAGGGCTTCCAAATATCACTTTGCCAATTCCACAAGAACTATCTTAGCGAAAGGCTTCTGGAGGGGAAAGCTGTAACTCTGTGAGATGATTTCAGAGAAAACAAAGAAGTTTCTCAGAAAGCTTCTTTCTCTTTGTTATGGGAGGATATTTCCTTTGGCCCTATAGTCTTCAAAGGGATCCGAAATATCTGTTCTCAGATTCCACAGAAATAAGGCTAGCAAAGAGATCCACGAAATACAGATGTAAGTCTGTGAGTGCAAGTCACACATCACAGAGCAGTTTCTCAGAAAGCTTCTTTCCAGATTTCATCTGAGGATATTTCCTTTTTCACCATAGCCCTCTATGGGCTTCCAAATATCACTTTGCCAATTCCACAAGAACTGCCTTACGAAAGGCTTCTTGAGGGGAAAGCTGTAACTCTGTGAGATGATTTCACAGAACACAAAGAAGTTTCTCCGAAAGCTTCTTTCTCTTTGTTATCGGAGGATACTTCCTTTGACCCTATAGTCTTCAAAGGGATCCGAAATATCTGTTCTCAGATTCCACAGAAATAAGGCTAGCAAAGAGATCCACGAAATACAGATGTAACTCTGTGAGATGAAATAACAGAACACTAAGCAGTTTCTCCGAAAGCTTCTTTCCAGATTTCATCTGAGGATATTTCCTTTTTCACCATAGAGCTCTATGGGCTTCCAAATATCACTTTGCCAATTCCACAAGAACTGTCTTAGCAAAAGGCTTCTTGAGGGGAAAGCTGTAACTCTGTGAGATTATTTCACAGAACACAAAGAAGTTTCTCAAAAAGCTTCTTTCTCTCTGTTATCGGAGGATATTTCCTTTGGCCCTATAGTCCTCAAAGGGATCCGAAATATCTGTTCTCAGATTCCACAGAAATAAGGCTAGAAAAGATCCACGAAATACAGATGTAACTCTGTGAGATGAATTAACAGAACACTAAGCAGTTTCTCAGAAGGATTCTTTCCAGGTTTCATCTGGGGATATTTCCTTTTTCACCATAGCCCTCTATGGGCTTCCAAATATCACTTTGCCAATTCCACAAGAACTGCCTAACCGAAACGCTTCCTGAAGGGAAAGCTCTAAGTCTGTGAGATGATTTCAGAGAACACAAAGAAGTTTCTCAGAAAGCTTCTTTCTCTTTGTTATCGGAGGATATTTCCTTTGGCCCTATAGTCGTCAAAGGGATCCGAAATATCTGTTCTCAGATTCCACAGAAATAAGGCTAGCAAAGAGATCCACGAAATACAGATGTAACTCTGTGAGTGGAAGTCACACATCACAGAGCAGTTTCTCAGAAAGCTTCTTTCCAGATTTCATCTGAGGATATTTCCTTTTTCACCATAGCCCTCTATGGGCTTCCAAATATCACTTTGCCAATTCCACAAGAACTGCCTCACCGAAAGGCTTCTTGAAGGGATAGCTATAACTCTGTGAGATGATTTCACAGAACACAAAGAAGTTTCTCAGAAAGCTTCTTTCTCTTTGTTATCGGAGGATATTTCCTTTGGCCCTATAGTCTTCAAAGGGATCCGAAATATCTGTTCTCAGATTCCACAGAAATAAGGCTAGCAAAGAGATCCACGAAATACAGATGTAACTCTGTGAGTGCAATTCACAAATCACAGAGCAGTTTCTCAGAAAGCTTCTTTCCAGATTTCATCTGGGGATTTTTCCTTTTTCACCATAGCCCTCTATGGGCATCCAAATATCACTTTGCCAATTCCACAAGAACTGCCTAACCGAAAGGCTTCTTGAAGGGAAAGCTCTAACTCTGTGAGGTGATTTCAGAGAACACAAAGAAGTTTCTCAGAAAGCTTCTTTCTCTTTGTCATCGCAGGATATTTACTTTGGTCCTATAGTTTTCAAAGGGATCTGAAATATCTGTTCTCAGATTCCACAGAAATAAGGCTAGCAAAGAGATCCACGATATACAGATGTAACTCTGTGAGTGCAATTCACACATCACAGAGCAGTTTCTCAGAAAGCTTCTTTCCAGATTTCATCTGAGGATATATCCTCTTTCACCATAGCCCTCTATGGGCTTCCAAATATCACTTTGCCAATTCCACAAGAACTGTCTTAGCGAAAGGCTTCTTGAGGGGAAAGCTGTAACTCTGTGAGATGATTTCACAGAACACTAAGAAGTTTCTCAGAAAGCTTCTTTCTCTTTGTTATCGGAGGATATTTCCTTTGGCCCTATAGTCTTCAAAGGGATCCGAAATATCTGTTCTCAGATTCCACAGAAATAAGGCTAGCAAAGAGATCCACGAAATACAGATGTAACTCTGTGAGTGCAAGTCACACATCACAGAGCAGTTTCTCAGAAGGCTTCTTATCAGATTTCATCTTAGGATATTTCCTTTTTCACCATAGCCCTCTAAGGGCTTCCAAATATCACTTTGCCAATTCCACAAGAACTGCCTTACCGAAAGGCTTCTTGAAGGGAAAGCTGTAACTCTGTGAGATGATTTCAGAGAACACAAAGAAGTTTCTCAGAAAGCTTCTTTCTCTTTGTTATCGGAGGTTATTTCCTTTGGCCCTATAGTCTTCAAAGGGATCCGAAATATCTGTTCTCAGATTCCACAGAAATCAGGCTAGCAAAGAGATCCACGAAATACAGATGTAACTCTGTGAGTGGAAGTCACACATCACGGAGCAGTTTCTCAGAAAACTTCTTTCCAGATTTCATCTGAGGATATTCCCTTTTTCACCATAGCCCTCTCTGGGCTTCCAAATATCACTTTGCCATTTCCACAAGAACTGCCTTACCGAAAGGCTTCTTGAAGGGCAAGCTGTAACTCTGTGAGATGATTTCACAGAACACAAAGAAGTTTCTCCGAAAGCTTCTTTCTCTTTGTTATCGGAGGATACTTCCTTTGACCCTATAGTCTTCAAAGGGATCCGAAATATCTGTTCTCAGATTCCACAGAAATAAGGCTAGCAAAGAGATCCACGAAATACAGATGTAACTCTGTGAGATGAAATAACAGAACACTAAGCAGTTTCTCCGAAAGCTTCTTTCCAGATTTCATCTGAGGATATTTCCTTTTTCACCATAGAGCTCTATGGGCTTCCAAATATCACTTTGCCAATTCCACAAGAACTGTCTTAGCAAAAGGCTTCTTGAGGGGAAAGCTGTAACTCTGTGAGATTATTTCACAGAACACAAAGAAGTTTCTCAAAAAGCTTCTTTCTCTCTGTTATCGGAGGATATTTCCTTTGGCCCTATAGTCTTCAAAGGGATCCGAAATATCTGTTCTCAGATTCCACAGAAATAAGGCTAGAAAAGATCCACGAAATACAGATGTAACTCTGTGAGATGAATTAACAGAACACTAAGCAGTTTCTCAGAAAGATTCTTTCCAGGTTTCATCTGGGGATATTTCCTTTTTCACCATAGCCCTCTATGGGCTTCCAAATATCACTTTGCCAATTCCACAAGAACTGCCTAACCGAAACGCTTCCTGAAGGGAAAGCTCTAAGTCTGTGAGATGATTTCAGAGAACACAAAGAAGTTTCTCAGAAAGCTTCTTTCTCTTTGTTATCGGAGGATATTTCCTTTGGCCCTATAGTCGTCAAAGGGATCCGAAATATCTGTTCTCAGATTCCACAGAAATAAGGCTAGCAAAGAGATCCACGAAATACAGATGTAACTCTGTGAGTGGAAGTCACACATCACAGAGCAGTTTCTCAGAAAGCTTCTTTCCAGATTTCATCTGAGGATATTTCCTTTTTCACCATAGCCCTCTATGGGCTTCCAAATATCACTTTGCCAATTCCACAAGAACTCTCTTAGCGAAAGGCTTCTTGAGGCGAAAGCTGTAACTCTGTGAGATGATTTCACAAAACACAAAGAAGTTTCTCAGAAAGCTTCTTTCTCTTTGTTATCGGAGGATATTTCCTTTGTCCCTACAGTCTTCAAAGGGATCAGAAATATCTGTTCTCAGATTCAACAGAAATAAGGCTAGCAAAGAGATCCACGAAATGCAGATGTAACTCAGTGAGTGGAAGTCAAACATCACAGAGCAGTTTCTCAGAAAGATTCTTTCCAGATTTCATCTGAGGATATTTCCTTTTTCACCTTAGCCCTCTATGGGCTTCCAAATATCACTTTGCCAATTCCACAAGAATTGACTTAGCGAAAGGCTTCTTGAAGGGAAAGCTGTAACTCTGTGAGATGATTTCACAGAACACAAAGAAGTTTCTCCGAAAGCTTCTTTCTCTTTGTTATCGGAGGATATTTCCATTGACCCTATAGTCTTCAAAGGGATCCGAAATATCTGTTCTCAGATTCCACAGAAATAAGGCGAGCAAAGAGATCCACGAAATACAGATGTAACTCTGTGAGATGAAATAACAGAACACTAAGCAGTTTCTCCGAAAGCTTCTTTAGATTTCATCTGAGGATATTTCTTTTTTCACCATAGAGCTCTCTGGGCTTCCAAATATCACTTTGCCAATTCCACAAGAACTGTCTTAGCAAAAGGCTTCTTGAGGGGGAAGCTGTAACTCTGTGAGATGATTTCACAGAACACAAAGAAGTTTCTCAAAAAGCTTCTTTCTCTCTGTTATCGGAGGATATTTCCTTTGGCCCTATAGTCTTCAAAGGGATCCGAAATATCTGTTCTCAGATTCCACAGAAATAAGGCTAGAAAAGATCCACGAAATACAGATGTAACTCTGTGAGATGAATTAACAGAACACTAAGCAGTTTCTCAGAAAGATTCTTTCCAGATTTCATCTGGGGATATTTCCTTTTTCACCATAGCCCTCTATGGGCTTCCAAATATCACTTTGCCAATTCCACAAGAACTGCCTAACCGAAACGCTACCTGAAGGGAAAGCTCTAAGTCTGTGAGATGATTTCAGAGAACACAAAGAAGTTTCTCAGAAAGCTTCTTTCTCTTTGTTATCGGAGGATATTTCCTTTGGTCCTATAGATTACAAAGGGATCAGAAATATCTGTTCTCAGATTCCACAGAAATAAGGATAGCAAAGAGATCCACGAAATACAGATGTAACTCTGTGAGTGCAATTCACACATCACAGAGCAGTTTCTCAGAAAGCTTCTTTCCAGATTTCATCTGAGGATATTTCCTTTTTCAGTACAGGCCTCTATGGGCTTCCAAATATCACTTTGCCAATTCCACAAGAACTGTCTTAGCGAAAGGCTTCTTGAGGGGAAAGCTGTAACTCTGTGAGATGATTTCACAGAACACAAAGAAGTTTCTCAGAAAGCTTCCTTCTCTTTGTTATCGGAGGATATTTCCTTTGGCCCTATAGTCTTCAAAGGGATCCGAAATATCTGTTCTCAGATTCCACAGAAATAAGGCTAGCAAAGAGATCCACGAAATACAGATGTAACTCTGTGAGTGGAAGTCACACATCACAGAGCAGTTTCTCAGAAAGCTTCTTTCCAGATTTCATCTGAGGATATTTCCTTTTTCACCATAGCCTTCTATGGGCTTCCAAATATCACTTTGCAAATTCCACAAGAACTCTCTTAGCGAAAGGCTACTTGAAGGGAAAGCTGTAACTCTGTGAGATGATTTCACAGAACACAAAGAAGTTTCTCAGAAAGCTTCTTTCTCTTTGTTATCGGAGGATATTTCCTTTGTCCCTATAGTCTTCAAAGGGATCCGAAATACCTGTTCTCAGATTCCCCAGAAATAAGGCTAGCAAATAGATCCACGAAATACAGATGTAACTCTGTGAGTGGATGTCACACATCACAGAGCATTTCTCAGAAAGCTTCTTTCCAGATTTCATCTGAGGATATTTCCTTTTTCACCGTATCCCTCTATGGGCTTCCAAATATCACTTTGCAAATTCCACAAGAACTGCCTTACCGAAAGGCTTCTTGAAGGGAAAGCTGTAACTCTGTGAGATGATTTCACAGAACACAAAGAAGTTTCTCAGAAAGCTTCTTTCTCTTTGTTATCGGAGGATATTTCCTTTGGCCCTATAGTCTTCAAAGGGATCCGAAATATCTGTTCTAAGATTCCACAGAAATAAGGCTAGCAAAGAGATCCACGATATACAGATGGAACTCTGTGAGTGCAAGTCACACATCACAGAGCATTTTCTCAGAAAGCTTCTTTCCAGATTTCATCTGAGGATATTTCCTTTTTACCATAGCCCTCTATGGGCTTCCAAATATCACTTTGCCTATTCCACAAGAACTGTCTTAGCGAAATGCTTCTTGAGGAGAAAGCTGTAACCCTGTGAGATGATTTCACAGAACACAAAGAAGTTTCTCAGAATGCTTCTTTCTCTTTGTTATCGGAGGATATTTCCCTTGGCCCTATAGTCTTCAAAGGGATCCGAAATATCTGTTCTCAGATTCCACAGAAATAAGGCTAGCAAAGAGATCCACGAAATACAGATGAAAGTCTGTGAGTGCAAGTCACGCATCACAGAGCAGTTTCTCAGAAAGCTTCTTTCCAGATTTCATCTGAGGATATTTCCTTTTTCACTATAGCCCTCTAAGGGCTTCCAAATATCACTTTGCCAATTCCACAAGAACTATCTTAGCGAAAGGCTTCTGGAGGGGAAAGCTGTAACTCTGTGAGATGATTTCAGAGAAAACAAAGAAGTTTCTCAGAAAGCTTCTTTCTCTTTGTTATGGGAGGATATTTCCTTTGGCCCTATAGTCTTCAAAGGGATCCGAAATATCTGTTCTCAGATTCCACAGAAATAAGGCTAGCAAAGAGATCCACGAAATACAGATGTAAGTCTGTGAGTGCAAGTCACACATCACAGAGCAGTTTCTCAGAAAGCTTCTTTCCAGATTTCATCTGAGGATATTTCCTTTTTCACCATAGCCCTCTATGGGCTTCCAAATATCACTTTGCCAATTCCACAAGAACTGCCTTACGAAAGGCTTCTTGAAGGGCAAGCTGTAACTCTGTGAGATGATTTCACAGAACACAAAGAAGTTTCTCCGAAAGCTTCTTTCTCTTTGTTATCGGAGGATACTTCCTTTGACCCTATAGTCTTCAAAGGGATCCGAAATATCTGTTCTCAGATTCCACAGAAATAAGGCTAGCAAAGAGATCCACGAAATACAGATGTAACTCTGTGAGATCAAATAACAGAACACTAAGCAGTTTCTCCGAAAGCTTCTTTCCAGATTTCATCTGAGGATATTTCCTTTTTCACCATAGAGCTCTATGGGCTTCCAAATATCACTTTGCCAATTCCACAAGAACTGTCTTAGCAAAAGGCTTCTTGAGGGGAAAGCTGTAACTCTGTGAGATGATTTCACAGAACACAAAGAAGTTTCTCAAAAAGCTTCTTTCTCTCTGTTATCGGAGGATATTTCCTTTGGCCCTATAGTCTTCAAAGGGATCCGAAATATCTGTTCTCAGATTCCACAGAAATAAGGCTAGAAAAGATCCACGAAATACAGATGTAACTCTGTGAGATGAATTAACAGAACACTAAGCAGTTTCTCAGAAGGACTCTTTCCAGGTTTCATCTGGGGATATTTCCTTTTTCACCATAGCCCTCTATGGGCTTCCAAATATCACTTTGCCAATTCCACAAGAACTGCCTAACCGAAACGCTTCCTGAAGGGAAAGCTCTAAGTCTGTGAGATGATTTCAGAGAACACAAAGAAGTTTCTCAGAAAGCTTCTTTCTCTTTGTTATCGGAGGATATTTCCTTTGGCCCTATAGTCGTCAAAGGGATCCGAAATATCTGTTCTCAGATTCCACAGAAATAAGGCTAGCAAAGAGATCCACGAAATACAGATGTAACTCTGTGAGTGGAAGTCACACATCACAGAGCAGTTTCTCAGAAAGCTTCTTTCCAGATTTCATCTGAGGATATTTCCTTTTTCACCATAGCCCTCTATGGGCTTCCAAATATCACTTTGCCAATTCCACAAGAACTGCCTCACCGAAAGGCTTCTTGAAGGGATAGCTATAACTCTGTGAGATGATTTCACAGAACACAAAGAAGTTTCTCAGAAAGCTTCTTTCTCTTTGTTATCGGAGGATATTTCCTTTGGCCCTATAGTCTTCAAAGGGATCCGAAATATCTGTTCTCAGATTCCACAGAAATAAGGCTAGCAAAGAGATCCACGAAATACAGATGTAACTCTGTGAGTGCAATTCACAAATCACAGAGCAGTTTCTCAGAAAGCTTCTTTCCAGATTTCATCTGGGGATTTTTCCTTTTTCACCATAGCCCTCTATGGGCATCCAAATATCACTTTGCCAATTCCACAAGAACTGCCTAACCGAAAGGCTTCTTGAAGGGAAAGCTCTAACTCTGTGAGGTGATTTCAGAGAACACAAAGAAGTTTCTCAGAAAGCTTCTTTCTCTTTGTCATCGGAGGATATTTACTTTGGTCCTATAGTTTTCAAAGGGATCTGAAATATCTGTTCTCAGATTCCACAGAAATAAGGCTAGCAAAGAGATCCACGATATACAGATGTAACTCTGTGAGTGCAATTCACACATCACAGAGCAGTTTCTCAGAAAGCTTCTTTCCAGATTTCATCTGAGGATATATCCTCTTTCACCATAGCCCTCTATGGGCTTCCAAATATCACTTTGCCAATTCCACAAGAACTGTCTTAGCGAAAGGCTTCTTGAGGGGAAAGCTGTAACTCTGTGAGATGATTTCACAGAACACTAAGAAGTTTCTCAGAAAGCTTCTTTCTCTTTGTTATCGGAGGATATTTCCTTTGGCCCTATAGTCTTCAAAGGGATCCGAAATATCTGTTCTCAGATTCCACAGAAATAAGGCTAGCAAAGAGATCCACGAAATACAGATGTAACTCTGTGAGTGCAAGTCACACATCACAGAGCAGTTTCTCAGAAGGCTTCTTATCAGATTTCACCTTAGGATATTTCCTTTTTCACCATAGCCCTCTAAGGGCTTCCAAATATCACTTTGCCAATTCCACAAGAACTGCCTTACCGAAAGGCTTCTTGAAGGGAAAGCTGTAACTCTGTGAGATGATTTCAGAGAACACAAAGAAGTTTCTCAGAAAGCTTCTTTCTCTTTGTTATCGGAGGTTATTTCCTTTGGCCCTATAGTCTTCAAAGGGATCCGAAATATCTGTTCTCAGATTCCACAGAAATAAGGCTAGCAAAGAGATCCACGAAATACAGATGTAACTCTGTGAGTGGAAGGCACACATCACGGAGCAGTTTCTCAGAAAACTTCTTTCCAGATTTCATCTGAGGATATTTCCTTTTTCACCATAGCCCTCTCTGGGCTTCCAAATATCACTTTGCCATTTCCACAAGAACTGCCTTACCGAAAGGCTTCTTGAAGGGAAAGCTGTAACTCTGTGAGATGATTTCACAGAACACAAAGAAGTTTCTCAGAAAGCTTCTTGCTTTTTGTTATCGGAGGATATTTCCTTTGGCCCTATATTCTTCAAAGGGATCCGAAATATCTGTTCTCAGATTCCACAGAAATAAGGCTAGCAAAGGGATCCACGAAATACAGATGTAACTCTGTGAGTGGAAGTCACACATCACAGAGCAGTTTCTCAGAAAGCTTCTTTCCAGATTTCATCTGAGGATATTTCCTTTTTCACCATAGCCCTCTATGGGCTTCCAAATATCACTTTGCCAATTCCACAAGAACTGTCTTAGCGAAATGCTTCTTGAGGGGAAAGCTGTAACTCTGTGAGATGATTTCACAGAACACAAAGAAGTTTCTCAAAAAGCTTCTTTCTCTCTGTTATCGGAGGATATTTCCTTTGGCCCTATAGTCTTCAAAGGGATCCGAAATATCTGTTCTCAGATTCCACAGAAATAAGGCTAGCAAAGAGATCCACGAAATACAGATGTCACTCTGTGAGTGTAAGTCACACATCACAGAGCAGTTTCTCAGAAAGCTTCTTTCCAGATTTCATCTGAGGATATTTCCTTTTTCACCATAGCCCTCTATGGGCTTCCAAATATCACCTTGCCAATTCCACAAGAACTCTCTTAGCGAAAGGCTTCTTGAGGAGAAAGCTGTAACTCTGTGAGATGATTTCACAGAACACAAAGAAGTTTCTCAGAAAGCTTCTTTCTCTTTGTTATCGGAGGATATTTCCTTTGGCCCTTGTCTTCAAAGGGATCCGAAATATCTGTTCTCAGATTCCTCAGAAATAAGGCTAGCAAAGAGATCCACGAAATACAGATGTAACTCTGTGAGTGCATGTCACACGTCACAGAGCAGTTTTTCAGAAAGCTTCTTTCCAGATTTCATCTGAGGATATTTCCTTTTTCACCATAGCCCTCTAAGGGCATCCAAATATCACTTTGCCAATTCCACAAGAACTGCCTTATCGAAAGGCTTCTTGAAGGGAAAGCTGTAACTCTGTGAGATGATTTCACACAACACAAAGAAGTTTCTCAGAAAGCTTCTTTCTCTTTGTTATCGGAGGATATTTCCTTTGGCCCTATAGTCTTCAAAGGGATCCGAAATATCTCTTCTCAGATTCCACAGAAATAAGGCTAGCAAAGACATCCACGAAATACAGATGTAACTCTGTGAGATGAATTAACAGAACACTAAGCAGTTTCTCAGAAAGCTTCTTTCCAGATTTCATCTGAGGATATTTCCTTTTTCACCATAGCCCTCTATGGGCTTCCAAATATCACTTTGCCAATTCCACAAGAACTGCCTAACCGAAAGGCTTCTTGAAGGGAAAGCTCTAACTCTGTGAGATGATTTCAGAGAACACAAAGAAGTTTTTCAGAAAGCTTCTTTCTCTTTGTTATCGGAGGATATTTCCTTTGGCCCTATAGTGTTCAAAGGGATCCGAAATATCTGTTCTCACATTCTACAGAAATAAGGCTAGCAAAGAGATCCACGAAATACAGATGTCACTCTGTGAGTGCAATTCACACATCACAGAGCAGTTTCTCAGAAAGCTTCTTTCCAGATTTCATCTGAGGATATTTCCTTTTTCACCATAGCCCTCTATGGGCTTCCAAATATCACATTGTCAATTCCACAAGAACTGTCGTAGCGAAAGGTTTCTTGAGGGGAAAGCTGTAACTCTGTGAGATGATTTCACAGAACACAAAGAAGTTTCTCAGAAAGCTTCTTTCTCTTTGTTTTCGGAGGATATTTCCTTTGGCCCTATAGTCTTCAAAGGGATCCGAAATATCTGTTCTCAGCTTCTACAGAAATAAGGCTAGCAAAGAGATCCACGAAATACAGATGTAACTCTGTGAGTGCAAGTGACACATCACAGAGCAGTTTCTCAGAAAGCTTCTTTCCAGATTTCATCTGAGGTTATTTCCTTTCTCACCATAGCCCTCTATGGGCTTCCAAATATCACTTTGCCAATTCCACAAGAACTGCCTTACCGAAAGGCTTCTTTAAGGGAAAGCTGTAACTCTGTGAGATGATTTCACAGAACACAAAGAAGTTTCTCAGAAAGCTTCTTTCTCTCTGTTATCGGAGGATATTTCCTTTGGCCCTATAGTCTTCAAAGGGATCCGAAATATCTGTTCTCAGATTCCACAGAAATAAGGCTAGCAAAGAGATCCACGAAATACAGATGTAACTCTGTGAGATGAATTAACAGAATACTAAGTAGTTTCTCAGAAAGCTTCTATCCAGATTTCATCTGGGGATATTTCCTTTTTCACCATAGCCCTCTAAGGGCTTCCAAATATCACTTTGCCAATTCCTCAAGAACTGCCTAACCAAAAGGCTTCTTGAAGGGAAAGCTGTAACTCTGTGAGATGATTTCACAGACCACAAAGAAGATTCTCAGAAAGCTTCTTTCTCTTTGTTATCGGAGGATATTTCCTTTGGCCCTATATTCTTCAAAGGGATCCGAAATATCTCTTCTCAGATTCCACAGAAATAAGGCTAGCAAAGAGATCCACGAAATACAGATGTAACTCTGTGAGATGAATTAACAGAATACTAAGTAGTTTCTCAGAAAGCTTCTATCCAGATTTCATCTGGGGATATTTCCTTTTTCACCATAGCCCTCTAAGGGCTTCCAAATATCACTTTGCCAATTCCACAAGAACTGCCTAACCAAAAGGCTTCTTGAAGGGAAAGCTCTAACTCTGTGAGATATTTCCTTTGGCCCTATAGTCTTCAAAGGGATCCGAAATATCTGTTCTCAGATTCCACAGAAATAAGGCTAGCAAAGGGATCCACTAAATACAGATGTAACTCTGTGAGTGGAAGTCACACATCACAGAGCAGTTTCTCAGAAAGCTTCTTTCCAGATTTCATCTGAGGATATTTCCTTTTTCACCATAGCCCTCTATGGGCTTCCAAATATCACTTTGCCAATTCCACAAGAACTCTCTTAGCGAAAGGCTTCTTGAGGAGAAAGCTGTAACTCTGTGAGATGATTTCACAGAACACAAAGAAGTTTCTCAGAAAGCTTCTTTCTCTTTGTTATCGGAGGATATTTCCTTTTGCCCTTGTCTTCAAAGGGATCCGAAATATCTGTTCTCAGATTCCACAGAAATAAGGCTAGCAAAGAGATCCACGAAATACAGATGTAACTCTGTGAGTGCATATCACACATCACAGAGCAGTTTTTCAGAAAGCTTCTTTCCAGATTTCATCTGAGGATATTTCCTTTTTCACCATAGCCCTCTATGGGCATCCAAATATCACTTTGCCAATTCCACAAGAACTGCCTTACCGAAAGGCTTCTTGAAGGGAAAGCTGTAACTCTGTGAGATGATTTCACACAACACAAGGAAGTTTCTCAGAAAGCTTCTTTCTCTTTGTTATCGGAGGATATTTCCTTTGACTCTATAGTCTTCAAAGGGATCCGAAATATCTCTTCTCAGATTCCACAGAAATAAGGCTAGCAAAGAAATACACGAAATACAGATGTAACTCTGTGAGATGAAATAACAGAACACTAAGCAGTTTCTCAGAAAGCTTCTTTCCAGATTTAATCTGAGGATATTACCTTTTTCACAATAGCCCTCTACGGGCTTCCAAATATCACTTTGCCAATTCCACAAGAACTGTCTTAGCAAAAGGCTTCTTGAGGGGAAAGCTGTAACTCTGTGAGATGATTTCACAGAACACAAAGAAGTTTCTCAAAAAGCTTCTTTCTCTCTGTTATCGGAGGATATTTCCTTTGGCCCTATAGTCTTCAAAGGGATCCGAAATATCTGTTCTCAGATTCCACAGAAGTAAGGCTAGCAAAGAGATCAAAGAAATACAGATGTAACTCTGTGAGATGAATTAACAGAACACTAAGCAGTTTCTCAGAAAGCTTCTTTCCAGATTTCATCTGGGGATATTTCCTTTTTCACCATAGCCCTCTATGGGCTTCCAAATATCACTTTGCCAATTCCACAAGAACTGCCTAACCGAAAGGCTTCTTGAAGGGAAAGCTCTAACTCTGTGAGATGATTTCAGAGAACACAAAGAAGTTTTTCAGAAAGCTTCTTTCTCTTTGTTATCGGAGGATATTTCCTTTGGCCCTATAGGCTTCAAAGGAATCCGAAATATCTGTTCTCACATTCTACAGAAATAAGGCTAGCAAAGAGATCCAGGAAATACAGATGTCACTCTGTGAGTGCAATTCACACATCACAGAGCAGTTTCTCAGAAAGCTTCTTTCCAGATTTCATCTGAGGATATTTCCTTTTTCACCATAGCCCTCTATGGGCTTCCAAATATCACATTGTCAATTCCACAAGAACTGTCGTAGCGAAAGGTTTCTTGAGGGGAAAGCTGTAACTCTGTGAGATGATTTCACAGAACACAAAGAAGTTTCTCAGAAAGCTTCTTTCTCTTTGTTATCGGAGGATATTTCCTTTTGCCCTTGTCTTCAAAGGGATCCGAAATATCTGTTCTCAGATTCCACAGAAATAAGGCTAGCAAAGAGATCCACGAAATACAGATGTAACTCTGTGAGTGCATGTCACACATCACAGAGCAGTTTTTCAGAAAGCTTCTTTCCAGATTTCATCTGAGGATATTTCCTTTTTCACCATAGCCCTCTATGGGCATCCAAATATCACTTTGCCAATTCCACAAGAACTGCCTTACCGAAAGGCTTCTTGAAGGGAAAGCTGTAACTCTGTGAGATGATTTCACACAACACAAAGAAGTTTCTCAGAAAGCTTCTTTCTCTTTGTTATCGGAGGATATTTCCTTTGACTCTATAGTCTTCAAAGGGATCCGAAATATCTCTTCTCAGATTCCACAGAAATAAGGCTAGCAAAGAAATACACGAAATACAGATGTAACTCTGTGAGATGAAATAACAGAACACTAAGCAGTTTCTCAGAAAGCTTCTTTCCAGATTTAATCTGAGGATATTACCTTTTTCACAATAGCCCTCTACGGGCTTCCAAATATCACTTTGCCAATTCCACAAGAACTGTCTTACCAAAGGGTTCTTGAGGGGAAAGCTGTAACTCTGTGAGATGATTTCACAGAACACAAAGAAGTTTCTCAAAAAGCTTCTTTCTCTCTGTTATCGGAGGATATTTCCTTTGGCCCTATAGTCTTCAAAGGGATCCGAAATATCTGTTCTCAGATTCCACAGAAGTAAGGCTAGCAAAGAGATCAAAGAAATACAGATGTAACTCTGTGAGATGAATTAACAGAACACTAAGCAGTTTCTCAGAAAGCTTCTTTCCAGATTTCATCTGGGGATATTTCCTTTTTCACCATAGCCCTCTATGGGCTTCCAAATATCACTTTGCCAATTCCACAAGAACTGCCTAACCGAAAGGCTTCTTGAAGGGAAAGCTCTAACTCTGTGAGATGATTTCAGAGAACACAAAGAAGTTTTTCAGAAAGCTTCTTTCTCTTTTTTATCGGAGGATATTTCCTTTGGCCCTATAGTCTTCAAAGGAATCGGAAATATCTGTTCTCACATTCTACAGAAATAAGGCTTGCAAAGAGATCCAGGAAATACAGATGTCACTCTGTGAGTGCAATTCACACATCACAGAGCAGTTTCTCAGAAAGCTTCTTTCCAGATTTCATCTGAGGATATTTCCTTTTTCACCATAGCCCTCTATGGGCTTCCAAATATCACATTGTCAATTCCACAAGAACTGTCGTAGCGAAAGGTTTCTTGAGGGGAAAGCTGTAACTCTGTGAGATGATTTCACAGAACACAAAGAAGTTTCTCAGAAAGCTTCTTTCTCTTTGTTTTCGGAGGATATTTCCCTTGGCCCTATAGTCTTCAAAGGGATCCGAAATATCTGTTCTCAGATTCCACAGAAATAAGGCTAGCAAAGAGATCCACGAAATACAGATGTAACTCTGTGAGATGAATTAACAGAATACTAAGTAGTTTCTCAGAAAGCTTCTATCCAGATTTCATCTGGGGATATTTCCTTTTTCACCATAGCCCTCTAAGGGCTTCCAAATATCACTTTGCCAATTCCACAAGAACTGCCTAACCAAAAGGCTTCTTGAAGGGAAAGCTCTAACTCTGTGAGATGATTTCAGAGAACACAAAGAAGTTTCTCAGAAAGCTTCTTTCTCTTTGTTATCGGAGGATATTTCCTTTGATCCTATAGTTTTCAAAGGGATCCGAAATATCTGTTCTCAGATTCTACAGAAATAAGGCTAGCAAAGAGATCCACGAAATACAGATGTAACTCTGTGAGTGCAATTCACACATCACAGAGCAGTTTCTCAGAGAGCTTCCTTCCAGATTTCATATGAGGATATTTCCTTTTTCACCTTAGCCCTCTAGGGGTTCCAAATATCACTTTGCCAATTCCACAAGTACTGACTTAGCGAAAGGCTTCTTGAGGGGAAAGCTGTAACTCTGTGAGATGATTTCACAGAACACAAAGAAGTTTCTCAGAAAGCTTCTTTCTCTCTGATATCGGAGGATATTTCCTTTGGCCCTATAGTCTTCAAAGGGATCCGAAATATCTGTTCTCAGATTCCACAGAAATAAGGCTAGCAAAGAGATCCACGAAATACAGATGTAACTCTGTGAGTGTAGGTCACACATCACAGAGCAGTTTCTCAGAAAGCTTCTTTCCAGATTTCATCTGAGGATATTCCCTTTTTCACCATAGCCCTCTATGGGCTTCCAAATATCACTTTGCCAATTCCACAAGAACTGTCTTAGTGAAAGGCTTCTTGAGGAGAAAGCTGTAACTCTGTGAGATGATTTCACAGAACACAAAGAAGTTTCTCAAAAAGCTTCTTTCTCTCTGTTATCGGAGGATTTTTCCTTTGGCCCTATAGTCTTCAAAGGGATCCGAAATATATGTTCTCAGATTCCACAGAAATAAGGCGAGCAAAGAGATCCAGGAAATACAGATGTAAATCTGTGAGATGAATTAACAGAACACTAAGCAGTTTCTCAGAAAGCTTCTTTTCAGATTTCATCTGGGGATATTTCCTTTTTCACCGTAGCCCTCAATGGACTTCGAAATATCACTTTGCCATTTCCACAAGAACTGCCTAACCGAAAGGCTTCTTGAAGGGATAGCTCTACCTCTGTGAGATGATTTCACAGAACACAAAGAAGTTTCTCAGAAAGCTTCTTTCTCTTTGTTATCGGAGGATATTTCCTTTGGCCCTATAGTCTTCAAAGGGATCCGAAATATCTTTTCTCAGATTCTACAGATATAAGGCTAGCAAAGAGATCCACGAAATACAGATGTAACTCTGTGAGGGGAAGTCACACATCACACAGCAGTTTCTCAGAAAGCTTCTTTCCAGATTTCATCAGAGGACATTTCCTGTTTCACCATAGTCCTCTATGGGCTTCCAAATATCACTTTGCCAATTCCACAAGAACTGTCTTAGCAAAAGGCTCCTTGAGGGGAAAGCTGTAACTCTGTGAGATGATTTCACAGAACCAAAGAAGTTTCTCAAAAAGCTTCTTTCTCTCTGTTATCGGAGGATATTTCTTTGGCCCTATAGTCTTCAAAGGGATCCGAAATATCTGTTCTCAGAATTCACAGAAATAAGGCTAGCAAATAGATCCACGAAATACAGATGTAACTCTGTGAGTGGAAGTCACACATCATAGAGCAGTTTTTCAGAAAGCTTCTTTCCAGATTTCATCTGACTACATTTCCTTTTTCACCATAGCCCTCTATGGGCTGCCAAATATGACTTTGCCAATTCCACAAGAACTGCCTTACCGAAAGGCTTCTTGAAGGGAAAGCAGTAACTCTGTGAGATGATTTCACGGAACACAAAGAAGTTTCTCAGAAAGCTTCTTGCTCTTTGTTATCGGAGGATATTTCCTTTGGCCCTGTAGTCTTCCAAGGGATCCGAAATATCTGTTCTCAGATTCCACAGAAATAAAGCTAGCAAAGAGATCCACGAAATACAGTTGTAACTCTGTGAGTGTAAGTCACACATCACAGAGCAGTTTCTCAGAAAGCTTCTTTCCAGATTTCATCTGAGGATATTTCCTTTTTCACCATAGCCCTCTATGGGATTCCAAATATCACTTTGCCAATTCCACAAGAACTGTCTTAGCGAAATGCTTCTTGAGGAGAAAGCTGAAACTCTGTGAGATGATTTCACAGAACACAAAGAAGTTTCTCAAAAAGCTTCTTTCTCCCTGATATCGGAGGACTTTTCCTTTGGCCCTATAGTCTTCAAAGGGATCCGAAATATCTGTTCTCAGATTCCACAGAAATAAGGCTAGCAAAGAGATCCACGAAATACAGATGTAACTCTGTGAGTGCAAGTCACACATCACAGTGAAGTTTCTCAGAAAGCTTCTTTCCAGATTTCATCTGAGGATATTTCCTTTTTCACCATAGCCCTCTATGGGCTTCCAAATATCGCTTTGCCAATTCCACAAGAACTGTCTTAGCAAAAGGCTTCTTAAGGGGAAAGCTGTAACTCTGTGAGTTGATTTCACAGAACACAAAGAAGTTTCTCAAAAAGCTTCTTTCTCTTTGTTATCGGAGGATATTTCCTTTGGCCCTATAGTCTTCAAAGGGATCTGAAATATCTGTTCTCAGATTCCACAGAAATAAGGCTAGCAAAGAGATCCATGAAATACAGATGAAACTCTGTGAGATGAATTAACAGAACACTAAGCAGTTTCTCAGAAAGCTTCTTTCCAGATTTCATCTGGGGATATTTCCTTTTTCACCGTAGCCCTCTATGGACTTCCAAATATCACTTTGCCAATTCCACAAGAACTGCCTAACCGAAAGGCTTCTTGAAGGGAAAGCTCTAACTCTGTGAGATAATTTCAGAGAACACAAAGAAGTTTCTCAGAAAGCTTCTTTCTCTTTGTTATCGGAGGATATTTCCTTTGGCCCTATAGTCTTCAAAGGGATCCGAAATATCTGTTCTCAGATTTTACAGAAATAAGGCTAGCAAAGAGATCCACGAAATAGAGATGAAACTCTGTGATTGCAATTTACACATCACAGAGAAGTTTCTCAGAAATCTTCTTTCCAGATTTCATCTGAGGATATTTCCTGTTTCACCATAGCCCTCTATGGGCTTCCAAATATCACTTTTCCAATTCCACAAGAACTGCCTTACCGAAAGGTTTCTTGAAGGGAAAGCTGTAACTCTGTGAGATGATTTCACCGAACACAAAGAAGTTTCTCAGAAAGCTTCTTTCTCTTTGTTATCGGAGGATATTTCCTTTGGCCCTATAGTCTTCAAAGGAATCCGAAATATCTGTTCTCAGATTCCACAGAAATAAAGCTAGCAAAGAGATCCACGAAATACAGATGTAACTCTGTGAGTGGAAGTCACACATCACACAGCAGTTTCTCAGAAAGCTTCTTTCCAGATTTCATCTGAGGATATTTCCTTTTTCACCATAGCCCTCTATGGGCTTCCAAATATCACTTTGCCAATTCCACAAGAACTGTCTTAGCGAAAGGCTTCTTGAGGAGAAAGCTGTAACTCTGTGAGATGATTTCACAGAACACAAAGAAGTTTCTCAGAAAGCTTCTTTCTCCTTGTTTTCGGAGGACATTTCCTTTGGCCCTATAGTCTTCAAAGGGATCCGAAATATCTGTTCTCAGATTCCACAGAAATAAGGCTAGCAAAGAGATCCACGAAATACAGATGTAACTCTGAGAGTGCAAGTCACACATCACAGAGCAGTTTCTCAGAAAGCTTCTTTCCAGATTTCATCTGAGGATATTTCCTTTTTCACCATAGCCCTCTATGGGCTTCCAAATATGACTTTGCCAATTCCACAAGAACTGCCTTACCGAAAGGCTTCTTGAAGGGAAAGCTGTAACTCTGTGAGATGATTTCACAGAACACAAAGAAGTTTCTCAGAAAGCTTCTTGCTCTTTGTTATCGGTGGATATTTCCTTTGGCCCTAAAGTCTTCAAAGGGATCCGAAATATCTGTTCTCAGATTCCACAGAAATAAAGCTAGCAAAGAGATCCACGAAATACAGTTGTAACTCTGTGAGTGGAAGTCACACATCACAGAGCAGTTTCTCCGAAAGCTTCTTTCCAGATTTCATCTGAGGATATTTCCTTTTTCACCATAGCCCTCTATGGGCTTCCAAATATCACTTTGCCAATTCCACAAGAACTGTCTGAGCGAAATGCTTCTTGAGGAGAAAGCTGAAACTCTGTGAGATGATTTCACAGAACACAAAGAAGTTTCTCAGAAAGCTTCTTTCTCTCTGATATCGGAGGATATTTCCTTTGACCCTATAGTCTTCAAAGGGATCCGAAATATCTGTTCTCAGATTCCACAGAAATAAGGCTAGCAAAGAGATCCACGAAATACAGATGTAACTCTGTGAGTGTAGGTCACACATCACAGAGCAGTTTCTCAGAAAGCTTCTTTCCAGATTTCATCTGAGGATATTCCCTTTTTCACCATAGCCCTCTATGGGCTTCCAAATATCACTTTGCCAATTCCACAAGAACTGTCTTAGCGAAAGGCTTCTTGAGGAGAAAGCTGTAACTCTGTGAGATGATTTCACAGAACACAAAGAAGTTTCTCAGAAAGCTTCTTTCTCCTTGTTTTCGGAGGACATTTCCTTTGGCCCTATAGTCTTCAAAGGGATCCGAAATATCTGTTCTCAGATTCCACAGAAATAAGGTTAGCAAAGATATCCACGAAATACAGATGTAACTCTGAGAGTGCAAGTCACACATCACAGAGCAGTTTCTCAGAAAGCTTCTTTCCAGATTTCATCTGAGGATATTTCCTTTTTCACCATAGCCCTCTATGGGCTTCCAAATATCGCTTTGCCAATTCCACAAGAACTCTCTTAGCAAAAGGCTTCTTGAGGGGAAAGCTGTAACTCTGTGAGATGATTTCACAGAACACAAAGAAGTTTCTCAAAAAGCTTCTTTCTCCCTGATATCGGAGGACTTTTCCTTTGGCCCTATAGTCTTCAAAGGGATCCGAAATATCTGTTCTCAGATTCCACAGATAAGGCTAGCAAAGAGATCCACGAAATACAGATGTAACTCTGTGAGTGCAAGTCACACATCACAGTGAAGTTTCTCAGAAAGCTTCTTTCCAGATTTCATCTGAGGATATTTCCTTTTTCACCATAGCCCTCTATGGGCTTCCAAATATCGCTTTGCCAATTCCACAAGAACTGTCTTAGCAAAAGGCTTCTTAAGGGGAAAGCTGTAACTCTGTGAGTTGATTTCACAGAACACAAATAAGTTTCTCAAAAAGATTCTTTCTCTCTGTTATCGGAGGATATTTCCTTTGGCCCTATAATCTTCAAAGGGATCTGAAATATCTGTTCTCAGATTCCACAGAAATAAGGCTAGCAAAGAGATCCACGAAATACAGATGTAACTCTGTGAGTGTAGGTCACACATCACAGAGCAGTTTCTCAGAAAGCTTCTTTCCAGATTTCATCTGAGGATATTCCCTTTTTCACCATAGCCCTCTATGGGCTTCCAAATATCACTTTGCCAATTCCACAAGAACTGTCTTAGCGAAAGGCTTCTTGAGGAGAAAGCTGTAACTCTGTGAGATGATTTCACAGAACACAAAGAAGTTTCTCAGAAAGCTTCTTTCTCCTTGTTTTCGGAGGACATTTTCTTTGGCCCTATAGTCTTCAAAGGGATCCGAAATATCTGTTCTCAGATTCCACAGAAATAAGGCTAGCAAAGAGATCCACGAAACACAGATGTAACTCTGAGAGTGCAAGTCACACATCACAGAGCAGTTTCTCAGAAAGCTTCTTTCCAGATTTCATCTGAGGATATTTCCTTTTTCAACATAGCCCTCTATGGGCTTCCAAATCTGACTTTGCCAATTCCACAAGAACTGCCTTACCGAAAGACTTCTTGAAGGGAAAGCTGTAACTCTGTGCGATGATTTCACAGAACACAAAGAAGTTTCTCAGAAAGCTTCTTGCTCTTTGTTATCGGTGGATATTTCCTTTGGCCCTAAAGTCTTCAAAGGGATCCGAAATATCTGTTCTCAGATTCCACAGAAATAAAGCTAGCAAAGAGATCCACGAAATACAGTTGTAACTCTGTGAGTGGAAGTCACACATCACAGAGCAGTTTCTCCGAAAGCTTCTTTCCAGATTTCATCTGAGGATATTTCCTTTTTCACCATAGCCCTCTATGGGCTTCCAAATATCACTTTGCCAATTCCACAAGAACTGTCTGAGCGAAATGCTTCTTGAGGAGAAAGCTGAAACTCTGTGAGATGATTTCACAGAACACAAAGAAGTTTCTCAGAAAGCTTCTTTCTCTCTGATATCGGAGGATATTTCCTTTGACCCTATAGTCTTCAAAGGGATCCGAAATATCTGTTCTCAGATTCCACAGAAATAAGGCTAGCAAAGAGATCCACGAAATACAGATGTAACTCTGTGAGTGTAGGTCACACATCACAGAGCAGTTTCTCAGAAAGCTTCTTTCCAGATTTCATCTGAGGATACTCCCTTTTTCACCATAGCCCTCTATGGGCTTCCAAATATCACTTTGCCAATTCCACAAGAACTGTCTTAGCGAAAGGCTTCTTGAGGAGAAAGCTGTAACTCTGTGAGATGATTTCACAGAACACAAAGAAGTTTCTCAGAAAGCTTCTTTCTCCTTGTTTTCGGAGGACAGTTCCTTTGGCCCTATAGTCTTCAAAGGGATCCGAAATATCTGTTCTCAGATTCCACAGAAATAAGGCTAGCAAAGAGATCCACGAAATACAGATGTAACTCTGAGAGTGCAAGTCACACATCACAGAGCAGTTTCTCAGAAAGCTTCTTTCCAGATTTCATCTGAGGATATTTCCTTTTTCACCATAGCCCTCTATGGGCTTCCAAATATCGCTTTGCCAATTCCACAAGAACTCTCTTAGCAAAAGGCTTCTTGAGGGGAAAGCTGTAACTCTGTGAGATGATTTCACAGAACACAAAGAAGTTTCTCAAAAAGATTCTTTCTCTCTGTTATCGGAGGATTTTTCCTTTGGCCCTATAGTCTTCAAAGGGATCCGAAATATATGTTCTCAGATTCCACAGAAATAAGGCGAGCAAAGAGATCCAGGAAATACAGATGTAAATGTGTGAGATGAATTAACAGAAAACTAAGCAGTTTCTCAGAAAGCTTCTTTTCAGATTTCATCTGGGGATATTTCCTTTTTCACCGTAGCCCTCTATGGACTTCCAAATATCACTTTGCCAATTCCACAAGAACTGCCTAACCGAAAGGCTTCTTGAAGGGAAAGCTCTAACTCTGTGAGATGATTTCACAGAACACAAAGAAGTTTCTCAGAAAGCTTCTTTCTCTTTGTTATCGGAGGATATTTCCTTTGGCCCTATAGTCTTCAAAGGGCTCCGAAATATCTTTTCTCAGATTCTACAGATATAAGGCTAGCAAAGAGATCCACGAAATACAGATGTAACTCTGTGAGGGGAAGTCACACATCACACAGCAGTTTCTCAGAAAGCTTCTTTCCAGATTTCATCAGAGGACATTTCCTGTTTCACCATAGTCCTCTATGGGCTTCCAAATATCACTTTGCCAATTCCACAAGAACTGTCTTAGCAAAAGGCTTCTTGAGGGGAAAGCTGTAACTCTGTGAGATGATTTCACAGAACCAAAGAAGTTTCTCAAAAAGCTTCTTTCTCTCTGTTATCGGAGGATATTTCCTTTGTCCCTATAGTCTTCAAAGGGATCCGAAATATCTGTTCTCAGATTCCACAGAAATAAGGCTAGCAAAGAGATCCACGAAATACAGATGTAACTCTGTGAGTGGAAGTCACACATCAGAGAGCAGTTTCTCAGAAAGCTTCTTTCAAGATTTCATCTGAGGATATTTCGTTTTTCACCATAGCCGTCTATGGGCTTCCAAATATCACTTTGCGAATTCCACAAGAACTGCCTTACCGAAAGGCTTCTTGAAGGGAAAGCTGTAACTCTGTGAGATGATTTCACAGAACACAAAGAAGTTTCTCAGAAAGCTTCTTTCTCTTTGTTATCGGAGGATATTTCCTTTGGCCCTATAGTCTTCAAACGGATCCGAAATATCTGTTCTCAGATTCCACAGAAATAAGGCTAGCAAAGAGATCCACGAAATACAGATGTAACTCTGTGAGGGGAAGTCACACATCACAGAGCAGTTTCTCAGAAAGATTCTTTCCAGATTTCATCGGAGGATATTTCCTTTTTCACCATAGCCCTCTATGGGCTTCCAAATATCACTTTGCAAATTCCACAAGAACTGCCTAACCGAAAGGCTTCTTGAAGGGAAAGCTCTAACTCTGTGAGATGATTTCACAGAACACAAAGAAGTTTCTCAGAAAGCTTCTTTCTCTTTGTTATCGGAGGATATTTCCTTTGGCCCTATAGTCTTCAAAGGGCTCCGAAATATCTTTTCTCAGATTCTACAGATATAAGGCTAGCAAAGAGATCCACGAAATACAGATGTAACTCTGTGAGGGGAAGTCACACATCACACAGCAGTTTCTCAGAAAGCTTCTTTCCAGATTTCATCAGAGGACATTTCCTGTTTCACCATAGTCCTCTATGGGCTTCCAAATATCACTTTGCCAATTCCACAAGAACTGTCTTAGCAAAAGGCTTCTTGAGGGGAAAGCTGTAACTCTGTGAGATGATTTCACAGAACCAAAGAAGTTTCTCAAAAAGCTTCTTTCTCTCTGTTATCGGAGGATATTTCCTTTGTCCCTATAGTCTTCAAAGGGATCCGAAATATCTGTTCTCAGATTCCACAGAAATAAGGCTAGCAAAGAGATCCACGAAATACAGATGTAACTCTGTGAGTGGAAGTCACACATCAGAGAGCAGTTTCTCAGAAAGCTTCTTTCAAGATTTCATCTGAGGATATTTCGTTTTTCACCATAGCCGTCTATGGGCTTCCAAATATCACTTTGCGAATTCCACAAGAACTGCCTTACCGAAAGGCTTCTTGAAGGGAAAGCTGTAACTCTGTGAGATGATTTCACAGAACACAAAGAAGTTTCTCAGAAAGCTTCTTTCTCTTTGTTATCGGAGGATATTTCCTTTGGCCCTATAGTCTTCAAACGGATCCGAAATATCTGTTCTCAGATTCCACAGAAATAAGGCTAGCAAAGAGATCCACGAAATACAGATGTAACTCTGTGAGGGGAAGTCACACATCACAGAGCAGTTTCTCAGAAAGATTCTTTCCAGATTTCATCGGAGGATATTTCCTTTTTCACCATAGCCCTCTATGGGCTTCCAAATATCACTTTGCAAATTCCACAAGAACTGCCTTACCGAAAGACTTCTTGAAGGGAAAGCTGTAACTCTGTGAGATGATTTCACAGAACACAAAGAAGTTTCTCAGAAAGCTTCTTTCTCTTTGTTATCGGAGGATATTTCTTTGGCCCTATAGTCTTCAAAGGGATCCGAAATATCTGTTCTCAGATTCCACAGAAATAAAGCTAGCAAAGAGATCCACGAAATTCAGATGTAACTCTGTGAGTGCAAGTCACACATCACAGAGCCGTTTCGCAGAAGGCTTCTTTCCAGATTTCATCTGAGGATATTTCCTTTTTCACCATAGCCCTCTATGGGCTTCCAAATATCACTTTGCCAATTCCACAAGAACTGTCTTAGCGAAATGCTTCTTGAGGAGAAAGCTGAAACTCTGTGAGATGATTTCACAGAACACAAAGAAGTGTCTCAAAAAGCTTCTTTCTCCCTGATATCGGAGGACTTTTCCTTTGGCCCTATAGTCTTCAAAGGGATCCGAAATATCTGTTCTCAGATTCCACAGAAATAAGGCTAGCAAAGAGATCCACGAAATACAGATGTAACTCTGTGAGTGTAGGTCACACATCACAGAGCAGTTTCTCAGAAAGCTTCTTTCCAGATTTCATCTGAGGATATTCCCTTTTTCACCATAGCCCTCTATGGGCTTCCAAATATCACTTTGCCAATTCCACAAGAACTGTCTTAGCGAAAGGCTTCTTGAGGAGAAAGCTGTAACTCTGTGAGATGATTTCACAGAACACAAAGAAGTTTCTCAGAAAGCTTCTTTCTCCTTGTTTTCGGAGGACAGTTCCTTTGGCCCTATAGTCTTCAAAGGGATCCGAAATATCTGTTCTCAGATTCCACAGAAATAAGGCTAGCAAAGAGATCCACGAAATACAGATGTAACTCTGAGAGTGCAAGTCACACATCACAGAGCTGTTTCTCAGAAAGCTTCTTTCCAGATTTCATCTGAGGATATTTCCTTTTTCACCATAGAGCTCTATGGGCTTCCAAATATCGCTTTGCCAATACCACAAGAACTCTCTTAGCAAAAGGCTTCTTGAGGGGAAAGCTGTAACTCTGTGAGATGATTTCACAGAACACAAAGAAGTTGCTCAAAAAGCTTCTTTCTCTCTGTTATCGGAGGATTTTTCCTTTGGCCCTATAGTCTTCAAAGGGATCCGAAATATATGTTCTCAGATTCCACAGAAATAAGGCGAGCAAAGAGATCCAGGAAATACAGATGTAAATCTGTGAGATGAATTAACAGAACACTAAGCAGTTTCTCAGAAAGCTTCTTTTCAGATTTCATCTGGGGATATTTCCTTTTTCACCATAGCCCTCTGTGGGCTTCCAAAGAACTGTCTTAGCAAAAGGCTTCTTGAGGAGAAAGCTGTAACTCTGTGAGATGATTTCAGAGAACACAAAGAAGTTTCTCAGAAAGCTTCTTTCTCTTTGTTATCGGAGGATATTTCCTTTGGCCCTATAGTCTTCAAAGGGATCCGAAATATCTGTTCTCAGAATTTACAGAAATAAGGCTAGCAAAGAGATCCACGAAATAGAGATGAAACTCTGTGATTGCAATTTACACATCACAGAGAAGTTTCTCAGAAAGCTTCTTTCCAGATTTCATCTGAGGATATTTCCTGTTTCACCATAGCCCTCTATGGGCTTCCAAATATCACTTTTCAAATTCCACAATAACTGCCTTACCGAAAGGTTTCTTGAAGGGAAAGCTGTAACTCTGTGAGATGATTTCACCGAACACAAAGAAGTTTCTCAGAAAGCTTCTTTCTCTTTGTTATCGGAGGATATTTCCTTTGGCCCTATAGTCTTCAAAGGAATCCGAAATATCTGTTCTCAGATTCCACAGAAATAAAGCTAGCAAAGAGATCCACGAAATACAGATGTAACTCTGTGAGTGGAAGTCACACATCACACAGCAGTTTCTCAGAAAGCTTCTTTCCAGATTTCATCTGAGGATATTTCCTTTTTCACCATAGCCCTCTATGGGCTTCCAAATATCACTTTGCCAATTCCACAAGAACTGTCTTAGCAAAAGGCTTCTTGAGGGGAAAGCTGTAACTCTGTGAGATGATTTCATAGAACAAAAGAAGTTTCTCAAAAAGCTTCTTTCTCTCTGTTATCGGAGGATATTTCCTTTGGCCCTATAGTCTTCAAAGGGATCCGAAATATCTGTTCTCAGATTCCACAGAAATAAGGCTAGCAAAGAGATCCACGAAATACAGATGTAACTCTGTGAGTGGAAGTTACACATCAGAGAGCAGTTTCTCAGAAAGCTTCTTTGAAGATTTCATCTGAGGATATTTCCTTTGTCACCATAGCCCTCTATGGGCTTCCAAATATCACTTTGCCAATTCCACAAGAACTGCCTTACCGAAAGGCTTCTTGAAGGGAAAGCTGTAACTCTGTGAGACGATTTCACAGAACACAAAGAAGTTTCTCAGAAAGCTTCTTTCTCTTTGTTATCGGAGGATATTTCCTTTGGCCCTATAGTCTTCAAAGGGATCCGAAATATCTGTTCTCAGATTCCAGAGAAATAAGGCTAGCAAAGAGATCCACGAAATACAGATGTAACTCTGTGAGGGGAAGTCACATATCTCAGAGCAGTTTCTCAGAAAGATTCTTTCCAGATTTCATCGGAGGATATTTCCTTTTTCACCATAGCCCTCTATGGGCTTCCAAATATCACTTTGCAAATTCCACAAGAACTGCCTTACCAAAAGGCTTCTTGAAGGGAAAGCTGTAACTCTGTGAGTTGATTTCAGAAAACACAAAGAAGTTTCTCAAAAAGCTTCTTTCTCTTTGTTATCGGAGGATATTTCCTTTGGCCCCATAGTCTTCAAAGGGATCCGAAATATCTGTTCTCAGATTCCACAGAAATAAGGCTAGCAAAGAGATCCACGAAATTCAGATGTAACTTTGTGAGATGAAATAACAGAACACTAAGCAGTTTCTCAGAAAGCTTCTTTCCAGGTTTCATCTGGGGATATTTCCTTTTTCACCATAGCCCTCTATGGGCTTCCAAATATCACTTTGCCAATTCCACAAGAACTGCCTAACGGAAACGCTTCCTGAAGGGAAAGCTCTAAGTCTGTGAGATGATTTCAGAGAACACAAAGAAGTTTCTCAGAAAGCTTCTTTCTCTTTGTTATCGGAGAATATTTCCGTTGGCCCTATAGTCGTCAAAGGGATCCGAAATATCTGTTCTCAGATTCCACAGAAATAAGGCTAGCAAAGAGATCCACGAAATACAGATGTAACTCTGTGAGTGGAAGTAACACATCACAGAGCAGTTTCTCAGAAAGCTTCTTTCCAGATTTCATCTGAGGATATTTCCTTTTTCACCATAGCCCTCTATGGGCTTCCAAATATCACTTTGCCAATTCCACAAGAACTGCCTCACCGAAAGGCTTCTTGAAGGGATAGCTATAACTCTGTGAGATGATTTCACAGAACACAAAGAAGTTTCTCAGAAAGCTTCTTTCTCTTTGTTATCGGAGGATATTTCCTTTGGCCCTATAGTCTTCAAAGGGATCCGAAATATCTGTTCTCAGATTCCACAGAAATAAGGCTAGCAAAGAGATCCACGAAATACAGATGTAACTCTGTGAGTGCAATTCACAAATCACAGAGCAGTTTCTCAGAAAGCTTCTTTCAAGATTTCATCTGGGGATTTTTCCTTTTTCACCATAGCCCTCTATGGGCATCCAAATATCACTTTGCCAATTCCACAAGAACTGCCTAACCGAAAGGCTTCTTGAAGGGAAAGCTCTAACTCTGTGAGGTGATTTCAGAGAACACAAAGAAGTTTCTCAGAAAGCTTCTTTCTCTTTGTCATCGGAGGATATTTACTTTGGTCCTATAGTTTTCAAAGGGATCTGAAATATCTGTTCTCAGATTCCACAGAAATAAGGCTAGCAAAGAGATCCACGATATGCAGATGTAACTCTGTGAGTGCAATTCACACATCACAGAGCAGTTTCTCAGAAAGCTTCTTTCCAGATTTCATCTGAGATTATATCCTCTTTCACCATAGCCCTCTATGGGCATCCAAATATCACTTTGCCAATTCCACAAGAACTGTCTTAGCGAAAGGCTTCTTGAGGGGAAAGCTGTAACTCTGTGAGATGATTTCACAGAACACTAAGAAGTTTCTCAGAAAGCTTCTTTCTCTTTGTTATCGGAGGATATTTCCTTTGGCCCTATAGTCTTCAAAGGGATCCGAAATATCTGTTCTCAGATTCCACAGAAATAAGGCTAGCAAAGAGATCCACGAAATACAGATGTAACTCTGTGAGTGCAAGTCACACATCACAGAGCAGTTTCTCAGAAGGCTTCTTATCAGATTTCATCTTAGGATATTTCCTTTTTCACCATAGCCCTCTAAGGGCTTCCAAATATCACTTTGCCAATTCCACAAGAACTGCCTTACCGAAAGGCTTCTTGAAGGGAAAGCTGTAACTCTGTGAGATGATTTCAGAGAACACAAAGAAGTTTCTCAGAAAGCTTCTTTCTCTTTTTTATCGGAGGTTATTTCCTTTGGCCCTATAGTCTTCAAAGGGATCCGAAATATCTGTTCTCAGATTCCACAGAAATAAGGCTAGCAAAGAGATCCACGAAATACAGATGTAACTCTGTGAGTGGAAGTCACACATCACGGAGCAGTTTCTCAGAAAACTTCTTTCCAGATTTCATCTGAGGATATTTCCTTTTTCACCATAGCCCTCTATGGGCTTCCAAATATCACTTTGCCAATTCCACAAGAACTGTCTTAGCAAAAGGCTTCTTGAGGGGAAAGCTGTAACTCTGTGAGATGATTTCACAGAACAAAAGAAGTTTCTCAAAAAGCTTCTTTCTCTCTGTTATCGGAGGATATTTCCTTTGGCCCTATAGTCTTCAAAGGGATCCGAAATATCTGTTCTCAGATTCCACAGAAATAAGGCTAGCAAAGCGATCCACGAAATACAGATGTAACTCTGTGAGTGGAAGTTACACATCAGAGAGCAGTTTCTCAGAAAGCTTCTTTCAAGATTTCATCTGAGGATATTTCCTTTGTCACCATAGCCCTCTATGGGCTTCCAAATATCACTTTGCCAATTCCACAAGAACTGCCTTACCGAAAGGCTTCTTGAAGGGAAAGCTGTAACTCTGTGAGACGATTTCACAGAACACAAAGAAGTTTCTCAGAAAGCTTCTTTCTCTTTGTTATCGGAGGATATTTCCTTTGGCCCTATAGTCTTCAAAGGGATCCGAAATATCTGTTCTCAGATTCCAGAGAAATAAGGCTAGCAAAGAGATCCACGAAATACAGATGTAACTCTGTGAGGGGAAGTCACATATCTCAGAGCAGTTTCTCAGAAAGATTCTTTCCAGATTTCATCGGAGGATATTTCCTTTTTCACCATAGCCCTCTATGGGCTTCCAAATATCACTTTGCAAATTCCACAAGAACTGCCTTACCGAAAGGCTTCTTGAAGGGAAAGCTGTAACTCTGTGAGTTGATTTCAGAAAACACAAAGAAGTTTCTCAAAAAGCTTCTTTCTCTTTGTTATCGGAGGATATTTCCTTTGGCCCTATAGTCTTCAAAGGGATCCGAAATATCTGTTCTCAGATTCCACAGAAATAAGGCTAGCAAAGAGATCCACGAAATACAGATGTAACTCTGTGAGTGCAATTCACAAATCACAGAGCAGTTTCTCAGAAAGCTTCTTTCCAGATTTCATCTGGGGATATTTCCTTTTTCACCATAGCCCTCTATGGGCATCCAAATATCACTTTGCCAATTCCACAAGAACTGCCTAACCAAAAGGCTTCTTGAAGGGAAAGCTCTAACTCTGTGAGATATTTCCTTTAGCCCTATAGTCTTCAAAGGGATCCGAAATATCTGTTCTCAGATTCCACAGAAATAAGGCTAGCAAAGGGATACACGAAATACAGATGTAACTCTGTGAGTGGAAGTCACACATCACAGAGCAGTTTCTCAGAAAGCTTCTTTCCAGATTTCATCTGAGGATATTTCCTTTTTCACCATAGCCCTCTAAGGGCTTCCAAATATCACTTTGCCAATTCCACAAGAACTCTCTTAGCGAAAGGCTTCTTGAGGAGAAAGCTGTAACTCTGTGAGATGATTTCACAGAACACAAAGAAGTTTCTCAGAAAGCTTCTTTCTCTTTTTTATCGGAGGATATTTCCTTTTGCCCTTGTCTTCAAAGGGATCCGAAATATCTGTTCTCAGATTCCACAGAAATAAGGCTAGCAAAGAGATCCACGAAATACAGATGTAACTCTGTGAGTGCATGTCACACATCACAGAGCAGTTTTTCAGAAAGCTTCTTTCCAGATTTCATCTGAGGATATTTCCTTTTTCACCATAGCCCTCTATGGGCATCCAAATATCACTTTGCCAATTCCACAAGAACTGCCTTACCGAAAGGCTTCTTGAAGGGAAAGCTGTAACTCTGTGAGATGATTTCACACAACACAAAGAAGTTTCTCAGAAAGCTTCTTTCTCTTTGTTATCGGAGGATATTTCCTTTGACTCTATAGTCTTCAAAGGGATCCGAAATATCTCTTCTCAGATTCCACAGAAATAAGGCTAGCAAAGAAATACACGAAATACAGATGTAACTCTGTGAGATGAAATAACAGAACACTAAGCAGTTTCTCAGAAAGCTTCTTTCCAGATTTAATCTGAGGATATTACCTTTTTCACAATAGCCCTCTACGGGCTTCCAAATATCACTTTGCCAATTCCACAAAAACTGTCTTAGCAAAAGGCTTCTTGAGGGGAAAGCTGTAACTCTGTGAGATGATTTCACAGAACACAAAGAAGTTTCTCAAAAAGCTTCTTTCTCTCTGTTATCGGAGGATATTTCCTTTGGCCCTATAGTCTTCAAAGGGATCCGAAATATCTGTTCTCAGATTCCACAGAAGTAAGGCTAGCAAAGAGATCAAAGAAATACAGATGTAACTCTGTGAGATGAATTAACAGAACACTAAGCAGTTTCTCAGAAAGCTTCTTTCCAGATTTCATCTGGGGATATTTCCTTTTTCACCCTAGCCCTCTATGGGCTTCCAAATATCACTTTGCCAATTCCACAAGAACTGCCTAACCGAAAGGCTTCTTGAAGGGAAAGCTCTAACTCTGTGAGATGATTTCAGAGAACACAAAGAAGTTTTTCAGAAAGCTTCTTTCTCTTTGTTATCGGAGGATATTTCCTTTGGCCCTATAGTCTTCAAAGGAATCCGAAATATCTGTTCTCACATTCTACAGAAATAAGGCTAGCAAAGAGATCCAGGAAATACAGATGTCACTCTGTGAGTGCAATTCACACATCACAGAGCAGTTTCTCAGAAAGCTTCTTTCCAGATTTCATCTGAGGATATTTCCTTTTTCACCGTAGCCCTCTATGGGCTTCCAAATATCACATTGTCAATTCCACAAGAACTGTCGTAGCGAAAGGTTTCTTGAGGGGAAAGCTGTAACTCTGTGAGATGATTTCACAGAACACAAAGAAGTTTCTCAGAAAGCTTCTTTCTCTTTGTTATCGGAGGATATTTCCTTTTGCCCTTGTCTTCAAAGGGATCCGAAATATCTGTTCTCAGATTCCACAGAAATAAGGCTAGCAAAGAGATCCACGAAATACAGATGTAACTCTGTGAGTGCATGTCACACATCACAGAGCAGTTTTTCAGAAAGCTTCTTTCCAGATTTCATCTGAGGATATTTCCTTATTCACCATAGCCCTCTATGGGCATCCAAATATCACTTTGCCAATTCCACAAGAACTGCCTTACCGAAAGGCTTCTTGAAGGGAAAGCTGTAACTCTGTGAGATGATTTCACACAACACAAAGAAGTTTCTCAGAAAGCTTCTTTCTCTTTGTTATCGGAGGATATTTCCTTTGACTCTATAGTCTTCAAAGGGATCCGAAATATCTCTTCTCAGATTCCACAGAAATAAGGCTAGCAAAGAAATACACGAAATACAGATGTAACTCTGTGAGATGAAATAACAGAACACTAAGCAGTTTCTCAGAAAGCTTCTTTCCAGATTTAATCTGAGGATATTACCTTTTTCACAATAGCCCTCTACGGGCTTCCAAATATCACTTTGCCAATTCCACAAGAACTGTCTTAGCAAAAGACTTCTTGAGGGGAAAGCTGTAACTCTGTGAGATGATTTCACAGAACACAAAGAAGTTTCTCAAAAAGCTTCTTTCTCTCTGTTATCGGAGGATATTTCCTTTGGCCCTATAGTCTTCAAAGGGATCCGAAATATCTGTTCTCAGATTCCACAGAAGTAAGGCTAGCAAAGAGATCAAAGAAATACAGATGTAACTCTGTGAGATGAATTAACAGAACACTAAGCAGTTTCTCAGAAAGCTTCTTTCCAGATTTCATCTGGGGATATTTCCTTTTTCACCATAGCCCTCTATGGGCTTCCAAATATCACTTTGCCAATTCCACAAGAACTGCCTAACCGAAAGGCTTCTTGAAGGGAAAGCTCTAACTCTGTGAGATGATTTCAGAGAACACAAAGAAGTTTTTCAGAAAGCTTCTTTCTCTTTGTTATCGGAGGATATTTCCTTTGGCCCTATAGTCTTCAAAGGAATCGGAAATATCTGTTCTCACATTCTACAGAAATAAGGCTTGCAAAGAGATCCAGGAAATACAGATGTCACTCTGTGAGTGCAATTCACACATCACAGAGCAGTTTCTCAGAAAGCTTGTTTGCAGATTTCATCTGAGGATATTTCCTTTTTCACCATAGCCCTCTATGGGCTTCCAAATATCACATTGTCAATTCCACAAGAACTGTCGTAGCGAAAGGTTTCTTGAGGGGAAAGCTGTAACTCTGTGAGATGATTTCACAGAACACAAAGAAGTTTCTCAGAAAGCTTCTTTCTCTTTGTTTTCGGAGGATATTTCCCTTGGCCCTATAGTCTTCAAAGGGATCCGAAATATCTGTTCTCAGATTCTACAGAAATAAGGCTAGCAAAGAGATCCACGAAATACAGATGTAACTCTGTGAGATGAATTAACAGAATACTAAGTAGTTTCTCAGAAAGCTTCTATCCAGATTTCATCTGGGGATATTTCCTTTTTCACCATAGCCCTCTAAGGGCTTCTAAATATCACTTTGCCAATTCCACAAGAACTGCCTAACCAAAAGGCTTCTTGAAGGGAAAGCTCTAACTCTGTGAGGTGATTTCAGAGAACACAAAGAAGTTTCTCAGAAAGCTTCTTTCTCTTTGTTATCGGAGGATATTTCCTTTGATCCTATAGTTTTCAAAGGGATCCGAAATATCTGTTCTCAGATTCTACAGAAATAAGGCTAGCAAAGAGATCCACGAAATACAGATGTAACTCTGTGAGTGCAATTCACACATCACAGAGCAGTTTCTCAGAGAGCTTCCTTCCAGATTTCATATGAGGATATTTCCTTTTTCACCTTAGCCCTCTAGGGGTTCCAAATATCACTTTGCCAATTCCACAAGTACTGACTTAGCGAAAGGCTTCTTGAGGGGAAAGCTGTAACTCTGTGAGATGATTTCACAGAACACAAAGAAGTTTCTCAGAAAGCTTCTTTCTCTCTGATATCGGAGGATATTTCCTTTGGCCCTATAGTCTTCAAAGGGATCCGAAATATCTGTTCTCAGATTCCACAGAAATAAGGCTAGCAAAGAGATCCACGAAATACAGATGTAACTCTGTGAGTGTAGGTCACACATCACAGAGCAGTTTCTCAGAAAGCTTCTTTCCAGATTTCATCTGAGGATATTCCCTTTTTCACCATAGCCCTCTATGGGCTTCCAAATATCACTTTGCCAATTCCACAAGAACTGTCTTAGTGAAAGGCTTCTTGAGGAGAAAGCTGTAACTCTGTGAGATGATTTCACAGAACACAAAGAAGTTTCTCAAAAAGCTTCTTTCTCTCTGTTATCGGAGGATTTTTCCTTTGGCCCTATAGTCTTCAAAGGGATCCGAAATATATGTTCTCAGATTCCACAGAAATAAGGCGAGCAAAGAGATCCAGGAAATACAGATGTAAATCTGTGAGATGAATTAACAGAACACTAAGCAGTTTCTCAGAAAGCTTCTTTTCAGATTTCATCTGGGGATATTTCCTTTTTCACCGTAGCCCTCTATGGACTTCCAAATATCACTTTGCCATTTCCACAAGAACTGCCTAACCGAAAGGCTTCTTGAAGGGATAGCTCTAACTCTGTGAGATGATTTCACAGAACACAAAGAAGTTTCTCAGAAAGCTTCTTTCTCTTTGTTATCGGAGGATATTTCCTTTGGCCCTATAGTCTTCAAAGGGATCCGAAATATCTTTTCTCAGATTCTACAGATATAAGGCTAGCAAAGAGATCCACGAAATACAGATGTAACTCTGTGAGGGGAAGTCACACATCACACAGCAGTTTCTCAGAAAGCTTCTTTCCAGATTTCATCAGAGGACATTTCCTGTTTCACCATAGTCCTCTATGGGCTTCCAAATATCACTTTGCCAATTCCACAAGAACTGTCTTAGCAAAAGGCTTCTTGAGGGGAAAGCTGTAACTCTGTGAGATGATTTCACAGAACCAAAGAAGTTTCTCAAAAAGCTTCTTTCTCTCTGTTATCGGAGGATATTTCCTTTGGCCCTATAGTCTTCAAAGGGATCCGAAATATCTGTTCTCAGATTCCACAGAAATAAGGCTAGCAAAGAGATCCACGAAATACAGATGTAACTCTGTGAGTGGAAGTCACACATCAGAGAGCAGTTTCTCAGAAAGCTTCTTTCAAGATTTCATCTGAGGATATTTCCTTTTTCACCATAGCCCTCTATGGGCTTCCAAATATCACTTTGCAAATTCCACAAGAACTGCCTTACCGAAAGACTTCTTGAAGGGAAAGCTGTAACTCTGTGAGATGATTTCACAGAACACGAAGAAGTTTCTCAGAAAGCTTCTTTCTCTTTGTTATCGGAGGATATTTCTTTGGCCCTATAGTCTTCAAAGGGATCCGAAATATCTGTTCTCAGATTTCACAGAAATAAGGCTAGCAAATAGATCCACGAAATACAGATGTAACTCTGTGAGTGGAAGTCACACATCATAGAGCAGTTTCTCAGAAAGCTTCTTTCCAGATTTCATCTGACTACATTTCCTTTTTCACCATAGCCCTCTATGGGCTTCCAAATATGACTTTGCCAATTCCACAAGAACTGCCTTACCGAAAGGCTTCCTGAAGGGAAAGCTGTAACTCTGTGAGATGATTTCACGGAACACAAAGAAGTTTCTCAGAAAGCTTCTTGCTCTTTGTTATCGGAGGATATTTCCTTTGGCCCTGTAGTCTTCCAAGGGATCCGAAATATCTGTTCTCAGATTCCACAGAAATAAAGCTAGCAAAGAGATCCACGAAATACAGTTGTAACTCTGTGAGTGTAAGTCACACATCACACAGCAGTTTCTCAGAAAGCTTCTTTCCAGATTTCATCTGAGGATATTTCCTTTTTCACCATAGCCCTCTATGGGCTTCCAAATATCACTTTGCCAATTCCACAAGAACTGTCTTAGCGAAAGGCTTCTTGAGGAGAAAGCTGTAACTCTGTGAGATGATTTCACAGAACACAAAGAAGTTTCTCAGAAAGCTTCTTTCTCCTTGTTTTCGGAGGACATTTCCTTTGGCCCTATAGTCTTCAAAGGGATCTGAAATATCTGTTCTCAGATTCCACAGAAATAAGGCTAGCAAAGAGATCCACGAAATACAGATGTAACTCTGAGAGTGCAAGTCACACATCACAGAGCAGTTTCTCAGGAAGCTTCTTTCCAGATTTCATCTGAGGATATTTCCTTTTTCACCATAGCCCTCTATGGGCTTCCAAATATGACTTTGCCAATTCCACAAGAACTGCCTTACCGAAAGGCTTCTTGAAGGGAAAGCTGTAACTCTGTGAGATGATTTCACAGAACACAAAGAAGTTTCTCAGAAAGCTTCTTGCTCTTTGTTATCGGTGGATATTTCCTTTGGCCCTAACGTCTTCAAAGGGATCCGAAATATCTGTTCTCAGATTCCACAGAAATAAAGCTAGCAAAGAGATCCACGAAATACAGTTGTAACTCTGTGAGTGGAAGTCACACATCACAGAGCAGTTTCTCCGAAAGCTTCTTTCCAGATTTCATCTGAGGATATTTCCTTTTTCACCATAGCCCTCTATGGGCTTCCAAATATCACTTTGCCAATTCCACAAGAACTGTCTTAGCGAAAGGCTTCTTGAGGAGAAAGCTATAACTCTGTGAGATGATTTCACAGAACACAAAGAAGTTTCTCAGAAAGCTTCTTTCTCCTTGTTTTCGGAGGACATTTCCTTTGGCCCTATAGTCTTCAAAGGGATCCGAAATATCTGTTCTCAGATTCCAAAGAAATAAGGCTAGCAAAGAGATCCACGAAATACAGATGTAACTCTGAGAGTGCAAGTCACACATCACAGAGCAGTTTCTCAGAAAGCTTCTTTCCAGATTTCATCTGAGGATATTTCCTTTTTCACCATAGCCCTGTATGGGCTTCCAAATATCGCTTTGCCAATTCCACAAGAACTCTCTTAGCAAAAGGCTTCTTGAGGGGAAAGCTGTAACTCTGTGAGATGATTTCACAGAACACAAAGAAGTTTCTCAAAAAGCTTCTTTCTCCCTGATATCGGAGGACTTTTCCTTTGGCCCTATAGTCTTCAAAGGGATCCGAAATATCTGTTCTCAGATTCCACAGAAATAAGGCTAGCAAAGAGATCCACGAAATACAGATGTAACTCTGTGAGTGCAAGTCACACATCACAGTGAAGTTTCTCAGAAAGCTTCTTTCCAGATTTCATCTGAGGATATTTCCTTTTTCACCATAGCCCTCTATGGGCTTCCAAATATCGCTTTGCCAATTCCACAAGAACTGTCTTAGCAAAAGGCTTCTTAAGGGGAAAGCTGTAACTCTGTGAGTTGATTTCACAGAACACAAAGAAGTTTCTCAAAAAGCTTCTTTCTCTCTGTTATCGGAGGATATTTCCTTTGGCCCTATAGTCTTCAAAGGGATCTGAAATATCTGTTCTCAGATTCCACAGAAATAAGGCTAGCAAAGAGATCCATGAAATACAGATGTAACTCTGTGAGATGAATTAACAGAACACTAAGCAGTTTCTCAGAAAGCTTCTTTCCAGATTTCATCTGGGGATATTTCCTTTTTCACCGTATCCCTCTATGGACTTCCAAATATCACTTTGCCAATTCCACAAGAACTGCCTTACCGAAAGGCTTCTTGAAGGGAAAGCTCTAACTCTGTGAGATAATTTCAGAGAACACAAAGAAGTTTCTCAGAAAGCTTCTTTCTCTTTGTTATCGGAGGATATTTCCTTTGGCCCTATAGTCTTCAAAGGGATCCGAAATATCTGTTCTCAGATTTTACAGAAATAAGGCTAGCAAAGAGATCCACGAAATAGAGATGAAACTCTGTGATTGCAATTTACACATCACAGAGAAGTTTCTCAGAAAGCTTCTTTCCAGATTTCATCTGAGGATATTTCTTGTTTCACCATAGCCCTCTATGGGCTTCCAAATATCACTTTTCCAATTCCACAAGAACTGCCTTAACGAAAGGTTTCTTGAAGGGAAAGCTGTAACTCTGTGAGATGATTTCACCGAACACAAAGAAGTTTCTCAGAAAGCTTCTTTCTCTTTGTTATCGGAGGATATTTCCTTTGGCCCTAAAGTCTTCAAAGGGATCCGAAATATCTGTTCTCAGATTCCACAGAAATTAAGCTAGCAAAGAGATCCACGAAATACAGTTGTAACTCTGTGAGTGGAAGTCACACATCACAGAGCAGTTTCTCCGAAAGCTTCTTTCCAGATTTCATCTGAGGATATTTCCTTTTTCACCATAGCCCTCTATGGGCTTCCAAATATCACTTTGCCAATTCCACAAGAACTGTCTTAGCGAAATGCTTCTTGAGGAGAAAGCTGAAACTCTGTGAGATGATTTCACAGAACACAAAGAAGTTTCTCAGAAAGCTTCTTTCTCTCTGATATCGGAGGATATTTCCTTTGACCCTATAGTCTTCAAAGGGATCCGAAATATCTGTTCTCAGATTCCACAGAAATAAGGCTAGCAAAGAGATCCACGAAATACAGATGTAACTCTGTGAGTGTAGGTCACACATCACAGAGCAGTTTCTCAGAAAGCTTCTTTCCAGATTTCATCTGAGGATATTCCCTTTTTCACCATAGCCCTCTATGGGCTTCCAAATATCACTTTGCCAATTCCACAAGAACTGTCTTAGCGAAAGGCTTCTTGAGGAGAAAGCTGTAACTCTGTGAGATGATTTCACAGAACACAAAGAAGTTTCTCAGAAAGCTTCTTTCTCCTTGTTTTCGGAGGACAGTTCCTTTGGCCCTATAGTCTTCAAAGGGATCCGAAATATCTGTTCTCAGATTCCACAGAAATAAGGCTAGCAAAGAAATACACGAAATACAGATGTAACTCTGTGAGTGCATGTCACACATCACAGAGCAGTTTTTCAGAAAGCTTCTTTCCAGATTTCATCTGAGGATATTTCCTTATTCACCATAGCCCTCTATGGGCATCCAAATATCACTTTGCCAATTCCACAAGAACTGCCTTACCGAAAGGCTTCTTGAAGGGAAAGCTGTAACTCTGTGAGATGATTTCACACAACACAAAGAAGTTTCTCAGAAAGCTTCTTTCTCTTTGTTATCGGAGGATATTTCCTTTGACTCTATAGTCTTCAAAGGGATCCGAAATATCTCTTCTCAGATTCCACAGAAATAAGGCTAGCAAAGAAATACACGAAATACAGATGTAACTCTGTGAGATGAAATAACAGAACACTAAGCAGTTTCTCAGAAAGCTTCTTTCCAGATTTAATCTGAGGATATTACCTTTTTCACAATAGCCCTCTACGGGCTTCCAAATATCACTTTGCCAATTCCACAAGAACTGTCTTAGCAAAAGACTTCTTGAGGGGAAAGCTGTAACTCTGTGAGATGATTTCACAGAACACAAAGAAGTTTCTCAAAAAGCTTCTTTCTCTCTGTTATCGGAGGATATTTCCTTTGGCCCTATAGTCTTCAAAGGGATCCGAAATATCTGTTCTCAGATTCCACAGAAGTAAGGCTAGCAAAGAGATCAAAGAAATACAGATGTAACTCTGTGAGATGAATTAACAGAACACTAAGCAGTTTCTCAGAAAGCTTCTTTCCAGATTTCATCTGGGGATATTTCCTTTTTCACCATAGCCCTCTATGGGCTTCCAAATATCACTTTGCCAATTCCACAAGAACTGCCTAACCGAAAGGCTTCTTGAAGGGAAAGCTCTAACTCTGTGAGATGATTTCAGAGAACACAAAGAAGTTTTTCAGAAAGCTTCTTTCTCTTTGTTATCGGAGGATATTTCCTTTGGCCCTATAGTCTTCAAAGGAATCGGAAATATCTGTTCTCACATTCTACAGAAATAAGGCTTGCAAAGAGATCCAGGAAATACAGATGTCACTCTGTGAGTGCAATTCACACATCACAGAGCAGTTTCTCAGAAAGCTTGTTTGCAGATTTCATCTGAGGATATTTCCTTTTTCACCATAGCCCTCTATGGGCTTCCAAATATCACATTGTCAATTCCACAAGAACTGTCGTAGCGAAAGGTTTCTTGAGGGGAAAGCTGTAACTCTGTGAGATGATTTCACAGAACACAAAGAAGTTTCTCAGAAAGCTTCTTTCTCTTTGTTTTCGGAGGATATTTCCCTTGGCCCTATAGTCTTCAAAGGGATACGAAATATCTGTTCTCAGATTCTACAGAAATAAGGCTAGCAAAGAGATCCACGAAATACAGATGTAACTCTGTGAGATGAATTAACAGAATACTAAGTAGTTTCTCAGAAAGCTTCTATCCAGATTTCATCTGGGGATATTTCCTTTTTCACCATAGCCCTCTAAGGGCTTCTAAATATCACTTTGCCAATTCCACAAGAACTGCCTAACCAAAAGGCTTCTTGAAGGGAAAGCTCTAACTCTGTGAGGTGATTTCAGAGAACACAAAGAAGTTTCTCAGAAAGCTTCTTTCTCTTTGTTATCGGAGGATATTTCCTTTGATCCTATAGTTTTCAAAGGGATCCGAAATATCTGTTCTCAGATTCTACAGAAATAAGGCTAGCAAAGAGATCCACGAAATACAGATGTAACTCTGTGAGTGCAATTCACACATCACAGAGCAGTTTCTCAGAGAGCTTCCTTCCAGATTTCATATGAGGATATTTCCTTTTTCACCTTAGCCCTCTAGGGGTTCCAAATATCACTTTGCCAATTCCACAAGTACTGACTTAGCGAAAGGCTTCTTGAGGGGAAAGCTGTAACTCTGTGAGATGATTTCACAGAACACAAAGAAGTTTCTCAGAAAGCTTCTTTCTCTCTGATATCGGAGGATATTTCCTTTGGCCCTATAGTCTTCAAAGGGATCCGAAATATCTGTTCTCAGATTCCACAGAAATAAGGCTAGCAAAGAGATCCACGAAATACAGATGTAACTCTGTGAGTGTAGGTCACACATCACAGAGCAGTTTCTCAGAAAGCTTCTTTCCAGATTTCATCTGAGGATATTCCCTTTTTCACCATAGCCCTCTATGGGCTTCCAAATATCACTTTGCCAATTCCACAAGAACTGTCTTAGTGAAAGGCTTCTTGAGGAGAAAGCTGTAACTCTGTGAGATGATTTCACAGAACACAAAGAAGTTTCTCAAAAAGCTTCTTTCTCTCTGTTATCGGAGGATTTTTCCTTTGGCCCTATAGTCTTCAAAGGGATCCGAAATATATGTTCTCAGATTCCACAGAAATAAGGCGAGCAAAGAGATCCAGGAAATACAGATGTAAATCTGTGAGATGAATTAACAGAACACTAAGCAGTTTCTCAGAAAGCTTCTTTTCAGATTTCATCTGGGGATATTTCCTTTTTCACCGTAGCCCTCTATGGACTTCCAAATATCACTTTGCCATTTCCACAAGAACTGCCTAACCGAAAGGCTTCTTGAAGGGATAGCTCTAACTCTGTGAGATGATTTCACAGAACACAAAGAAGTTTCTCAGAAAGCTTCTTTCTCTTTGTTATCGGAGGATATTTCCTTTGGCCCTATAGTCTTCAAAGGGATCCGAAATATCTTTTCTCAGATTCTACAGATATAAGGCTAGCAAAGAGATCCACGAAATACAGATGTAACTCTGTGAGGGGAAGTCACACATCACACAGCAGTTTCTCAGAAAGCTTCTTTCCAGATTTCATCAGAGGACATTTCCTGTTTCACCATAGTCCTCTATGGGCTTCCAAATATCACTTTGCCAATTCCACAAGAACTGTCTTAGCAAAAGGCTTCTTGAGGGGAAAGCTGTAACTCTGTGAGATGATTTCACAGAACCAAAGAAGTTTCTCAAAAAGCTTCTTTCTCTCTGTTATCGGAGGATATTTCCTTTGGCCCTATAGTCTTCAAAGGGATCCGAAATATCTGTTCTCAGATTCCACAGAAATAAGGCTAGCAAAGAGATCCACGAAATACAGATGTAACTCTGTGAGTGGAAGTTACACATCAGAGAGCAGTTTCTCAGAAAGCTTCTTTGAAGATTTCATCTGAGGATATTTCCTTTGTCACCATAGCCCTCTATGGGCTTCCAAATATCACTTTGCCAATTCCACAAGAACTGCCTTACCGAAAGGCTTCTTGAAGGGAAAGCTGTAACTCTGTGAGACGATTTCACAGAACACAAAGAAGTTTCTCAGAAAGCTTCTTTCTCTTTGTTATCGGAGGATATTTCCTTTGGCCCTATAGTCTTCAAAGGGATCCGAAATATCTGTTCTCAGATTCCAGAGAAATAAGGCTAGCAAAGAGATCCACGAAATACAGATGTAACTCTGTGAGGGGAAGTCACATATCTCAGAGCAGTTTCTCAGAAAGATTCTTTCCAGATTTCATCGGAGGATATTTCCTTTTTCACCATAGCCCTCTATGGGCTTCCAAATATCACTTTGCAAATTCCACAAGAACTGCCTTACCAAAAGGCTTCTTGAAGGGAAAGCTGTAACTCTGTGAGTTGATTTCAGAAAACACAAAGAAGTTTCTCAAAAAGCTTCTTTCTCTTTGTTATCGGAGGATATTTCCTTTGGCCCCATAGTCTTCAAAGGGATCCGAAATATCTGTTCTCAGATTCCACAGAAATAAGGCTAGCAAAGAGATCCACGAAATTCAGATGTAACTTTGTGAGATGAAATAACAGAACACTAAGCAGTTTCTCAGAAAGCTTCTTTCCAGGTTTCATCTGGGGATATTTCCTTTTTCACCATAGCCCTCTATGGGCTTCCAAATATCACTTTGCCAATTCCACAAGAACTGCCTAACGGAAACGCTTCCTGAAGGGAAAGCTCTAAGTCTGTGAGATGATTTCAGAGAACACAAAGAAGTTTCTCAGAAAGCTTCTTTCTCTTTGTTATCGGAGAATATTTCCGTTGGCCCTATAGTCGTCAAAGGGATCCGAAATATCTGTTCTCAGATTCCACAGAAATAAGGCTAGCAAAGAGATCCACGAAATACAGATGTAACTCTGTGAGTGGAAGTAACACATCACAGAGCAGTTTCTCAGAAAGCTTCTTTCCAGATTTCATCTGAGGATATTTCCTTTTTCACCATAGCCCTCTATGGGCTTCCAAATATCACTTTGCCAATTCCACAAGAACTGCCTCACCGAAAGGCTTCTTGAAGGGATAGCTATAACTCTGTGAGATGATTTCACAGAACACAAAGAAGTTTCTCAGAAAGCTTCTTTCTCTTTGTTATCGGAGGATATTTCCTTTGGCCCTATAGTCTTCAAAGGGATCCGAAATATCTGTTCTCAGATTCCACAGAAATAAGGCTAGCAAAGAGATCCACGAAATACAGATGTAACTCTGTGAGTGCAATTCACAAATCACAGAGCAGTTTCTCAGAAAGCTTCTTTCAAGATTTCATCTGGGGATTTTTCCTTTTTCACCATAGCCCTCTATGGGCATCCAAATATCACTTTGCCAATTCCACAAGAACTGCCTAACCGAAAGGCTTCTTGAAGGGAAAGCTCTAACTCTGTGAGGTGATTTCAGAGAACACAAAGAAGTTTCTCAGAAAGCTTCTTTCTCTTTGTCATCGGAGGATATTTACTTTGGTCCTATAGTTTTCAAAGGGATCTGAAATATCTGTTCTCAGATTCCACAGAAATAAGGCTAGCAAAGAGATCCACGATATGCAGATGTAACTCTGTGAGTGCAATTCACACATCACAGAGCAGTTTCTCAGAAAGCTTCTTTCCAGATTTCATCTGAGATTATATCCTCTTTCACCATAGCCCTCTATGGGCTTCCAAATATCACTTTGCCAATTCCACAAGAACTGTCTTAGCGAAAGGCTTCTTGAGGGGAAAGCTGTAACTCTGTGAGATGATTTCACAGAACACTAAGAAGTTTCTCAGAAAGCTTCTTTCTCTTTGTTATCGGAGGATATTTCCTTTGGCCCTATAGTCTTCAAAGGGATCCGAAATATCTGTTCTCAGATTCCACAGAAATAAGGCTAGCAAAGAGATCCACGAAATACAGATGTAACTCTGTGAGTGCAAGTCACACATCACAGAGCAGTTTCTCAGAAGGCTTCTTATCAGATTTCATCTTAGGATATTTCCTTTTTCACCATAGCCCTCTAAGGGCTTCCAAATATCACTTTGCCAATTCCACAAGAACTGCCTTACCGAAAGGCTTCTTGAAGGGAAAGCTGTAACTCTGTGAGATGATTTCAGAGAACACAAAGAAGTTTCTCAGAAAGCTTCTTTCTCTTTTTTATCGGAGGTTATTTCCTTTGGCCCTATAGTCTTCAAAGGGATCCGAAATATCTGTTCTCAGATTCCACAGAAATAAGGCTAGCAAAGAGATCCACGAAATACAGATGTAACTCTGTGAGTGGAAGTCACACATCACGGAGCAGTTTCTCAGAAAACTTCTTTCCAGATTTCATCTGAGGATATTTCCTTTTTCACCATAGCCCTCTATGGGCTTCCAAATATCACTTTGCCAATTCCACAAGAACTGTCTTAGCAAAAGGCTTCTTGAGGGGAAAGCTGTAACTCTGTGAGATGATTTCACAGAACAAAAGAAGTTTCTCAAAAAGCTTCTTTCTCTCTGTTATCGGAGGATATTTCCTTTGGCCCTATAGTCTTCAAAGGGATCCGAAATATCTGTTCTCAGATTCCACAGAAATAAGGCTAGCAAAGCGATCCACGAAATACAGATGTAACTCTGTGAGTGGAAGTTACACATCAGAGAGCAGTTTCTCAGAAAGCTTCTTTCAAGATTTCATCTGAGGATATTTCCTTTGTCACCATAGCCCTCTATGGGCTTCCAAATATCACTTTGCCAATTCCACAAGAACTGCCTTACCGAAAGGCTTCTTGAAGGGAAAGCTGTAACTCTGTGAGACGATTTCACAGAACACAAAGAAGTTTCTCAGAAAGCTTCTTTCTCTTTGTTATCGGAGGATATTTCCTTTGGCCCTATAGTCTTCAAAGGGATCCGAAATATCTGTTCTCAGATTCCAGAGAAATAAGGCTAGCAAAGAGATCCACGAAATACAGATGTAACTCTGTGAGGGGAAGTCACATATCTCAGAGCAGTTTCTCAGAAAGATTCTTTCCAGATTTCATCGGAGGATATTTCCTTTTTCACCATAGCCCTCTATGGGCTTCCAAATATCACTTTGCAAATTCCACAAGAACTGCCTTACCGAAAGGCTTCTTGAAGGGAAAGCTGTAACTCTGTGAGTTGATTTCAGAAAACACAAAGAAGTTTCTCAAAAAGCTTCTTTCTCTTTGTTATCGGAGGATATTTCCTTTGGCCCTATAGTCTTCAAAGGGATCCGAAATATCTGTTCTCAGATTCCACAGAAATAAGGCTAGCAAAGAGATCCACGAAATACAGATGTAACTCTGTGAGTGCAATTCACAAATCACAGAGCAGTTTCTCAGAAAGCTTCTTTCCAGATTTCATCTGGGGATATTTCCTTTTTCACCATAGCCCTCTATGGGCATCCAAATATCACTTTGCCAATTCCACAAGAACTGCCTAACCAAAAGGCTTCTTGAAGGGAAAGCTCTAACTCTGTGAGATATTTCCTTTAGCCCTATAGTCTTCAAAGGGATCCGAAATATCTGTTCTCAGATTCCACAGAAATAAGGCTAGCAAAGGGATACACGAAATACAGATGTAACTCTGTGAGTGGAAGTCACACATCACAGAGCAGTTTCTCAGAAAGCTTCTTTCCAGATTTCATCTGAGGATATTTCCTTTTTCACCATAGCCCTCTAAGGGCTTCCAAATATCACTTTGCCAATTCCACAAGAACTCTCTTAGCGAAAGGCTTCTTGAGGAGAAAGCTGTAACTCTGTGAGATGATTTCACAGAACACAAAGAAGTTTCTCAGAAAGCTTCTTTCTCTTTTTTATCGGAGGATATTTCCTTTTGCCCTTGTCTTCAAAGGGATCCGAAATATCTGTTCTCAGATTCCACAGAAATAAGGCTAGCAAAGAGATCCACGAAATACAGATGTAACTCTGTGAGTGCATGTCACACATCACAGAGCAGTTTTTCAGAAAGCTTCTTTCCAGATTTCATCTGAGGATATTTCCTTTTTCACCATAGCCCTCTATGGGCATCCAAATATCACTTTGCCAATTCCACAAGAACTGCCTTACCGAAAGGCTTCTTGAAGGGAAAGCTGTAACTCTGTGAGATGATTTCACACAACACAAAGAAGTTTCTCAGAAAGCTTCTTTCTCTTTGTTATCGGAGGATATTTCCTTTGACTCTATAGTCTTCAAAGGGATCCGAAATATCTCTTCTCAGATTCCACAGAAATAAGGCTAGCAAAGAAATACACGAAATACAGATGTAACTCTGTGAGATGAAATAACAGAACACTAAGCAGTTTCTCAGAAAGCTTCTTTCCAGATTTAATCTGAGGATATTACCTTTTTCACAATAGCCCTCTACGGGCTTCCAAATATCACTTTGCCAATTCCACAAAAACTGTCTTAGCAAAAGGCTTCTTGAGGGGAAAGCTGTAACTCTGTGAGATGATTTCACAGAACACAAAGAAGTTTCTCAAAAAGCTTCTTTCTCTCTGTTATCGGAGGATATTTCCTTTGGCCCTATAGTCTTCAAAGGGATCCGAAATATCTGTTCTCAGATTCCACAGAAGTAAGGCTAGCAAAGAGATCAAAGAAATACAGATGTAACTCTGTGAGATGAATTAACAGAACACTAAGCAGTTTCTCAGAAAGCTTCTTTCCAGATTTCATCTGGGGATATTTCCTTTTTCACCCTAGCCCTCTATGGGCTTCCAAATATCACTTTGCCAATTCCACAAGAACTGCCTAACCGAAAGGCTTCTTGAAGGGAAAGCTCTAACTCTGTGAGATGATTTCAGAGAACACAAAGAAGTTTTTCAGAAAGCTTCTTTCTCTTTGTTATCGGAGGATATTTCCTTTGGCCCTATAGTCTTCAAAGGAATCCGAAATATCTGTTCTCACATTCTACAGAAATAAGGCTAGCAAAGAGATCCAGGAAATACAGATGTCACTCTGTGAGTGCAATTCACACATCACAGAGCAGTTTCTCAGAAAGCTTCTTTCCAGATTTCATCTGAGGATATTTCCTTTTTCACCGTAGCCCTCTATGGGCTTCCAAATATCACATTGTCAATTCCACAAGAACTGTCGTAGTGAAAGGTTTCTTGAGGGGAAAGCTGTAACTCTGTGAGATGATTTCACAGAACACAAAGAAGTTTCTCAGAAAGCTTCTTTCTCTTTGTTATCGGAGGATATTTCCTTTTGCCCTTGTCTTCAAAGGGATCCGAAATATCTGTTCTCAGATTCCACAGAAATAAGGCTAGCAAAGAGATCCACGAAATACAGATGTAACTCTGTGAGTGCATGTCACACATCACAGAGCAGTTTTTCAGAAAGCTTCTTTCCAGATTTCATCTGAGGATATTTCCTTATTCACCATAGCCCTCTATGGGCATCCAAATATCACTTTGCCAATTCCACAAGAACTGCCTTACCGAAAGGCTTCTTGAAGGGAAAGCTGTAACTCTGTGAGATGATTTCACACAACACAAAGAAGTTTCTCAGAAAGCTTCTTTCTCTTTGTTATCGGAGGATATTTCCTTTGACTCTATAGTCTTCAAAGGGATCCGAAATATCTCTTCTCAGATTCCACAGAAATAAGGCTAGCAAAGAAATACACGAAATACAGATGTAACTCTGTGAGATGAAATAACAGAACACTAAGCAGTTTCTCAGAAAGCTTCTTTCCAGATTTAATCTGAGGATATTACCTTTTTCACAATAGCCCTCTACGGGCTTCCAAATATCACTTTGCCAATTCCACAAGAACTGTCTTAGCAAAAGACTTCTTGAGGGGAAAGCTGTAACTCTGTGAGATGATTTCACAGAACACAAAGAAGTTTCTCAAAAAGCTTCTTTCTCTCTGTTATCGGAGGATATTTCCTTTGGCCCTATAGTCTTCAAAGGGATCCGAAATATCTGTTCTCAGATTCCACAGAAGTAAGGCTAGCAAAGAGATCAAAGAAATACAGATGTAACTCTGTGAGATGAATTAACAGAACACTAAGCAGTTTCTCAGAAAGCTTCTTTCCAGATTTCATCTGGGGATATTTCCTTTTTCACCATAGCCCTCTATGGGCTTCCAAATATCACTTTGCCAATTCCACAAGAACTGCCTAACCGAAAGGCTTCTTGAAGGGAAAGCTCTAACTCTGTGAGATGATTTCAGAGAACACAAAGAAGTTTTTCAGAAAGCTTCTTTCTCTTTGTTATCGGAGGATATTTCCTTTGGCCCTATAGTCTTCAAAGGAATCGGAAATATCTGTTCTCACATTCTACAGAAATAAGGCTTGCAAAGAGATCCAGGAAATACAGATGTCACTCTGTGAGTGCAATTCACACATCACAGAGCAGTTTCTCAGAAAGCTTGTTTGCAGATTTCATCTGAGGATATTTCCTTTTTCACCATAGCCCTCTATGGGCTTCCAAATATCACATTGTCAATTCCACAAGAACTGTCGTAGCGAAAGGTTTCTTGAGGGGAAAGCTGTAACTCTGTGAGATGATTTCACAGAACACAAAGAAGTTTCTCAGAAAGCTTCTTTCTCTTTGTTTTCGGAGGATATTTCCCTTGGCCCTATAGTCTTCAAAGGGATCCGAAATATCTGTTCTCAGATTCTACAGAAATAAGGCTAGCAAAGAGATCCACGAAATACAGATGTAACTCTGTGAGATGAATTAACAGAATACTAAGTAGTTTCTCAGAAAGCTTCTATCCAGATTTCATCTGGGGATATTTCCTTTTTCACCATAGCCCTCTAAGGGCTTCTAAATATCACTTTGCCAATTCCACAAGAACTGCCTAACCAAAAGGCTTCTTGAAGGGAAAGCTCTAACTCTGTGAGGTGATTTCAGAGAACACAAAGAAGTTTCTCAGAAAGCTTCTTTCTCTTTGTTATCGGAGGATATTTCCTTTGATCCTATAGTTTTCAAAGGGATCCGAAATATCTGTTCTCAGATTCTACAGAAATAAGGCTAGCAAAGAGATCCACGAAATACAGATGTAACTCTGTGAGTGCAATTCACACATCACAGAGCAGTTTCTCAGAGAGCTTCCTTCCAGATTTCATATGAGGATATTTCCTTTTTCACCTTAGCCCTCTAGGGGTTCCAAATATCACTTTGCCAATTCCACAAGTACTGACTTAGCGAAAGGCTTCTTGAGGGGAAAGCTGTAACTCTGTGAGATGATTTCACAGAACACAAAGAAGTTTCTCAGAAAGCTTCTTTCTCTCTGATATCGGAGGATATTTCCTTTGGCCCTATAGTCTTCAAAGGGATCCGAAATATCTGTTCTCAGATTCCACAGAAATAAGGCTAGCAAAGAGATCCACGAAATACAGATGTAACTCTGTGAGTGTAGGTCACACATCACAGAGCAGTTTCTCAGAAAGCTTCTTTCCAGATTTCATCTGAGGATATTCCCTTTTTCACCATAGCCCTCTATGGGCTTCCAAATATCACTTTGCCAATTCCACAAGAACTGTCTTAGTGAAAGGCTTCTTGAGGAGAAAGCTGTAACTCTGTGAGATGATTTCACAGAACACAAAGAAGTTTCTCAAAAAGCTTCTTTCTCTCTGTTATCGGAGGATTTTTCCTTTGGCCCTATAGTCTTCAAAGGGATCCGAAATATATGTTCTCAGATTCCACAGAAATAAGGCGAGCAAAGAGATCCAGGAAATACAGATGTAAATCTGTGAGATGAATTAACAGAACACTAAGCAGTTTCTCAGAAAGCTTCTTTTCAGATTTCATCTGGGGATATTTCCTTTTTCACCGTAGCCCTCTATGGACTTCCAAATATCACTTTGCCATTTCCACAAGAACTGCCTAACCGAAAGGCTTCTTGAAGGGATAGCTCTAACTCTGTGAGATGATTTCACAGAACACAAAGAAGTTTCTCAGAAAGCTTCTTTCTCTTTGTTATCGGAGGATATTTCCTTTGGCCCTATAGTCTTCAAAGGGATCCGAAATATCTTTTCTCAGATTCTACAGATATAAGGCTAGCAAAGAGATCCACGAAATACAGATGTAACTCTGTGAGGGGAAGTCACACATCACACAGCAGTTTCTCAGAAAGCTTCTTTCCAGATTTCATCAGAGGACATTTCCTGTTTCACCATAGTCCTCTATGGGCTTCCAAATATCACTTTGCCAATTCCACAAGAACTGTCTTAGCAAAAGGCTTCTTGAGGGGAAAGCTGTAACTCTGTGAGATGATTTCACAGAACCAAAGAAGTTTCTCAAAAAGCTTCTTTCTCTCTGTTATCGGAGGATATTTCCTTTGGCCCTATAGTCTTCAAAGGGATCCGAAATATCTGTTCTCAGATTCCACAGAAATAAGGCTAGCAAAGAGATCCACGAAATACAGATGTAACTCTGTGAGTGGAAGTCACACATCAGAGAGCAGTTTCTCAGAAAGCTTCTTTCAAGATTTCATCTGAGGATATTTCCTTTTTCACCATAGCCCTCTATGGGCTTCCAAATATCACTTTGCAAATTCCACAAGAACTGCCTTACCGAAAGACTTCTTGAAGGGAAAGCTGTAACTCTGTGAGATGATTTCACAGAACACGAAGAAGTTTCTCAGAAAGCTTCTTTCTCTTTGTTATCGGAGGATATTTCTTTGGCCCTATAGTCTTCAAAGGGATCCGAAATATCTGTTCTCAGATTTCACAGAAATAAGGCTAGCAAATAGATCCACGAAATACAGATGTAACTCTGTGAGTGGAAGTCACACATCATAGAGCAGTTTCTCAGAAAGCTTCTTTCCAGATTTCATCTGACTACATTTCCTTTTTCACCATAGCCCTCTATGGGCTTCCAAATATGACTTTGCCAATTCCACAAGAACTGCCTTACCGAAAGGCTTCCTGAAGGGAAAGCTGTAACTCTGTGAGATGATTTCACGGAACACAAAGAAGTTTCTCAGAAAGCTTCTTGCTCTTTGTTATCGGAGGATATTTCCTTTGGCCCTGTAGTCTTCCAAGGGATCCGAAATATCTGTTCTCAGATTCCACAGAAATAAAGCTAGCAAAGAGATCCACGAAATACAGTTGTAACTCTGTGAGTGTAAGTCACACATCACACAGCAGTTTCTCAGAAAGCTTCTTTCCAGATTTCATCTGAGGATATTTCCTTTTTCACCATAGCCCTCTATGGGCTTCCAAATATCACTTTGCCAATTCCACAAGAACTGTCTTAGCGAAAGGCTTCTTGAGGAGAAAGCTGTAACTCTGTGAGATGATTTCACAGAACACAAAGAAGTTTCTCAGAAAGCTTCTTTCTCCTTGTTTTCGGAGGACATTTCCTTTGGCCCTATAGTCTTCAAAGGGATCTGAAATATCTGTTCTCAGATTCCACAGAAATAAGGCTAGCAAAGAGATCCACGAAATACAGATGTAACTCTGAGAGTGCAAGTCACACATCACAGAGCAGTTTCTCAGGAAGCTTCTTTCCAGATTTCATCTGAGGATATTTCCTTTTTCACCATAGCCCTCTATGGGCTTCCAAATATGACTTTGCCAATTCCACAAGAACTGCCTTACCGAAAGGCTTCTTGAAGGGAAAGCTGTAACTCTGTGAGATGATTTCACAGAACACAAAGAAGTTTCTCAGAAAGCTTCTTGCTCTTTGTTATCGGTGGATATTTCCTTTGGCCCTAACGTCTTCAAAGGGATCCGAAATATCTGTTCTCAGATTCCACAGAAATAAAGCTAGCAAAGAGATCCACGAAATACAGTTGTAACTCTGTGAGTGGAAGTCACACATCACAGAGCAGTTTCTCCGAAAGCTTCTTTCCAGATTTCATCTGAGGATATTTCCTTTTTCACCATAGCCCTCTATGGGCTTCCAAATATCACTTTGCCAATTCCACAAGAACTGCCTTAGCGAAAGGCTTCTTGAGGAGAAAGCTATAACTCTGTGAGATGATTTCACAGAACACAAAGAAGTTTCTCAGAAAGCTTCTTTCTCCTTGTTTTCGGAGGACATTTCCTTTGGCCCTATAGTCTTCAAAGGGATCCGAAATATCTGTTCTCAGATTCCAAAGAAATAAGGCTAGCAAAGAGATCCACGAAATACAGATGTAACTCTGAGAGTGCAAGTCACACATCACAGAGCAGTTTCTCAGAAAGCTTCTTTCCAGATTTCATCTGAGGATATTTCCTTTTTCACCATAGCCCTGTATGGGCTTCCAAATATCGCTTTGCCAATTCCACAAGAACTCTCTTAGCAAAAGGCTTCTTGAGGGGAAAGCTGTAACTCTGTGAGATGATTTCACAGAACACAAAGAAGTTTCTCAAAAAGCTTCTTTCTCCCTGATATCGGAGGACTTTTCCTTTGGCCCTATAGTCTTCAAAGGGATCCGAAATATCTGTTCTCAGATTCCACAGAAATAAGGCTAGCAAAGAGATCCACGAAATACAGATGTAACTCTGTGAGTGCAAGTCACACATCACAGTGAAGTTTCTCAGAAAGCTTCTTTCCAGATTTCATCTGAGGATATTTCCTTTTTCACCATAGCCCTCTATGGGCTTCCAAATATCGCTTTGCCAATTCCACAAGAACTGTCTTAGCAAAAGGCTTCTTAAGGGGAAAGCTGTAACTCTGTGAGTTGATTTCACAGAACACAAAGAAGTTTCTCAAAAAGCTTCTTTCTCTCTGTTATCGGAGGATATTTCCTTTGGCCCTATAGTCTTCAAAGGGATCTGAAATATCTGTTCTCAGATTCCACAGAAATAAGGCTAGCAAAGAGATCCATGAAATACAGATGTAACTCTGTGAGATGAATTAACAGAACACTAAGCAGTTTCTCAGAAAGCTTCTTTCCAGATTTCATCTGGGGATATTTCCTTTTTCACCGTATCCCTCTATGGACTTCCAAATATCACTTTGCCAATTCCACAAGAACTGCCTTACCGAAAGGCTTCTTGAAGGGAAAGCTCTAACTCTGTGAGATAATTTCAGAGAACACAAAGAAGTTTCTCAGAAAGCTTCTTTCTCTTTGTTATCGGAGGATATTTCCTTTGGCCCTATAGTCTTCAAAGGGATCCGAAATATCTGTTCTCAGATTTTACAGAAATAAGGCTAGCAAAGAGATCCACGAAATAGAGATGAAACTCTGTGATTGCAATTTACACATCACAGAGAAGTTTCTCAGAAAGCTTCTTTCCAGATTTCATCTGAGGATATTTCTTGTTTCACCATAGCCCTCTATGGGCTTCCAAATATCACTTTTCCAATTCCACAAGAACTGCCTTAACGAAAGGTTTCTTGAAGGGAAAGCTGTAACTCTGTGAGATGATTTCACCGAACACAAAGAAGTTTCTCAGAAAGCTTCTTTCTCTTTGTTATCGGAGGATATTTCCTTTGGCCCTAAAGTCTTCAAAGGGATCCGAAATATCTGTTCTCAGATTCCACAGAAATTAAGCTAGCAAAGAGATCCACGAAATACAGTTGTAACTCTGTGAGTGGAAGTCACACATCACAGAGCAGTTTCTCCGAAAGCTTCTTTCCAGATTTCATCTGAGGATATTTCCTTTTTCACCATAGCCCTCTATGGGCTTCCAAATATCACTTTGCCAATTCCACAAGAACTGTCTTAGCGAAATGCTTCTTGAGGAGAAAGCTGAAACTCTGTGAGATGATTTCACAGAACACAAAGAAGTTTCTCAGAAAGCTTCTTTCTCTCTGATATCGGAGGATATTTCCTTTGACCCTATAGTCTTCAAAGGGATCCGAAATATCTGTTCTCAGATTCCACAGAAATAAGGCTAGCAAAGAGATCCACGAAATACAGATGTAACTCTGTGAGTGTAGGTCACACATCACAGAGCAGTTTCTCAGAAAGCTTCTTTCCAGATTTCATCTGAGGATATTCCCTTTTTCACCATAGCCCTCTATGGGCTTCCAAATATCACTTTGCCAATTCCACAAGAACTGTCTTAGCGAAAGGCTTCTTGAGGAGAAAGCTGTAACTCTGTGAGATGATTTCACAGAACACAAAGAAGTTTCTCAGAAAGCTTCTTTCTCCTTGTTTTCGGAGGACAGTTCCTTTGGCCCTATAGTCTTCAAAGGGATCCGAAATATCTGTTCTCAGATTCCACAGAAATAAGGCTAGCAAAGACATCCACGAAATACAGATGTAACTCTGAGAGTGCAAGTCACACATCACAGAGCAGTTTCTCAGAAAGCTTCTTTCCAGATTTCATCTGAGGATATTTCCTTTTTCACCATAGCCCTCTATGGGCTTCCAAATATCGCTTTGCCAATTCCACAAGAACTCTCTTAGCAAAAGGCTTCTTGAGGGGAAAGCTGTAACTCTGTGAGATGATTTCACAGAACACAAAGAAGTTTCTCAAAAAGATTCTTTCTCTCTGTTATCGGAGGATTTTTCCTTTGGCCCTATAGTCTTCAAAGGGATCCGAAATATATGTTCTCAGATTCCACAGAAATAAGGCGAGCAAAGAGATCCAGGAAATACAGATGTAAATCTGTGAGATGAATTAACAGAACACTAAGCAGTTTCTCAGAAAGCTTCTTTTCAGATTTCATCTGGGGATATTTCCTTTTTCACCGTAGCCCTCTATGGACTTCCAAATATCACTTTGCCAATTCCACAAGAACTGCCTAACCGAAAGGCTTCTTGAAGGGAAAGCTCTAACTCTGTGAGATGATTTCACAGAACACAAAGAAGTTTCTCAGAAAGCTTCTTTCTCTTTGTTATCGGAGGATATTTCCTTTGGCCCTATAGTCTTCAAAGGGCTCCGAAATATCTTTTCTCAGATTCTACAGATATAAGGCTAGCAAAGAGATCCACGAAATACAGATGTAACTCTGTGAGGGGAAGTCACACATCACACAGCAGTTTCTCAGAAAGCTTCTTTCCAGATTTCATCAGAGGACATTTCCTGTTTCACCATAGTCCTCTATGGGCTTCCAAATATCACTTTGCCAATTCCACAAGAACTGTCTTAGCAAAAGGCTTCTTGAGGGGAAAGCTGTAACTCTGTGAGATGATTTCACAGAACCAAAGAAGTTTCTCAAAAAGCTTCTTTCTCTCTGTTATCGGAGGATATTTCCTTTGTCCCTATAGTCTTCAAAGGGATCCGAAATATCTGTTCTCAGATTCCACAGAAATAAGGCTAGCAAAGAGATCCACGAAATACAGATGTAACTCTGTGAGTGGAAGTCACACATCAGAGAGCAGTTTCTCAGAAAGCTTCTTTCAAGATTTCATCTGAGGATATTTCGTTGTTCACCATAGCCGTCTATGGGCTTCCAAATATCACTTTGCGAATTCCACAAGAACTGCCTTACCGAAAGGCTTCTTGAAGGGAAAGCTGTAACTCTGTGAGATGATTTCACAGAACACAAAGAAGTTTCTCAGAAAGCTTCTTTCTCTTTGTTATCGGAGGATATTTCCTTTGGCCCTATAGTCTTCAAACGGATCCGAAATATCTGTTCTCAGATTCCACAGAAATAAGGCTAGCAAAGAGATCCACGAAATACAGATGTAACTCTGTGAGGGGAAGTCACACATCACAGAGCAGTTTCTCAGAAAGATTCTTTCCAGATTTCATCGGAGGATATTTCCTTTTTCACCATAGCCCTCTATGGGCTTCCAAATATCACTTTGCAAATTCCACAAGAACTGCCTTACCGAAAGACTTCTTGAAGGGAAAGCTGTAACTCTGTGAGATGATTTCACAGAACACAAAGAAGTTTCTCAGAAAGCTTCTTTCTCTTTGTTATCGGAGGATATTTCTTTGGCCCTATAGTCTTCAAAGGGATCCGAAATATCTGTTCTCAGATTCCACAGAAATAAAGCTAGCAAAGAGATCCACGAAATTCAGATGTAACTCTGTGAGTGCAAGTCACACATCACAGAGCCGTTTCTCAGAAAGCTTCTTTCCAGATTTCATCTGAGGATATTTCCTTTTTCACCAGAGCCCTCTATGGGCTTCCAAATATCACTTTGCCAATTCCACAAGAACTGTCTTAGCGAAATGCTTCTTGAGGAGAAAGCTGAAACTCTGTGAGATGATTTCACAGAACACAAAGAAGTTTCTCAGAAAGCTTCTTTCTCCTTGTTTTCGGAGGACATTTCCTTTGGCCCTATAGTCTTCAAAGGGATCCGAAATATCTGTTCTCAGATTCCACAGAAATAAGGCTAGCAAATAGATCCACGAAATACAGATGTAACTCTGTGAGTGGAAGTCACACATCATAGAGCAGTTTCTCAGAAAGCTTCTTTCCAGATTTCATCTGACTACATTTCCTTTTTCACCATAGCCCTCTATGGGCTTCCAAATATGACTTTGCCAATTCCACAAGAACTGCCTTACCCAAAGGCTTCTTGAGGGGAAAGCTGTAACTCTGTGAGATGATTTCACAGAACAAAAGAAGTTTCTCAAAAAGCTTCTTTCTCTCTGTTATCGGAGGATATTTCCTTTGGCCCTATAGTCTTCAAAGGGATCCGAAATGTCTGTTCTCAGATTCCACAGAAATAAGGCTAGCAAAGAGATCCACGAAATACAGATGTAACTCTGTGAGTGGAAGTTACACATCAGAGAGCAGTTTCTCAGAAAGCTTCTTTCCAGATTTCATCTGAGGATATTTCCTTTTTCACCATAGCCCTCTATGGGCTTCCAAATATCACTTTGCCAATTCCACAAGAACTGCCTTACCGAAACGCTTCTTGAAGGGAAAGCTGTAACTCTGTGAGACGATTTCACAGAACACAAAGAAGTTTCTCAGAAAGCTTCTTGCTCTTTGTTATCGGAGGATATTTCCTTTGGCCCTATAGTCTTCAAAGGGATCCGAAATATCTGTTCTCAGATTCCAGAGAAATAAGGCTAGCAAAGAGATCCACGAAATACAGATGTAACTCTGTGAGGGGAAGTCACATATCTCAGAGCAGTTTCTCAGAAAGATTCTTTCCAGATTTCATCGGAGGATATTTCCTTTTTCACCATAGCCCTCTATGGGATTCCAAATATCACTTTGCCAATTCCACAAGAACTGCCTTACCAAAAGGCTTCTTGAAGGGAAAGCTGTAACTCTGTGAGTTGATTTCACAAAACAAAAGGAAGTTTCTCAAAAAGCTTCTTTCTCTTTGTTATCGGAGGATATTTCCTTTGGCCCTATAGTCTTCAAAGGGATCCGAAATATCTGTTCTCAGATTCCACAGAAATAAGGATAGCAAAGAGATCCACGAAATTCAGATGTAACTTTGTGAGATGAAATAACAGAACACTAAGCAGTTTCTCAGAAAGCTTCTTTCCAGATTTCATCTGAGGATATTTCCTTTTTCACCATAGCCCTCTATGGGCTTCCAAATATCACTTTGCCAATTCCACAAGAACTGTCTTACCCAAAGGCTTCTTGAGGGGAAAGCTGTAACTCTGTGAGATGATTTCACAGAACAAAAGAAGTTTCTCAAAAAGCTTCTTTCTCTCTGTTATCGGAGGATATTTCCTTTGGCCCTATAGTCTTCAAAGGGATCCGAAATATCTGTTCTCAGATTCCACAGAAATAAGGCTAGCAAAGAGATCCACGAAATACAGATGTAACTCTGTGAGTGGAAGTTACACATCAGAGAGCAGTTTCTCAGAAAGCTTCTTTCAAGATTTCATCTGAGGATATTTCCTTTGTCACCATAGCCCTCTATGGGCTTCCAAATATCACTTTGCCAATTCCACAAGAACTGCCTTACCGAAAGGCTTCTTGAAGGGAAAGCTGTAACTCTGTGAGACGATTTCACAGAACACAAAGAAGTTTCTCAGAAAGCTTCTTTCTCTTTGTTATCGGAGGATATTTCCTTTGGCCCTATAGTCTTCAAAGGGATCCGAAATATCTGTTCTCAGATTCCAGAGAAATAAGGCTAGCAAAGAGATCCACGAAATACAGATGTAACTCTGTGAGGGGAAGTCACATATCTCAGAGCAGTTTCTCAGAAAGATTCTTTCCAGATTTCATCGGAGGATATTTCCTTTTTCACCATAGCCCTCTATGGGCTTCCAAATATCACTTTGCAAATTCCACAAGAACTGCCTTACCAAAAGGCTTCTTGAAGGGAAAGCTGTAACTCTGTGAGTTGATTTCACAAAACACAAGGAAGTTTCTCAAAAAGCTTCTTTCTCTTTGTTATCGGAGGATATTTCCTTTGGCCCTATAGTCTTCAAAGGGATCCGAAATATCTGTTCTCAGATTCCACAGAAATAAGGATAGCAAAGAGATCCACGAAATTCAGATGTAACTTTGTGAGATGAAATAACAGAACACTAAGCAGTTTCTCAGAAAGCTTCTTTCCAGATTTCATCTGAGGATATTTCCTTTTTCACCATAGCCCTCTATGGGATTCCAAATATCACTTTGCCAATTCCACAAGAACTGTCTGAGCAAAAGGCTTCTTGAGGGGAAAGCTGTAACTCTGTGAGATGATTTCACAGAACACAAAGAAGTTTCTCAAAAAGCTTTTTCTCTCTGTTATCGGAGGATATATCCTTTGGCCCTATAGTCTTCAAAGGGATCCGAAATATCTGTTCTCAGATTCCACAGAAATAAGGCTAGCAAATAGATCCACGAAATACAGATGTAACTCTGTGAGTGGAAGTCACACATCACAGAGCATTTCTCAGAAAGCTTCTTGCCAGATTTCATCTGAGGATATTTCCTTTTTCACCATAGCCCTCTATGGGCTTCCAAATATCACTTTGCCAATTCCACAATAACTGCCTTACCGAAAGGCTTCTTGAAGGGAAAGCTGTAACTCTGTGAGATGATTTCAGAGAACACAAAGTAGTTTCTCAGAAAGCTTCTTTCTCTTTGCTATCGGAGGATATTTCCTTTGGCCCTATATTCTTCAAAGGGATCCGAAATATCTGTTCTCAGATTCCACAGAAATAAGGCTAGAAAAGAGATCCACGAAATACAGATGTAACTCTGAGAGTGCAAGTCACACATCACAGAGCAGTTTCTCAGAAAGCTTCTTTCCAGATTTCATCTGAGGATATTTCCTTTTTCACCATAGCCCTCTATGGGCTTCCAAATATCGCTTTGCCAATTCCACAAGAACTCTCTTAGCAAAAGGCTTCTTGAGGGGAAAGCTATAAATCTGTGAGATGATTTCACAGAACACAAAGAAGTTTCTCAAAATGCTTCTTTCTCTCTGTTATCAGAGGATTTTTCCTTTGGCCCTATAGTCTTCAAAGGGATCCGAAATATATGTTCTCAGATTCCACAGAAATAAGGCGAGCAAAGAGATCCAGGAAATACAGATGTAAATCTGTGAGTGCAAGTCACACATCACACAGCAGTTTCTCAGAAAGCTTATTTCCAGATTTCATCTGAGGATATTTCCTTTTTCACCATAGCCCTCTTTGGGCTTCCAAGTATCACTTTGCCAATTCCACAAGAACTGTGTTAGCGAAAGGCTTCTTGAGGGGAAAGCTGTTACTCTGTGAGATGATTTCACAGAACACAAAGAAGTTTCTCAGAAAGCTTCTTTCTCTTTGTTATCGGAGGATATGTTCTTTGGCCCTATAGTCTTCATAGGGATCCGAAATATCTGTTCTCAGATTCCACAGAAATAAGGCTAGCAAAGAGATCCACGAAATACAGATGTAACTCTGTGAGTGCAAGTCACACATCACACAGCAGTTTCTCAGAAAGCTTCTTTCCAGATTTCATCTGAGGATATTTCCTTTTTCACCATAGCCCTCTATGGGCTTCCATGTATCACTTTGCCAATTCCACAAGAACTGTCTTAGCGAAAGGCTTCTTGAGGGGAAAGCTGTAACTCTGTGAGATGATTTCACAGAACACAAAGAAGTTTCTCAGAAAGCTTCTTTCTCTTTGTTATCGGAGTATATTTCCTTTGGCCCTATAGCCTTCAAAGGGATCCGAAATATCTGTTCTCAGATTCCAAAGAAATAAGGCTAGCAAAGAGATCCACGAAATACAGAAGTAACTCTGTGAGTGGAAGTCACACAACACAGAGGAGTTTCTCAGAAAGCTTCTTTGCAGATTTCATCGGAGGATATTTCCTTTTTCACCTTAGTCCTCTATGGGCTTCCAAAAATCACTTTGCCAATTCCACAAGAACTGTCTTAGCGAAAGGATTCTTGAGGGGAAAGCTGTAACTCTGTGAGATGATTTTACAGTCAACAAGGAAGTTTCTCAGAAAGCTTCTTTCTCTTTGTTATCGGAGGATATTTCCTTTGGCCCTGTAGTCTTCAAAGGGATCTGAAATATCTGTTCTCAGATTCCACAGAAATAAGGCTAGCGAAGAGATCCAAGAAATACAGATGTAACTCTGTGAGTGCAAGTCACACATCACATAGCAGTTTTTCAGAAAGCTTCTTTCCAGATTTCATCTGAGTATATTTCCTTTTTCACCATAGCCCACTATGGGCTTCCAAATATCACTTTGCCAATTCCACAAGAACTGTCGTAGCGAAAGGCTTCTTGAGGGGAAAGCTGTAACTCTGTGAGATGATTTCACAGAACACAAAGAAGTTTCTCTGAATGCTTCTTTCTCTTTGTTATCGGAGGATATTTCCTTTGGCCCTATAGTCTTCAAAGGGATCCGAAATATCTGTTCTCAGATTCCACAGAAATAAGGCTAGCAAAGAGATCCACGAAATACAGATGTAACTCTGTGAATGGAAGCCACACATCACAGAGCAGTTTCTCAGAAAGCTTCTTTCCAGATTTCATCTGAGGATATTTCCTTTTCTCCATAGCCCTCTATGGGCTTTCGAATATCACTTTGCCAATTCCACAAGAACTGCCTTACTGAAAGGCTTCTAGAAGGGAAAGCTGTAACTCTGTGAGATGATTTCACAGAACAAAAAGAAGTTTCACAGAAAGCTTCTTTCTCTTTGTTTTCGGAGGATATTTCCTTTGGCCCTATAGTCTTCAAAGGGATCCGAAATATCTGTTCTCAGATTCCACAGAAATAAGGCGAGCAAAGAGATCCACGAAATACAGATGTAACTCTGTGAGTGCAAGTCACACATCACAGAGCAGTTTCTCAGAAAGCTTCTTACCAGATTTCATCAGAGTATATTTCCTTTTTAACCACAGCCCTCTATGGGCTTCCAAATATCACTTTGTCAATTCCACAAGATCTGCCTTACCGAAAGGCTTCTTGAAGGGAAAGCTGTAACTCTGTGAGATGATTTCACAGAACACAAAGAAGTTTCTCAGAAAGCTTCTTTCTCTTTGTAATCGGAGGATATGTCCTTTGGCCCTATAGTCTTCATAGGGATCCGAAATATCTGTTCTCAGATTCCACAGAAATAAGGCTAGCAAAGAGATCCACGAAATACAGATGTAACTCTGTGAGTGCAAGTCACACATCACACAGCAGTTTCTCAGAAAGCTTCTTTCCAGATTTCATCTGAGGATATTTCCTTTTTCACCATAGCCCTCTATGGGCTTCCTTGTATCACTTTGCCAATTCCACAAGAACTGTCTTAGCGAAAGGCTTCTTGAGGGGAAAGCTGTAACTCTGTGAGATGATTTCACAGAACACAAAGAAGTTTCTCAGAAAGCTTCTTTCTCTTTGTTATCGGAGTATATTTCCTTTGGCCCAATAGCCTTCAAAGGGATCCGAAATATCTGTTCTCAGATTCCACAGAAATAAGGCTAGCAAAGAGATCCACGAAATACAGAAGTAACTCTGTGAGTGCAAATCACACATCACAGAGAAGTTTCTCAGAAAGCTTCTTTCGAGATTTCATCTGAGGATATTTCCTTTCTCACCATAGCCCTAGATGGGCTTCCAAATATCACTTTGCCAATTCCACAAGAACTGCCTTACCGAAAGACTTCTTGAAGGGAAAGCTGTAACTCTGTGAGATTATTTCACAGAACACAAAGAAGTTTCTCAGAAAGCTTCTTTCTCTTTGTTATCGGAGGATATTTCCTTTGGCCCATTGTTTTCAAAGGGATCCAAAATATCTGTTCTCAGATTCCACAGAAATAAGGCTAGTAAAGAGATCCACGAAATACAGATGTAACTGTGTCAGTGGAAGTCACACATTACAGAGCAGTTTCTCAGAAAGCTTCTTTCCAGATTTCATCTGAGGATATTTCCTTTTTCACCATAGCCCTCTAAGGGCTTCCAAATATCACTTTGCCAATTCCACAAGAACTGTCTTAGCGAAATGATTCGGGAGGGGAAAGCTGTAACTCTGTGAGATGATTTCACAGAACACAAAGAAGTTTCTCCGAAAGCTTCTTTCTCTTTGTTTTCGGAGGATATTTCCTTTGGCCCTATATTCTTCAAAGGGATCCGAAATATCTGTTCTCAGATTCCACAGAAATAAGGCTAGCAAAAAGATCCACGAAATACAGATGTAACTCTGTGAGTGGAAGTCACACATTACAGAGCAGTTTCTAAGAAAGCTTCTTTCCAGATTTCATCTGAGGATATTTCCTTTTTCACCGTAGCCCTCTATGGGCTTCCAAATATCACTTGGCCAATTCCACAAGAACTCTCTTAGCGAAAGGCTTCTTGAAGGGAAAGCTGTAACTCTGTGAGATGATTTCACAGAACACAAGGAAGTTTCTCAGAAAGCTTCTTTCTCTTTGTTATCGGAGGATATTTCCTTTGGCCCTATAGTCTTCAAAGGGATTTGAAATATCTATTCTCAGATTCCACAGATATAAGGCTAGCAAAGAGATCCAAGAAATACAGATGTAACTCTGTGAGATGAAATAACAGAACACTAAGCAGTTTCTCAGAAAGGTTCTTTCCAGATTTCATCTGAGGATATTTCCTTTTTCACCATAGCCCTCTATGGGCTTCCAAATATCACTTTGCCAATTCCACAAGAACTTCCTTACCGAAAGGCTTCTTGAAGGGAAAGCTGTAACTCTGTGAGATGATTTCACAGAACACAAAGATTTTTCTGCGAAAGCTTCTTTCTCTTTGTTATCGGCGGATATGTCCTTTGGCCCAAGAGTCTTCAAAGGGATCCGAAATATCTGTACTCAGATTCCACAGAAATAAGGCTAGCGAAGAGATCCACGAAATACAGATGTAACTCTGTGAGTGCAGGTCACACATCACAGAGCAGTTTCTCAGAGAGCTTCCTTCCAGATTTCATCTGAGGATATTTCCTTTTTCACCATAGCCCTCTACGGGCTTCCAAATATCACATTGCCAATTCCACAAGAACTCTCTTAGCGAAAGGCTTCTTGAGGAGAAAGCTGTAACTCTGTGAGATGATTTCACAGAACACAAAGAAGTTTCCCAGAAAGCTTCTTTCTCTTTTTTATCGGAGGATATTTCCTATGGCCCTATAGTCTTCTAAGGGATCGGAAATATCTGTTCTCAGATTCCACAGGAATAAGGCTAGCAAAGAGATACACGAAATACAGATGTAACTCTGTGAGTGCAATCACACATCACAGAGCAGTTTCCCGGATAGCTTCTTTCCAGATTTCATCTGAGGATATTTCCTTTTTCACCATGGCCCCCTATGGGCTTCCAAATACCACTTTGCCAATTCCACAAGACTGTTTTAGCGACAGGATTCTTGAGGCGAAAGCTTTAACTCTGTGAGATGATTTCACAGAACACAAAGAAGTTTCTCAAAAAGCTTCTTTCTCTTAGTTATCGGAGGATATTTTCTTTGGCCCTATAGTCTTCAAGGGGATGAGAAATCTCTATTCTCAGATTCCACAGAAATAAGGCTAACAATGAGATCCACGAAATACAGATGTAACTCTGTGAGTGGAAGTCACACATCACAGAGCAGTTTCTCAGAAAGCTTATTTCCAGATTTCATCTGAGGATATTTCCTTTTTCACCATAGCCCTCTATGGACTTCCAAATATCACTTTGCCAATTCCACAAGAACTGCCTTACCGAAAGGCTTCTTGAAGGGAAAGCTGTAACTCTGTGAGATGATTTCACAGAACACAAAGAAATTTCTCAGAAAGCTTCTTTCTCTTTGTTATCGGAGGATATTTCCTTTGGCCCTATAGTCTTCAAAGGGATCAGAAATAACTATTCTCAGATTCCGCAGAAATAAGGCTAGCAAAGAGATCCAAGAAATACACATGTAACTCTGTGAGATGAAATAACAGAACACTAAGCAATTTCTCAGATAGGTTCTTTCCAGATTTCATCTGAGGATATTTCCTTTTTCACCATAGCCATCTATGAGCTTCCAAATATCACTTTGCCAATTCCACAAGAACTGCCTTACCGAAAGGCTTCTTCAAGGGAAAGCTGTAACTCTGTGAGATGATTTCACAGAACACAAAGATGTTTCTCAGAAAGCTTCTTTCTCTTTGTTATCGGCGGATATGTCCTCTGGCCCAAGAGTCTTCAAAGGGATCCGAAATATCTGTTCTCAGATTCCACAGAAATAAGGCTAGCAAAGAGATCCACGAAATACAGATGTAACTCTGTGAGTGCAAGTCACACATCACAGAGCAGTTTCTCAGAAAGCTTCTTTCCAGATTTCATCTGAGGATATTTCGTTTTTCACCCTAGCCCTCTAAGGGCTTCCAAATATCACTTTGCAATTCCACAAAAACTGCCTTACCGAAAGGCTTCTTGAAGGGAAAGCTGTAACTGTGTGAGACAATTTCACAGAACACAAGGAACTTTCTCAGAAAGCTTCTTTCTCTTTGTTATCGGAGGATATTTCCTTTGGCCCTATAGTCTTCAAAGGGATCCGAAATATCTGTTCTCAGATTCCACAGAAATAAGGCTAGCAAGGAGATCCACGAAATACAGATGTAACTCTGTGAGTGCAAGTCACACATCACAGAGCAGTTTCTGAGAAAGCTTCTTTCCAGATTTCATCTGGGGATATTTCCTTTTTCACCATAGCCCTCTATGGGCTTCCAAATATCACTTTGCCAATTCCACAAGAACTGTCTTAGCGAAAGGCTTCTTGAGGGGAATGCTCTAACTCTGTGAGATGATTTGACAGAACACAAAGAAGTTTCTCAAAAAGCTTCTTTCTCTTTGTTATTGGTGGATATTTCCTTTGGCCCTATAGTCTTCAAAGGGATCCGAAATATCTGTTCTCAGATTCCACAGAAATAAGGCTAGCAATGAGATCCACGAAATGCAGATGTAACTCTGTGAGTGCAAGTCACACATCACAGAGCAGTTTCTCAGAAAGCTTCTTTCCAGATTTCATCTGAGGATATTTCCTTTTTCACCATAGCCCTCTATGGGCTTCCAAATATCACATTGCCAATTCCACAAGAACTGTCTTAGCGAAAGGCTTCTAGAGGGGAAAGCTGTAACTCTGTGAGACGATTTCAAAAAACACAAAGAAGTTTCTCAGAAAGCTTCTTTCTCTTTGTTATCGGAGGATATTTCCTTTGGCCCTGTAGTCTTCAAAGGGATCGGAAATATCTGTTCTCAGATACCACAGAAATAAGGCTAGCAAAGAGATCCACGAAATTCAGATGTAACTCTGTGAGTGCAAGTCACACATCACAGAGCCGTTTCTCAGAAGGCTTCTTTCCAGATTTCATGTGAGGATATTTCCTTTTTCAACATAGCCCTCTATGGGCTTCCAAACATCACTTTGCCAATTCCACAAGAACTGTCTTAGCGAAAGGCTTCTTGAGGGGAAAGCTGTAACTCTGTGAAATGATTTCACAGAACACAAAAAGTTTCTCAGAAAGCTTCTTTCTCTTTGTTTTCGGAGGATATTTCCTTTGGCCCTGTAGTCTTCAAAGGGATCCGAAATATCTGTTCTCAGATTCCACAGAAATAAGGCTTGCAAAGAGATCCACGAAATGCAGATGTAAATCTGTTAGTGTAAGTCAAACATCACAGAGCAGTTTCTCGGAAAGCTTCTTTCCAGATTTCATCTGAGGATATTTCCTTTTTCACCATGGCCCTCTATGGGCTTCCAAATATCACTTTGCCAATTCCACAAGAACTGTCTTAGCGACAGGATTCTTGAGGCGAAAGCTGTAACTCTGTGAGATGATTTCACAGAACACAAAGAAGTTTCTCAGAAACCTTCTTTCTCTTAGTTATCGGAGGATATTTCCTTTGGCCCTATAGTCTTCAAAGGGATCCGAAATGTCTGTTCTCAGATTCCACAGAAATAAGGCTGGCAAAGAGATCCACGAAATACAGATGTAACTCTGTGAGTGTAAGTCACACATCATAGAGCAGTTTCTCAGAAAGCTTCTTTCCAGATTTCATCTGAGGATATTTCCTTTTTCACCATAGCCCTCTATGGGCTTCCAAATATCACTTTGCCAATTCCACAAGAACTGCCTTACCTAAAGGCTTCTTGAAGGGAAAGCTGTAACTCTGTGAGATGATTTCACAGAACACAAAGAAATTTCTCAGAAAGCTTCTTTCTCTTAGTTATCGGAGGATATTTCCTTTGGCCCTATAGTCTTCAAAGGGATCAGAAACATCTATTCTCAGATTCCACAGAAATAAGGCTAGCAAAGAGATCCAAGAAATACAGATGTAACTCTGTGAGATGAAATAACAGAACACTAAGCAGTTTCTCAGAAAGGTTCTTTCCAGATTTCATCTGAGGATATTTCCTTTTTCACCATAGCCCTCTATGGGCTTCCAAATATCACTTTGCCAATTCCACAAGAACTGCCTTACCGAAAGGCTTCTTGAAGGGAAAGCTGTAACTCTGTGAGATGATTTCACAGAACACAAAGATGTTTCTCAGAAAGCTTCTTTCACTTTGTTATCGGCGGATATGTCCTTTGGCCCAAGAGTCTTCAAAGGGATCCGAAATATCTGTTCTCAGATTCCACAGAAATAAGGCTAGCAAAGAGATCCACGAAATACAGATGTAACTCTGTGAGTGCAAGTCACACATCACAGAGCAGTTTCTCAGAAAGCTTCTTTCCAGATTTCATCTGAGGATATTTCGTTTTTCACCCTAGCCCTCTAAGGGCTTCCAAATATCACTTTGCCAATTCCACAAAAACTGCCTTACCGAAAGGCTTCCTGAAGGGAAAGCTGTAACTGTGTGAGACGATTTCACAGAACACAAAGAAGTTTCTCAGAAAGCTTCTTTCTCTTTGTTATCGGAGGATATTTCCTTTGGACCTGTAGTCTTCAAAGGGATCTGAAATATCTGTTCTCAGATTCCACCGGAATAAGGCTAGCAAAGAGATCCACGAAATACAGATGTAGCTCTGTGAGTGGAAGTCACACATCACAGAGCAATTTCTCATAAAGCTTCTTGCCAGATTTCATCTGAGGATATTTCCTTTTTCACCATAGCCCTCTATGTGCTTCCAAATATCACTTTGCCAATTCCACAATAACTGCCTTACCGAAAGGCTTCTTGAAGGGAAAGCTGTAACTCTGTGAGATGATTTCACAGAACACAAAGAAGTTTCTCAGAAAGCTTCTTTCTCTTTGCTATCGGAGGATATTTCCTTCGGCCCTATAGTCTTCAAAGGGATCCGAAATATCTGTTCTCAGATTCCACAGAAATAAGGCTAGAAAAGAGATCCACGAAATACAGATGTAACTCTGTGAGTGGAAGTCACACATCACAAAGCAGTTTATCAGAAAGCTTCTTTCCAGACTTCATCTGTTGATATTTCCTTTTTCACCATAGCCCTCTATGGGCTTCCAAATATCACTTTGCCAATTCCACAAGAACTGTCTTAGCGAAAGGCTTCTTGAGGGGAAAGCTGTAACTCTGTGAGATGATTTCACAGAACACAAAGAAGTATCTCAGAAAGCTTCTTTCACTTTGTTATCGGAGGATATTACCTTTGGCCCTATAGTCTTCAAAGGGATCCGAAATATCTGTTCTCAGGTTCCACAGAAATAAGGCTAGCAAAGAGATCCACGAAATACAGATGTAACTCTGTGAGTGCAAGTCACACATCACAGAGCAGTTTCTCAGAAAGCTTCTTTCCAGGTTTCATCTGAGGATATTTCCTTTTTCACCATAGCCCTCTATCGGCTTCCAAATATCACTTTGCCAATTCCACAAGAACTGCCTTACCGGAAGGCTTCTTGAAGGGAAAGCTGTAGCTCTGTGAGATGATTTCACAGAACAGAAAGAAATTTCTCAGAAAGCTTCTTTCTCTTTGTTACCGGAGGATATTACCTTTGGCCCTAGAGTCTTCAAAGGGATCCGAAATATCTGTTCTCAGATTCCACAGAAATAAAGCTAGCAAAGAGATCCATGAAATACACATTTAACTCTGTGAGTGGAAGTCATAAATCAAACAGCAGTTTCTCAGAGAGCTTCTTTCCAGATTTCATCTGAGGATATTTCCTTTTTCACCATAGCCCTCTATGGGCTTCCAAATATCACTTTGCCAATTCCACAAAAATTGTCTTAGCGAAAGGCTACTGGAGGGGAAAGATGTAACTCTGGGAGATGATTTCATAGAACACCAAGAAGTTTCTCAGAAAGCTTCTTTCTCTTTGTTATCGGAGGATATTTCCTTTTTCCCATAGTTTTCAAAGGGATCCAAAATATCTGTTCTCAGATTCCACAGAAATAAGGCTAGCAAAGAGATCCAAGAAATACAGATGTAACTGTGTCAGTGGAAGTCACACATTACAGAGCAGTTTCTCAGAAAGCTTCTTTCCAGATTTCATCTGAGGATATTTCCTTTTTCACCATAGCCCTCTAAGGGCTTCCAAATATCACTTTGCCAATTCCACAAGAACTGTCTTAGCGAAATGATTCGTGAGGTGAAAGCTGTAACTCTGTGAGATGATTTCACAGAACACAAAGAAGTTTCTCCGAAAGCTTCTTTCTCTTTGTTGTCGGAGGATATTTCCTTTGGCCCTATAGTCTTCAAAGGGATCCGAAATATCTGTTCTCAGATTCCACAGGAATAAGGCTAGCAAAGAGATACACGAAATACAGATGTAACCCTGTGAGTGCAATCACACATCACAGAGCAGTTTCCCGGATAGCTTCTTTCCAGATTTCATCTGAGGATATTTCCTTTTTCACCATGGCCCCCTATGGACTTCCAAATATCACTTTGCCAATTCCACAAGACTGTTTTAGCGACAGGATTCTTGAGGCGAAAGCTTTAACTCTGTGAGATGATTTCACAGAACACAAAGAAGTTTCTCAAAAAGCTTCTTTCTCTTAGTTATCGGAGGATATTTTCTTTGGCCCTATAGTCTTCAAGGGGATGAGAAATCTCGGTTCTCAGATTCCACAGAAATAAGGCTAGAAAAGAGATCCACGAAATACAGATGTAACTCTGTGAGTGTAAGTCACACATCACAGAGCAGTTTCTCAGAAAGCTTCTTTCGAGATTTCATCTGGGGATATTTCCTTTTTCAACATAGCCCTCTATGGGCTTCCAAATATCACTTTGCCAATTCCACAATAACTGCCTTACCGAAAGGCTTCTTGAAGGGAAAGCTGTAACTCTGTGAGAAGATTTCACAGAATACAAAGAAGTTTCTCAGAAAGCTTCTTTCTCTTTGCTATTGGAGGATATTTCCTTTGGCCCTATAGTCTTCAAAGGGATCCGAAATATCTGTTCTCAGTTTCCACAGAAATAAGGCTAACAAAGAGATCCACGAAATACAGATGTAACTCTGTGAGTGGAAGTCACACATCACAAAGCAGTTTCTCAGAAAGCTTCTTTCCAGATTTCATCTGGGGATATTTCCTTTTTCACCATAGCCCTCTATGGGCTTCCAAATATCACATTGCCAATTCCACAAGAACTGTCTTAGCGAAATGCTTCTTGAGGGGAAAGCTGTAACTCTGTGAGATGATTTCACAGAACACAAAGAAGTTTCTCAAAAAGCTTCTTTCTCTCTGTTATCATAGGATATTTCCTTTGGCCCTATAGTCTTCAAAGGGATCCGAAATATCTGTTCTCATATTCCACAGAAATAAGGCTAGCAAAGAGATCCAGGAAATACAGATGTAACTCTGTGAGTGCAAGTCACACATCACAGAGCAGTTTCTCAGAAAGCTTCTTTCCAGATTTCATCTGAGGATATTTCCTTTTTCACCATAGCCCTCTATGGGCTTCCAAATATCACTTTGCCAATTCCACAAGAACTGCCTTACCGAAAGGCTTCTTGAAGGGAAAGCTGTAACTCTGTGAGATGATTTCACAGAACACAAAGAAATTTCTCAGAAAGCTTCTTTCTCTTTGTTATCGGAGGATATTTCCTTTGGCCCTATAGTCTTCAAAGGGATCAGAAATAACTATTCTCAGATTCCGCAGAAATAAGGCTAGCAAAGAGATCCAAGAAATACACATGTAACTCTGTGAGATGAAATAACAGAACACTAAGCAATTTCTCAGAAAGGTTCTTTCCAGATTTCATCTGAGGATATTTCCTTTTTCACCATAGCCCCCTATGAGCTTCCAAATATCACTTTGCCAATTCCACAAGAACTGCCTTACCGAAAGGCTTCTTCAAGGGAAAGCTGTAACTCTGTGAGATGATTTCACAGAACACAAAGATGTTTCTCAGAAAGCTTCTTTCTCTTTGTTATCGGCGGATATGTCCTCTGGCCCAAGAGTCTTCAAAGGGATCCGAAATATCTGTTCTCAGATTCCACAGAAATAAGGCTAGCAAAGAGATCCACGAAATACAGATGTAACTCTGTGAGTGCAAGTCACACATCACAGAGCAGTTTCTCAGAAAGCTTCTTTCCAGATTTCATCTGAGGATATTTCGTTTTTCACCCTAGCCCTCTAAGGGCTTCCAAATATCACTTTGCCAATTCCACAAAAACTGCCTTACCGAAAGGCTTCTTGAAGGGAAAGCTGTAACTGTGTGAGACAATTTCACAGAACACAAGGAACTTTCTCAGAAAGCTTCTTTCTCTTTGTTATCGGAGGATATTTCCTTTGGCCCTATAGTCTTCAAAGGGATCCGAAATATCTGTTCTCAGATTCCACAGAAATAAGGCTAGCAAAGAGATCCACGAAATACAGATGTAACTCTGTGAGTGCAAGTCACACATCACAGAGCAGTTTCTCAGAAAGCTTCTTTCGAGATTTCATCTGGGGATATTTCCTTTTTCAGCATAGCCCTCTATGGGCTTCGAAATATCACTTTGCCAATTCCACAAGAACTGTCTTAGCCAAAGGCTTCTTGAGGGGAATGCTCTAACTCTGTGAGATGATTTGACAGAACACAAAGAAGTTTCTCAAAAAGCTTCTTTCTCTTTGTTATTGGAGGATATTTCCTTTGGCCCTATAGTCTTCAAAGGGATCCGAAATATCTGTTCTCAGATTCCACAGAAATAAGGCTAGCAATGAGATCCACGAAATGCAGATGTAACTCTGTGAGTGCAAGTCACACATCACAGAGCAGTTTCTCAGAAAGCTTCTTTCCAGATTTCATCTGAGGATATTTCCTTTTTCAGCATAGCCCTCTATGGGCTTCCAAATATCACATTGCCAATTCCACAAGAACTGTCTTAGCGAAAGGCTTCTAGAGGGGAAAGCTGTAACTCTGTGAGACGATTTCACAAAACACAAAGAAGTTTCTCAGAAAGCTTCTTTCTCTTTGTTATCGGAGGATATTTCCTTTGGCCCTGTAGTCTTCAAAGGGATCGGAAATATCTGTTCTCAGATTCCACAGAAATAAGGCTAGCAAAGAGATCCACGAAATTCAGATGTAACTCTGTGAGTGCAAGTCACACATCACAGAGCCGTTTCTCAGAAGGCTTCTTTCCAGATTTCATGTGAGGATATTTCCTTTTTCACCATAGCCCTCTATGGGCTTCCAAACATCACTTTGCCAATTCCACAAGAACTGTCTTAGCGAAAGGCTTCTTGAGGGGAAAGCTGTAACTCTGTGAAATGATTTCACAGAACACAAAGAAGTTTCTCAGAAAGCTTCTTTCTCTTTGTTATCGGAGGATATTTCCTTTGGCCCTATAGTCTTCAAAGGGATCCGAAATATCTGTTCTCAGATTCCACAGAAATAAGGCTTGCAAAGAGATCCACGAAATGCAGATGTAAATCTGTGAGTGTAAGTCAAACATCACAGAGCAGTTTCTCGGAAAGCTTCTTTCCAGATTTCATCTGAGGATATTTCCTTTTTCACCATGGCCCTCTATGGGCTTCCAAATATCACTTTGCCAATTCCACAAGAACTGTCTTAGCGACAGGATTCTTGAGGCGAAAGCTGTAACTCTGTGAGATGATTTCACAGAACACAAAGAAGTTTCTCAGAAACCTTCTTTCTCTTAGTTATCGGAGGATATTTCCTTTGGCCCTATAGTCTTCAAAGGGATCCGAAATGTCTGTTCTCAGATTCCACAGAAATAAGGCTGGCAAAGAGATCCACGAAATACAGATGTAACTCTGTGAGTGTAAGTCACACATCATAGAGCAGTTTCTCAGAAAGCTTCTTTCCAGATTTCATCTGAGGATATTTCCTTTTTCACCATAGCCCTCTATGGGCTTCCAAATATCACTTTGCCAATTCCACAAGAACTGCCTTACCGAAAGGCTTCTTGAAGGGAAAGCTGTAACTCTGTGAGATGATTTCACAGAACACAAAGAAATTTCTCAGAAAGCTTCTTTCTCTTAGTTATCGGAGGATATTTCCTTTGGCCCTATAGTCTTCAAAGGGATCAGAAACATCTATTCTCAGATTCCACAGAAATAAGGCTAGCAAAGAGATCCAAGAAATACAGATGTAACTCTGTGAGATGAAATAACAGAACACTAAGCAGTTTCTCAGAAAGGTTCTTTCCAGATTTCATCTGAGGATATTTCCTTTTTCACCATAGCCCTCTATGGGCTTCCAAATATCACTTTGCCAATTCCACAAGAACTGCCTTACCGAAAGGCTTCTTGAAGGGAAAGCTGTAACTCTGTGAGATGATTTCACAGAACACAAAGATGTTTCTCAGAAAGCTTCTTTCTCTTTGTTATCGGCGGATATGTCCTTTGGCCCAAGAGTCTTCAAAGGGATCCGAAATATCTGTTCTCAGATTCCACAGAAATAAGGCTAGCAAAGAGATCCACGAAATACAGATGTAACTCTGTGAGTGCAAGTCACACATCACAGAGCAGTTTCTCAGAAAGCTTCTTTCCAGATTTCATCTGAGGATATTTCGTTTTTCACGCTAGCCCTCTAAGGGCTTCCAAATATCACTTTGCCAATTCCACAAAAACTGCCTTACCGAAAGGCTTCCTGAAGGGAAAGCTGTAACTGTGTGAGACGATTTCACAGAACACAAAGAACTTTCTCAGAAAGCTTCTTTCTCTTTGTTATCGGAGGATATTTCCTTTGGCCCTATAGTCTTCAAAGGGATCCGAAATATCTGTTCTCAGATTCCACAGAAATAAGGCTAGCAAAGAGATCCACGAAATACAGATGTAACTCTGTGAGTGCAAATCACACATCACAGAGAAGTTTCTCAGAAAGCTTCTTTCGAGATTTCGTCTGAGGATATTTCCTTTCTCACCATAGCCCTAGATGGGCTTCCAAATATCACTTTGCCAATTCCACAAGAACTGCCTTACCGAAAGGCTTCTTGAAGGGAAAGCTGTAACTCTGTGAGATTATTTCACAGAACACAAAGAAGTTTCTCAGAAAGCTTCTTTCTCTTTGCTTTCGGAGGATATTTCCTTTGGCCCTATAGTCTTCAAAGGGATCCGAAATATCTGTTCTCAGATTCCACAGAAATAAGGCTAGCAAAGAGATCCACGAAATACAGATGTAACTCTGTGAGTGTAAGTCACACATCACAGAGCAGTTTCTCGGAAAGCCTCTTTCCAGATTTCATCTGAGGATATTTCCTTTTTCACCATTGTCCTCTATGGGCTTCCAAATATCACTTTGCCAATTCCACAAGAACTGTCTTAGCGACACGATTCTTGCGGCGAAAGCTGTAACTCTGTGAGATGATTTCACAGAACACAAAGAAGTTTCTCAGAAACCTTCTTTCTCTTAGTTATCGGAGGATATTTGCTTTGGCCCTATTGTCTTCAAAGGGATCCGAAATGTCTGTTCTCAGATTCCACAGAAATAAGGTTGGCAAAGAGATCCACGAAATACAGATGTAACTCTGTGAGTGGAAGTCACACATCACAAAGCAGTTTATCAGAAAGTTTCTTTCCAGATTTCATCTGGGGATATTTCCTTTTTCACCATAGCCCTCTAAGGGCTTCGAAAGATCACTTTGCCAATTCCACAAGAACTGTCTTAGCGAAAGGCTTCTTGAGGGGAAAGCTGTAACTCTGTGAGATGATTTCACAGAACACAAAGAAGTTTCTCAGAAAGCTTCTTTCTCTTTGTTATCGGAGGATATTTCCTTTGGACCTGTAGTCTTCAAAGGGATCCGAAATATCTGTTCTCAGATTCCACAGGAATAAGGCTAGCAAAGAGATCCACGAAATACAGATGTAGCTCTGTTAGTGGAAGTCACACATCACAGAGCAATTTCTCATAAAGCTTCTTGCCAGATTTCATCTGAGGATATTTCCTTTTTCACCATAGCCCTCTATGTGCTTCCAAATATCACTTTGCCAATTCCACAATAACTGCCTTACCGAAAGGCTTCTTGAAGGGAAAGCTGTAACTCTGTGAGATGATTTCACAGAACACAAAGAAGTTTCTCAGAAAGCTTCTTTCTCTTTGCTATCGGAGGATATTTCCTTCGGCCCTATAGTCTTCAAAGGGATCCGAAATATCTGATCTCAGATTCCACAGAAATAAGGCTAGAAAAGAGATCCACGAAATACAGATGTAACTCTGTGAGTGGAAGTCACACATCACAAAGCAGTTTATCAGAAAGCTTCTTTCCAGACTTCATCTGGGGATATTTCCGTTTTCACCATAGCCCTCTATGGGCTTCCAAATATCACTTTGCCAATTCCACAAGAACTGTCTTAGCGAAAGGCTTCTTGAGGGGAAAGCTGTAACTCTGTGAGATGATTTCACAGAACACAAAGAAGTATCTCAGAAAGCTTCTCTCTCTTTGTTATCGGAGGATATTACCTTTGGCCCTATAGTCTTCAAAGGGATCCGAAATATCTGTTCTCAGGTTCCACAGAAATAAGGCTAGCAAAGAGATCCACGAAATACAGATGTAACTCTGTGAGTGCAAGTCACACATCACAGAGCAGTTTCTCAGAAAGCTTCTTTCCAGGTTTCATCTGAGGATATTTCCTTTTTCACCATAGCCCTCTATCGGCTTCCAAATATCACTTTGCCAATTCCACAAGAACTGCCTTACCGGAAGGCTTCTTGAAGGGAAAGCTGTAGCTCTGTGAGATGATTTCACAGAACACAAAGAAATTTCTCAGAAAGCTTCTTTCTCTTTGTTACCGGAGGATATTTCCTTTGGCCCTAGAGTCTTCAAAGGGATCCGAAATATCTGTTCTCAGATTCCACAGAAATAAAGCTAGCAAAGAGATCCATGAAATACACATTTAACTCTGTGAGTGGAAGTCATAAATCAAACAGCAGTTTCTCAGAGAGCTTCTTTCCAGATTTCATCTGAGGATATTTCCTTTTTCACCGTAGCCCTCTATGGGCTTCCAAATATCACTTTGCCAATTCCACAAGAACTCTCTTAGCGAAAGGCTTCTTGAAGGGAAAGCTGAAACTCTGTGAGATGATTTCACAGAACACAAAGAAGTTTCTCAGAAAGCTTCTTTCTCTTTGTTATCGGAGGATATTTCCTTTGGCCCTATAGTCTTCAAAGGGATTTGAAATATCTATTCTCAGATTCCACAGATATAAGGCTCGCAAAGAGATCCAAGAAATACAGATGTAACTCTGTGAGATGAAATAACAGAACACTAAGCAGTTTCTCAGAAAGGTTCTTTCCAGATTTCATCTGAGGATATTTCCTTTTTCACCATAGCCCTCTATGGGCTTCCAAATATCACTTTGCCAATTCCACAAGAACTGCCTTACCGAAAGGCTTCTTGAAGGGAAAGCTGTAACTCTGTGAGATGATTTCACAGAACACAAAGATGTTTCTCAGAAAGCTTCTTTCTCTTTGTTATCGGCGGATATGTCCTTTGGCCCAAGAGTCTTCAAAGGGATCCGAAATATCTGTTCTCAGATTCCACAGAAATAAGGCTAGCAAAGAGATCCACGAAATACAGATGTAACTCTGTGAGTGCAAGTCACACATCACAGAGCAGTTTCTCAGAAAGCTTCTTTCCAGATTTCATCTGAGGATATTTCGTTTTTCACGCTAGCCCTCTAAGGGCTTCCAAATATCACTTTGCCAATTCCACAAAAACTGCCTTACCGAAAGGCTTCCTGAAGGGAAAGCTGTAACTGTGTGAGACGATTTCACAGAACACAAAGAACTTTCTCAGAAAGCTTCTTTCTCTTTGTTATCGGAGGATATTTCCTTTGGCCCTATAGTCTTCAAAGGGATCCGAAATATCTGTTCTCAGATTCCACAGAAATAAGGCTAGCAAAGAGATCCACGAAATACAGATGTAACTCTGTGAGTGCAAATCACACATCACAGAGAAGTTTCTCAGAAAGCTTCTTTCGAGATTTCGTCTGAGGATATTTCCTTTCTCACCATAGCCCTAGATGGGCTTCCAAATATCACTTTGCCAATTCCACAAGAACTGCCTTACCGAAAGGCTTCTTGAAGGGAAAGCTGTAACTCTGTGAGATTATTTCACAGAACACAAAGAAGTTTCTCAGAAAGCTTCTTTCTCTTTGCTTTCGGAGGATATTTCCTTTGGCCCTATAGTCTTCAAAGGGATCCGAAATATCTGTTCTCAGATTCCACAGAAATAAGGCTAGCAAAGAGATCCACGAAATACAGATGTAACTCTGTGAGTGTAAGTCACACATCACAGAGCAGTTTCTCGGAAAGCCTCTTTCCAGATTTCATCTGAGGATATTTCCTTTTTCACCATTGTCCTCTATGGGCTTCCAAATATCACTTTGCCAATTCCACATGAACTGTCTTAGCGACACGATTCTTGCGGCGAAAGCTGTAACTCTGTGAGATGATTTCACAGAACACAAAGAAGTTTCTCAGAAACCTTCTTTCTCTTAGTTATCGGAGGATATTTGCTTTGGCCCTATTGTCTTCAAAGGGATCCGAAATGTCTGTTCTCAGATTCCACAGAAATAAGGTTGGCAAAGAGATCCACGAAATACAGATGTAACTCTGTGAGTGGAAGTCACACATCACAAAGCAGTTTATCAGAAAGTTTCTTTCCAGATTTCATCTGGGGATATTTCCTTTTTCACCATAGCCCTCTAAGGGCTTCGAAAGATCACTTTGCCAATTCCACAAGAACTGTCTTAGCGAAAGGCTTCTTGAGGGGAAAGCTGTAACTCTGTGAGATGATTTCACAGAACACAAAGAAGTTTCTCAGAAAGCTTCTTTCTCTTTGTTATCGGAGGATATTTCCTTTGGACCTGTAGTCTTCAAAGGGATCCGAAATATCTGTTCTCAGATTCCACAGGAATAAGGCTAGCAAAGAGATCCACGAAATACAGATGTAGCTCTGTTAGTGGAAGTCACACATCACAGAGCAATTTCTCATAAAGCTTCTTGCCAGATTTCATCTGAGGATATTTCCTTTTTCACCATAGCCCTCTATGTGCTTCCAAATATCACTTTGCCAATTCCACAATAACTGCCTTACCGAAAGGCTTCTTGAAGGGAAAGCTGTAACTCTGTGAGATGATTTCACAGAACACAAAGAAGTTTCTCAGAAAGCTTCTTTCTCTTTGCTATCGGAGGATATTTCCTTCGGCCCTATAGTCTTCAAAGGGATCCGAAATATCTGATCTCAGATTCCACAGAAATAAGGCTAGAAAAGAGATCCACGAAATACAGATGTAACTCTGTGAGTGGAAGTCACACATCACAAAGCAGTTTATCAGAAAGCTTCTTTCCAGACTTCATCTGGGGATATTTCCGTTTTCACCATAGCCCTCTATGGGCTTCCAAATATCACTTTGCCAATTCCACAAGAACTGTCTTAGCGAAAGGCTTCTTGAGGGGAAAGCTGTAACTCTGTGAGATGATTTCACAGAACACAAAGAAGTATCTCAGAAAGCTTCTCTCTCTTTGTTATCGGAGGATATTACCTTTGGCCCTATAGTCTTCAAAGGGATCCGAAATATCTGTTCTCAGGTTCCACAGAAATAAGGCTAGCAAAGAGATCCACGAAATACAGATGTAACTCTGTGAGTGCAAGTCACACATCACAGAGCAGTTTCTCAGAAAGCTTCTTTCCAGGTTTCATCTGAGGATATTTCCTTTTTCACCATAGCCCTCTATCGGCTTCCAAATATCACTTTGCCAATTCCACAAGAACTGCCTTACCGGAAGGCTTCTTGAAGGGAAAGCTGTAGCTCTGTGAGATGATTTCACAGAACACAAAGAAATTTCTCAGAAAGCTTCTTTCTCTTTGTTACCGGAGGATATTTCCTTTGGCCCTAGAGTCTTCAAAGGGATCCGAAATATCTGTTCTCAGATTCCACAGAAATAAAGCTAGCAAAGAGATCCATGAAATACACATTTAACTCTGTGAGTGGAAGTCATAAATCAAACAGCAGTTTCTCAGAGAGCTTCTTTCCAGATTTCATCTGAGGATATTTCCTTTTTCACCGTAGCCCTCTATGGGCTTCCAAATATCACTTTGCCAATTCCACAAGAACTCTCTTAGCGAAAGGCTTCTTGAAGGGAAAGCTGAAACTCTGTGAGATGATTTCACAGAACACAAAGAAGTTTCTCAGAAAGCTTCTTTCTCTTTGTTATCGGAGGATATTTCCTTTGGCCCTATAGTCTTCAAAGGGATTTGAAATATCTATTCTCAGATTCCACAGATATAAGGCTCGCAAAGAGATCCAAGAAATACAGATGTAACTCTGTGAGATGAAATAACAGAACACTAAGCAGTTTCTCAGAAAGGTTCTTTCCAGATTTCATCTGAGGATATTTCCTTTTTCACCATAGCCCTCTATGGGCTTCCAAATATCACTTTGCCAATTCCACAAGAACTGCCTTACCGAAAGGCTTTTTGAAGAGAAAGCTGTAACTCTGTGAGGTGATTTCACAGAACACAAAGATTTTTCTGAGAAAGCTTCTTTCTCTTTGTTATCGGCGGTTATGTCCTTTGGCCCAAGAGTCTTCAAAGGGATCCGAAATATCTGTTCTCAGATTCCACAGAAATAAGGCTAGCGAAGAGATCCACGAAATGCAGATGTAACTCTGTGAGTGCAGGTCACACATCACAGAGCAGTTTCTCAGAGAGCTTCCTTCCAGATTTCATCTGAGGATATTTCCTTTTTCACCATAGCCCTCTATGGGCTTCCAAATATCACATTGCCAATTCCACAAGAACTCTCTTAGCGAAAGGCTTCTTGAGGAGAAAGCTGTAACTCTGTGAGATGATTTCACAGAACACAAAGAAGTTTCCCAGAAAGCTTCTTTCTCTGTGTTATCGGAGGATATTTCCTATGGCCCTATAGTCTTCAAAGGGATCGGAAATATCTGTTCTCAGATTCCACAGGAATAAGGCCAGCAAAGAGATACACGAAATACAGATGTAACTCTGTGAGTGCAATCACACATCACAGAGCAGTTTCCCGGAAAGCTTCTTTCCAGATTTCATCTGAGGATATTTCCTTTTTCACGATGGCCCTCTATGGGCTTCCAAATATTACTTTGCCAATTCCACAAGACTGTTTTAGCGACAGGATTCTTGAGGCGAAAGCTTTAACTCTGTGAGATGATTTCACAGAACACAAAGAAGTTTCTCAGAAAGCTTCTTTCTCTTAGTTATCGGAGGATATTTCCTTTGGCCCTGTAGTCTTCAGAGGGATCCGAAATGTCTGTTCTCAGATTCCACAGAAATAAGACTGGCAAAGAGATCCACGAAATACAGATGTAACTCTGTGAGTGTAAGTCACAAATCATAGAGCAGTTTCTCAGAAAGATTCTTTCGAGATTTCATCTGAGGATATTTACTTTTTCACCATAGCCCTCTATGGGCTTCCAAATATCACTTTGCCAATTCCACAAGAACTGTATTAGTGAAAGGCTTCTTGAGGGGAAAGCTGTAACTCTGTGAGATGATTTCACAGAACACAAAGAAGTTTCCCAGAAAGCTTCTTTCTCTTTGTTATCGGAGGATATTTCCTTTGGCCCTATAGTCTTCAAAGGGATCCGTAATATCTGTTCTCAGATTCCACAGAAATAAGGCTAGCAAAGAGATCCACGAAATACAGATGTAACTCTGTGAGTGCAAGTCACACATCACAGAGCAGTTTCTCAGAAAGCTTCTTTCCAGATTTCATCTGAGGATATTTCGTTTTTCACGCTAGCCCTCTAAGGGCTTCCAAATATCACTTTGCCAATTCCACAAAAACTGCCTTACCGAAAGGCTTCCTGAAGGGAAAGCTGTAACTGTGTGAGACGATTTCACAGAACACAAAGAACTTTCTCAGAAAGCTTCTTTCTCTTTGTTATCGGAGGATATTTCCTTTGGCCCTATAGTCTTCAAAGGGATCCGAAATATCTGTTCTCAGATTCCACAGAAATAAGGCTAGCAAAGAGATCCACGAAATACAGATGTAACTCTGTGAGTGCAAATCACACATCACAGAGAAGTTTCTCAGAAAGCTTCTTTCGAGATTTCGTCTGAGGATATTTCCTTTCTCACCATAGCCCTAGATGGGCTTCCAAATATCACTTTGCCAATTCCACAAGAACTGCCTTACCGAAAGGCTTCTTGAAGGGAAAGCTGTAACTCTGTGAGATTATTTCACAGAACACAAAGAAGTTTCTCAGAAAGCTTCTTTCTCTTTGCTTTCGGAGGATATTTCCTTTGGCCCTATAGTCTTCAAAGGGATCCGAAATATCTGTTCTCAGATTCCACAGAAATAAGGCTAGCAAAGAGATCCACGAAATACAGATGTAACTCTGTGAGTGTAAGTCACACATCACAGAGCAGTTTCTCGGAAAGCCTCTTTCCAGATTTCATCTGAGGATATTTCCTTTTTCACCATTGTCCTCTATGGGCTTCCAAATATCACTTTGCCAATTCCACAAGAACTGTCTTAGCGACACGATTCTTGCGGCGAAAGCTGTAACTCTGTGAGATGATTTCACAGAACACAAAGAAGTTTCTCAGAAACCTTCTTTCTCTTAGTTATCGGAGGATATTTGCTTTGGCCCTATTGTCTTCAAAGGGATCCGAAATGTCTGTTCTCAGATTCCACAGAAATAAGGCTGGCAAAGAGATCCACGAAATACAGATGTAACTCTGTGAGTGGAAGTCACACATCACAAAGCAGTTTATCAGAAAGTTTCTTTCCAGACTTCATCTGGGGATATTTCCTTTTTCACCATAGCCCTCTAAGGGCTTCGAAAGATCACTTTGCCAATTCCACAAGAACTGTCTTAGCGAAAGGCTTCTTGAGGGGAAAGCTGTAACTCTGTGAGATGATTTCACAGAACACAAAGAAGTTTCTCAGAAAGCTTCTTTCTCTTTGTTATCGGAGGATATTTCCTTTGGACCTGTAGTCTTCAAAGGGATCCGAAATATCTGTTCTCAGATTCCACAGGAATAAGGCTAGCAAAGAGATCCACGAAATACAGATGTAGCTCTGTGAGTGGAAGTCACACATCACAGAGCAATTTCTCATAAAGCTTCTTGCCAGATTTCATCTGAGGATATTTCCTTTTTCACCATAGCCCTCTATGTGCTTCCAAATATCACTTTGCCAATTCCACAATAACTGCCTTACCGAAAGGCTTCTTGAAGGGAAAGCTGTAACTCTGTGAGATGATTTCACAGAACACAAAGAAGTTTCTCAGAAAGCTTCTTTCTCTTTGCTATCGGAGGATATTTCCTTCGGCCCTATAGTCTTCAAAGGGATCCGAAATATCTGTTCTCAGATTCCACAGAAATAAGGCTAGAAAAGAGATCCACGAAATACAGATGTAACTCTGTGAGTGGAAGTCACACATCACAAAGCAGTTTATCAGAAAGCTTCTTTCCAGACTTCATCTGGGGATATTTCCGTTTTCACCATAGCCCTCTATGGGCTTAAAAATATCACTTTGCCAATTCCACAAGAACTGTCTTAGCGAAAGGCTTCTTGAGGGGAAAGCTGTAACTCTGTGAGATGATTTCACAGAACACAAAGAAGTATCTCAGAAAGCTTCTCTCTCTTTGTTATCGGAGGATATTACCTTTGGCCCTATAGTCTTCAAAGGGATCCGAAATATCTGTTCTCAGGTTCCACAGAAATAAGGCTAGCAAAGAGATCCACGAAATACAGATGTAACTCTGTGAGTGCAAGTCACACATCACAGAGCAGTTTCTCAGAAAGCTTCTTTCCAGGTTTCATCTGAGGATATTTCCTTTTTCACCATACCCCTCTATCGGCTTCCAAATATCACTTTGCCAATTCCACAAGAACTGCCTTACCGGAAGGCTTCTTGAAGGGAAAGCTGTAGCTCTGTGAGATGATTTCACAGAACACAAAGAAATTTCTCAGAAAGCTTCTTTCTCTTTGTTACCGGAGGATATTTCCTTTGGCCCTAGAGTCTTCAAAGGGATCCGAAATATCTGTTCTCAGATTCCACAGAAATAAAGCTAGCAAAGAGATCCATGAAATACACATTTAACTCTGTGAGTGGAAGTCATAAATCAAACAGCAGTTTCTCAGAGAGCTTCTTTCCAGATTTCATCTGAGGATATTTCCTTTTTCACCGTAGCCCTCTATGGGCTTCCAAATATCACTTTGCCAATTCCACAAGAACTCTCTTAGCGAAAGGCTTCTTGAAGGGAAAGCTGAAACTCTGTGAGATGATTTCACAGAACACAAAGAAGTTTCTCAGAAAGCTTCTTTCTCTTTGTTATCGGAGGATATTTCCTTTGGCCCTATAGTCTTCAAAGGGATTTGAAATATCTATTCTCAGATTCCACAGATATAAGGCTCGCAAAGAGATCCAAGAAATACAGATGTAACTCTGTGAGATGAAATAACAGAACACTAAGCAGTTTCTCAGAAAGGTTCTTTCCAGATTTCATCTGAGGATATTTCCTTTTTCACCATAGCCCTCTATGGGCTTCCAAATATCACTTTGCCAATTCCACAAGAACTGCCTTACCGAAAGGCTTTTTGAAGAGAAAGCTGTAACTCTGTGAGGTGATTTCACAGAACACAAAGATTTTTCTGAGAAAGATTCTTTCTCTTTGTTATCGGCGGTTATGTCCTTTGGCCCAAGAGTCTTCAAAGGGATCCGAAATATCTGTTCTCAGATTCCACAGAAATAAGGCTAGCGAAGAGATCCACGAAATGCAGATGTAACTCTGTGAGTGCAGGTCACACATCACAGAGCAGTTTCTAAGAAAGCTTCTTTCCAGATTTCATCTGAGGATGTTTCCTTTTTCACCATAGCCCTCTAAGAGCTTCCAAATATCACTTTGCCAATTCCACAAGAACTGCCTTTCCGAAAGGCTTCTTGAAGGGAAAGCTGTAACTCTGTGAGATGACTTCACAGAACACAAAGAAGTTTCTCAGAAAGCTTCTTTCTCTTTGTTATCGGAGGATATTTCCTTTGGCCCTATAGTCTTCAAAGGGATCCGAAATATCTGTTCTCAGATTCCACAGAAATAAGGCTAGCAAAGAGATAAACGAAATACAGATGTAACTCTGTGAGATGAAATAACAGAACACTAAGCAGTTTCTCAGAAAGGTTCTTTCCAGATTTCATCTGAGGATATTTCCTTTTTCAGCATAGCCCTCTATGGGCTTCCAAATATCACTTTGCCAATTCCACAAGAACTGTCTTACCGAAAGGCTTCTTGAAGGGAAAGCTGTAACTCTGTGAGATGATTTCAGGGAACACAAAGAAGTTTCTCAGAAAGCTTCTTTCTCTTTGTTATCGGAGGATATTTCCTTTGGCCCTATAGTCTTCAAAGGAATCCGAAATATCTATTCTCAGATTCAACAGAAATAAGGCTAGCAAAGAGATAAACGAAATACAGATGTAACTCTGTGAGATGAAATAACAGAACACTAAGCAGTTTCTCAGAAAGGTTCTTTCCAGATTTCATCTGAGGATATTCCCTTTTTCTGCATAGCCCTCTATGGGCTTACAAATATCACTTTATCAATTCCACAAGAACTGCCTTACTGAAAGGCTTCTTGAAGGGCAAGCTGTAACTCTGTGAGATGATTTCACAGAACACAAAGAAGTTTCTCAGAAAGCTTGTTTCTCTTTGTTATCGGAGGATATTTCCTTTGGCCCTATAGTCTTCAAAGGGATCCGAAATATCTGTTCTCAGATTCCACAGAAATAAGGCTAGCAAAGAGATCCACGAAATACAGATGTAACTCTGTGAGTGCAAGTCACACATCACAGAGCAGTTTCTCAGAAAGCTTCTTTCCAGATTTCATCTGAGGATATTTCCTTTTTCACCATAGCCCTCTATGGGCTTCCAAATATCACTTTGCCAATTCCACGAGAACTGTCTTAGCGAAAGGCTTCTTGAAGGGAAAGCTGTAACTCTGTGAAATGATTTCACAGGACACAAAGAAGTTTCTCAGAAAGCTTCTTTCTCTTTGTTATCGTAGGATATTTCCTTTGGCCCTATAGTCTTCAAAGGGATCCGAAATATCTGTTCTCAGATTCCACAGAAATAACTCTAGCAAAGAGATACAGGAAATACAGATGTAACTCTGTGAGTGTAAGTCACACATCACAGAGCAGTTTCTCAGAAAGCTTCATTCCAGATTTCATCTGAGGATATTTCCTTTTTCACCATAGCCCTCTATGGGCTTCCAAATATCACTTTGCCAATTCCACAAGAAATGTCTTAGCGAAAGGCTTCTTGAGGGGAAAGCTGTAACTCTGTGAGATGATTTCACAGAACACAAAGAAGTTTCTCAGAAAGCTTCTTTCTGTTTGTTATCGGAGGATACTTCCTTTGGCTCTATAGTCTTCAAAGGGATCCGAAATATCTGTTCTCAGATTCCACAGAAATAAGGCTAGCAAACAGATCCACGAAATACAGATGTAACTCTTTGAGTGGAAGTCACACATCACAGAGCAGTTTCTCAGAAAGCTTCATTCCAGATTTCATCTGAGGATATTTCCTTTTTCACCATACCCCTCTATGGGCTTCCAAATATCACTGTGCCAATTCCTCAAGAACTGTCTTAGCGAAAGGCTTCTTGAGGGGAAAGCTGTAACTCTGTGAGATGATTTCACAGAACACAAAGAAGTTTCTCAGAAAGCTTCTTTCTCTTTGTTATCGGAGGATATTTTCTTTGGCCCTATAGTCTTCAAAGGGATCCGAAATATCTGTTCTCAGATTCCACAGAAATAAAGCTAGCAAAAGAGATCCACGAAATACAGATGTAACTCGGTGAGTGGAAGTCACACATCACAGAGCAGTTTCTCAGAAAGCTTCTTTCCAGATTTCATCTGAGGATATTTCCTTTTTCACCCTTGCCCTCTATGGGCTTCCAAATATCACTTTGCCAATTCCACAAGAACTGTCTTAGCAAAAGGCTTCTTGATGGGAAAACTGTAACTCTGTGAGATGATTTCACAGAACACAAAGAAGTTTCTCAGAAAGCTTCTTTCTCTTTGTTATCGGAGGATATTTCCTTTGGCCCTATAGTCTTCAAAGGGATCCGAAATATCTGTTCTCAGATTCCACAGAAATAAGGCTAGCAAAGAGATCCACGAAATACAGATGACACTCTGTGAGTGGAAGTCACACATCACACAGCAGTTTCTCAGAAAGCTTCTTTCATGATTTCATCTGGGGATATTTCCTTTTTCACCATAGCCCTCTAGGGGCTTCCAAATATCACTTTGCCAATTCCACAAGTAGTGTCTTAGCGAAAGGCTTCTTGAGGGGAAAACTGTAACTCTGTGAGATGATTTCACAGAACACAAAGAAGTTTCTCAGAAAGCTTCTTTCTCTTTGTTATCGGAGGATATTTCCTTTGGCCCTATAGTCTACAAAGGGAGCCGTAATATCTGTTCTCAGATTCCACAGAAATAAGGCTAGCAAAGAGATCCACGAAATACAGATGTAACTCTGTGAGTGGATGTCACACATCACAGAGCAGTTTCTCAGAAACTTCTTTCCAGATTTCATCTAAAGATATTTCCTTTTTCACCATTGCCCTCCATGGGCTTCCAAATATCACTTTGCCAATTCCACAAGAACTGCCTTACCGAAAGGCTTCTTGAAGAGAAAGCTATAACTCTGTGAGATGATTTCAGAGAAACCAAAGAAGTTTCTCAGAAAGCTTCTTTCTCTTTGTTTTCGGAGGATATTTCCTTCGGCCCTATAGTCTTCAAAGGGATCCGAAATATCTGTTCTCAGATTCCACAGAAATAAGGCTAGCAAAGAGATCCACGAAATACAGATGAAACTCTGTGAGTGCAAGTCACACATCACAGAGCAGTTTCTCAGAAAGCTTCTTCCCAGATTTCATCTGAGGATATTTCCTTTTTCACCATAGCCCTCTATGGGCTTCCAAATATCACTTTCCCAATTCCACAAGAACTGTCTTAGCAAAAGGCTTCTTGAGGGGAAAGCTGTAACTCTGTGAGATGATTTCACAGAACACAAAGAACTTTATCAGAAAGCTTCTTTCTCTTTGTTATCAGAGGATATTTCCTTATTCCCTATAGTCTTCAAATTGATCCGAAATGTCTGCTCTCAGATTCCACCGAAATAAGTCTAGCAAAGAGATCCACGAAAAACAGATGTAACTCTGTTAGTGCAAGTGACACATCACACAGCAGTTTCTCAGAAAGCTTCTTTCCAGATTTCATCTAAGGATATTTCCTATTTCACCATAGCCCTCTATGGGCTTCCAAATATCACTTTGCCAATTCCACAATAATTTTCTTAGCGAAAGGCTTCTTGAGGGGAAAGCTGTAACTCTCTGAAATGATTTCACAGAACACAAAGAAGTTTCTCAGAAAGCTTCTTTCTCTTTGTTATCGGGGGATATTTCCTTTGGCCCTATAGTCTTCAAAGGGATCTGAAATATCTGTTCTCAGATTCCACAGAAATAAGGCTATCAAAGAGATCCACGAAATACAGATGTAACTCTGTGAGTGCAAGTCACACATCACAGAGCAGTTTCTCAGAAAGCTTCTTTCCAGATTTCATCTGAGGATATTTCCTTTTTCACCATAGCCTTCTTTGGGCTTCCAAATATCACTTTGTCAATTCCACAAGAACTGTCTTAGCGAAAGTCTTCTTGAGGGGAGAGCTGTAACTCTGTGAGATGATTTCACAGAACAGAAAGAAGTTTCTCAGAAAGCTTCTTTCTCTTTGTTATCGGAGGATATTTCCTTTGGCCCTATAGTCTTCAAAGGGATCCGAAATATCTGTTCTCAGATTCCACAGAAATAAGGCTAGCAAAGAGATCCATGAAATACAGATATAACTCTGTGAGTGCAAGTCACACATCACAGAGCAGTTTCTCAGAAAGCTTCTGTCCAGATTTCATCTGAGGATATTTCCTTTTTCACCATAGCCCTCTATGGGCTTCCAAATATCACTTTGCCAATTCCACAAGAACTGTCTTAGCGAAAGGCTTCTTGAGGGGAAAGCTGTAACTCTGTGAGATGATTTCACAGAACACAAAGAAGTTTCTCAGTAAGCTTCTTTCTCTTTGTTATCGGAGGATACTTCCTTTGGCTCTATAGTCTTCAAAGGGATCCGAAATATCTGTTCTCAGAATCCACAGAAATAAGGCTAGCAAAGAGATCCACGAAATACAGATGTAACTCTTTGAGTGGAAGTCACACATCACAGAGCAGTTTCTCAGAAAGCTTCATTCCAGATTTCATCTGAGGATATTTCCTTTTTCACCATAGCCCTCTATGGGCTTCCAAATATCACTCTGCCAATTCCACAAGAACTGTCTTAGCGAAAGGCTTCTTGAGGGGAAAGCTGTAACTCTGTGAGATGATTTCACAGAACACAAAGAAGTTTCTCAGAAAGCTTCTTTCTCTTTGTTATCGGAGGATATTTCCTTTGGCCCTATAGTCTTCAAAGGGGTCCGAAATATCTGTTCTCAGATTCCACAGAAATAAGGCTAGCAAAGAGATCCACGAAATACAGATGTAACTCTGTGAGTGCAAGTCACACATCACACAGCGGTTTCTCAGAAAGCTTCTTTCCAGATTTCATCTGAGGATATTTCCTTTTTCACCAAAGCCCTCTATGGGCTTCCAAATATCACCTTGCCAATTCCACAAGAACTGTCTTAGTGAAAGGCTTCTTGAGGGGAAAGCTGTAACTCTGTGAGATGATTTCACAGAACACAAAGAAGTTTCTCAGAAAGCTTCTTTCTCTTTGTTATCGGAGGATATTTCCTTTGGCCCTATAGTCTTCAAAGGGATCGGAAATATCTGTTCTCAGATTCCACAGAAATAAGGCTAGCAAAGAGATCCACGAAATACAGATGTAACTCTGTGAGTGGAAGTCACACATCACAGAGCAGTTTCTCAGACAGCTTCTTTCCAGATTTCATCTGAGGATATTTCCTTTTTCAACATAGCCCTCTATGGGCTTCCAAATATCACTGTGCGAATTCCACAAGAACTGTCTTAGCGAAAGGCTTCTTGAGGGGAAAGCTGTAACACTGTGAGATGATTTCACAGAACACAAAGAAGTTTCTCAGAAAACTTCTTTCTCTTTGTTATCGGAGGATATTTCCTTTGGCCCTATAGTCTTCAAAGGGATCCGAAATATCTGTTTTCAGATTCCACAGAAATAAGGCTAGCAAAGAGATCCACGAAATACAGATGTAACTCTGTGAGTGCAAGTCACACATCACACAACAGTTTCTCAGAAAGCTTCTTTCCAGATTTCATCTGAGGATATTTCCTTTTTCACCAAAGCCCTCTATGGGCTTCCAAATATCACTTTGCCAATTCCACAAGAACTGTCTTAGCGAAAGGCTTCTTGAGGGGAAAGCTGTAACTCTGTGAGATGATTTCACAGAACACAAAGAAGTTTCTCAGAATGCTTCTTTCTCTTTGTTATCGGAGGATATTTCCTTTGGCCCTATAGTCTTCAAAGGGATCTGAAATATCTGTTCTCAGATTCCACAGAAATAAGGCTAGCAAAGAGATCCACGAAATACAGATGTAACTCTGTGAGTACAAGTCACACATCACAGAGCAGTTTCTCAGAAAGCTTCTTTCCAGATTTCATCTGAGGATATTTCCTTTTTCACCATAGCCCTCTATGGGTTTCCAAATATCACTTTGCCAATTCCACAAGAACTGTCTTAGCGAAAGGCTTCTTGAGGGGAAAGCTGTAACTCTGTGAGATGATTTCACAGAACACAAAGAAGTTTCGCAAAAAGCTTCTTTCTCTTTGTTATCGGAGGATATTTTTTTTGGCCCTATAGTCTTCAAAGGGATCCGAAATATCTGTTCTCAGATTCCACAGAAATAAGGCTAGCAAAGAGATCCAAGAAATACAGATATAACTCTGCGAGTTGACGTCACACATCACAGAGCAGTTTCTCAGAAAGCTTCTTTCCAGATTTCATCTGAGGATATTTCCTTTTTCACCGTAGCCCTCTATGGGCTTCCAAATATCACTTTGCCAATTCCACAAGAACTGTCTTAGCGAAAGGCTTCTTGAGGGGAAAGCTGTAACTCTGTGAGATGATTTCACAGAACACAAAGAAGTTTCTCAGAAAGCTTCTTTCTCTTTGTTATCGGAGGATATTTCCTTTGGCACTATAGTCTTCAAAGGGATCTGAAATATCTGTTCTCAGATTCCACAGAAATAAGGCTAGCAAAGAGATCCACGAAATACAGATGTAACTCTGTGAGTGGAAGTCACACATCACAGAGCAGTTTCTCAGATAGCTTCTTTCCAGATTTCATCTGAGGATATTTCCTTTTTCACCATATCCCTCTATTGGCTTCCAAATATCACTTTGCCAATTCCACAAGAACTGTCTTAGCGAAACTTCTTGAGGGGAAAGCTGTAACTCTGTGAGATGATTTCACAGAACACAAAGAAGTTTCTCAGAGAGCTTCTTTCTCTTTGTTATCGGAGGATATTTTCTTTGGCCCTATAGTCTTCAAAGGGATCTGAAATATCTGTTCTCAGATTCCACAGAAATAAGGCTAGCAAAGAGATCAACGAAATACAGATGTAACTCTGTGAGTGCAAGTCACACATCACACAGCAGTTTCTCAGAAAGCTTCTTTCCAGATTTCATCTGAGGATATTTCCTTTTTCACCATAGCCCTCTATGGGCTTCCAAGTATCACTTTGCCAATTCCACAAGAAGTGTCTTAGCGAAAGGCTTCTTGAGCGGAAATCTGTAACTCTGTGAGATGATTTCACAGAACACAAAGAAGTTTCTCAGAAAGCTTCTTTCTCTTTGTTATAGGAGGATATTTCCTTTGGCCCTATAGTCTTCTAAGGGTTCCGAAATATCTGTTCTCAGATTCCACAGAAATAAGGCTAGCAAAGAGATCCACGAAATACAGAAGTAACTCTGTGAGTGGAAGTCACACAACACAGAGGAGTTTCTCAGAAAGCTTCTTTGCAGATTTCATCTGAGGATAGTTCCTTTTTCACCATATCCCTCTATGGGCTTCCAAATATCACTTTGCCAATTCCACAAGAACTGTCTTAGCGAAAGGCTTCTTGAGGGGAAAGCTGTAACTCTGTGAGATGATTTCACAGAACACAAAGCAGTTTCTCAGGAAGCTTCTTTCTCTTTGTTATCGGAGGATATTTCCTTTGGCCCTATAGTCTTCAAAGGGATCTGAAATATCTGTTCTCAGATTCCACAGAAATAAGGCTTGCAAAGAGATCCACGAAATACAGATGTAACTCTGTGACTGGAAGTCACACATCACAGAGCAGTTTCTCAGAAAGCTTCTTTCCAGATTTCATCTGAGGATATTTCCTTTTTCACCATAGTCCTCTATGGGTTTCCAAATATCACTTTGCCAATTCCACAAGAACTGCCTTACCGAAAGGCTTCTTGAAGGGAAAGCTGTAACTCTGTGAGATGATTTCACAGAACACAAAGAAGTTTCTCAGTAAGCTTCTTTCTCTTTGTTATCAGAGGATATTTCCTTTGGCCCTATAGTCTTCAAAGGGATCGGAAATATCTGTTCTCAGATTCCACAGAAATAAGGCTAGCAAAGAGATCCACGAAATACAGATGTAACTCTGTGAGTGGAAGTCACATATCACAGAGCAGTTTCTCAGAAAGCTTCTTTCCAGATTTCATCTGAGGATATTTCCTTTTTCACCATTGCCCTCTACGGGTTTCCAAATATCACTTTGCCAATTCCACAAGAACTGCCTTACCGAAAGGTTTCTTGAAAGGAAAGCTGTAACTCTGTGAGATGATTTCACAGAACACAAAGAAGTTTCTCAGAAAGCTTCTTTCTCTTTGTTATCGGAGGATATTTCCTTTGGCGCTATAGTCTTCAAAGGGATCTGAAATATCTGTTCTCAGATTCCACAGAAATAAGGCTAGCAAAGAGATCCACGAAATAGAGATGTAACTCTGTGAGTGGAAGTCACACATCACAGAGCAGTTTCTCAGACAGCTTCTTTCCAGATTTCATAAGAGGATATTTCCTTTTTCAACATAGCCCTCTATGGGCTTCCAAATATCACTGTGCGAATTCCACAAGAACTGTCTTAGCGAAAGGCTTCTTGAGGGGAAAGCTGTAACTCTGTGAGATGATTTCACAGAACACAAAGAAGTTTCTCAGAAAGCTTCTTTCTCTTTGTTATCGGAGGATATTTCCTTTGGCCCTATAGTCTTCAAAGGGGTCCGAAATATCTGTTCTCAGATTCCACAGAAATAAGGCTAGCAAAGAGATCCACGAAATACAGATGTAACTCTGTGAGTGCAAGTAACACATCACACAGCAGATTCTCAGAAAGCTTCTTTCCAGATTTCATCTGAGGATATTTCCTTTTTCACCAAAGACCTCTATGGGCTTCCAAATATCACCTTGCCAATTCCACAAGAACTGTCTTAGCGAAAGGCTTCTTGAAGGGAAAGCTGTAACTCTGTGAGATGATTTCACAGAACACAAAGAAGTTTCTCAGAAAGCTTCTTTCTCTTTGTTATCAGAGGATATTTCCTTTGGCCCTATAGTCTTCCAAGGTATCCGAAATATCTGTTCTCAGATTCCACAGAAATAAAGCTAGCAAAGAGATCCACGAAATACATATGTAACTCTGTGAGTGGAAGTCACACATCACACAGCGTTTCTCAGAAAGCTTCTTTAAAGATTTCATCTGAGGATATTTCCTTTTTCACCACAGACCTTTATGGGCTTCCAAATATCACTTTGCCAATTCCAGAAGAATTGTCTTAGCGAAAGGCTTCTTGAGGGGAAAGCTGTAACTCTGTGAGATGATTTCACAGAACACAAAAAAGTTTCTCAGAAAGCTTCTTTCTCTTTGTTATCGGAGGATATTTCCTTTGGCCCTTTAGTCTTCAAAGGGATCCGAAATATCTGTTCTCAGATTCCACAGAAATAAGGCTAGCAAAGAGATCCACGAAATACAGAAGTAACTCTGTGAGTGGAAGTCACATATCACAGAGCAGTTTCTCAGAAAGCTTCTTTTCAGATTTCATCTGAGGATATTTCCTTTTTCACCATAGCCCTCTACGGGCTTCCAAATATCACTTTGCCAATTCCACAAGAACTGCCTTACCGAAAGGTTTCTTGAAGGGAAAACTGTAACTCTGTGAGATGATTTCACAGAACACAAAGAAGTTTCTCAGAAAGCTTCTTTCTCTTTGTTATCGGAGGATATTTCCTTTGGCCCTGTAGTCATCAAAGGGATCCGAAATATCTGTTCTCAGATTCCACAGAAATAAGGCTAGCAAAGAGATCCACGAAATACAGATATAACTCTGTGAGTGTAAGTCACACATCACACAGCAGTTTCTCAGAAAGCTTCTTTCCAGATTTCATCTGAGGATATTTCCTTTTTCACCATATCCCTCTATTGGCTTCCAAATATCACTTTGCCAATTCCACAAGAACTGTCTTAGCGAAACTTCTTGAGAGGAAAGCTGTAACTCTGTGAGATGATTTCACAGAACACAAAGAAGTTTCTCAGAGAGCTTCTTTCTCTTTGTTATCGGAGGATATTTTCTTTGGCCCTATAGTCTTCAAAGGGATCTGAAATATCTGTTCTCAGATTCCACAGAAATAAGGCTAGCAAAGAGATCCACGAAATACAGATGTAACTCTGTGAGTGCAAGTCACACATCACACAGCAGATTCTCAGAAAGCTTCTTTCCAGATTTCATCTGAGGATATTTCCTTTTTCACCATAACCCTCTATGGGCTTCCAAGTATCACTTTGCCAATTCCACAAGAAGTGTCTTAGCGAAAGGCTTCTTGAGGGGAAAGCTGTAACTCTGTGAGATGATTTCACAGAACACAAAGAAGTTTCTCAGAAAGCTTCTTTCTCTTTGTTATCGGAGGATATTTCCTTTGGCCCTATAGTCTTCTAAGGGTTCCGAAATATCTGTTCTCAGATTCCACAGAAATAAGGCTAGAAAAGAGATCCACGAAATACAGAAGTAACTCTGTGAGTGGAAGTCACACAACACAGAGGAGTTCCTCAGAAAGCTTCTTTGCAGATTTCATCTGAGGATAGTTCCTTTTTCACCATAGCCCTCTATGGGCTTCCAAATATCACTTTGCCAATTCCACAAGAACTGTCTTAGCGAAAGGCTTCTTGAGGGGAAAGCTGTAACTCTGTGAGATGATTTCACAGAACACAAAGCAGTTTCTCAGGAAGCTTCTTTCTCTTTGTTATCGGAGGATATTTCCTTTGGCCCTATAGTCTTCAAAGGGATCTGAAATATCTGTTCTCAGATTCCACAGAAATAAGGCTTGCAAAGAGATCCACGAAATACAGATGTAACTCTGTGAGTGGAAGTCACACATCACAGAGCAGTTTCTCAGAAAGCTTCTTTCCAGATTTCATCTGAGGATATTTCCTTTTTCACCATAGTCCTCTATGGGCTTCCAAATATCACTTTGCCAATTCCACAAGAACTGCCTTACCGAAAGGCTTCTTGAAGGGAAAGCTGTAACTCTGTGAGATGATTTCACAGAACACAAAGAAGTTTCTCAGAAAGCTTCTTTCTCTTTGTTATCAGAGGATATTTCCTTTGGCCCTATAGTCTTCGAAGGGATCCGAAATATCTGTTCTCAGATTCCACAGAAATAAAGCTAGCAAAGAGATCCACGAAATACATATGTAACTCTGTGAGTGGAAGACACACATCACACAGCGTTTCTCAGAAAGCTTCTTTAAAGATTTCATCTGAGGATAGTTCCTTTTTCACCATAGACCTTTATGGGCTTCCAAATATCACTTTGCCAATTCCACAAGAATTGTCTTAGCGAAAGGCTTCTTGAGGGGAAAGCTGTAACACTGTGAGATGATTTCACAGAACACAAAGAAGTTTCTCAGAAAGCTTCTTTCTCTTTGTTATCGGAGGATATTTCCTTTGGCCCTATAGTCTTCAAAGGGATCGGAAATATCTGTTCTCAGATTCCACAGAAATAAGGCTAGCAAAGAGATCCACGAAATACATATGTAACTCTGTGAGTGGAAGTCACATATCACAGAGCAGTTTCTCAGAAATCTTCTTTCCAGATTTCATCTGAGGATATTTCCTTTTTCACCATAGCCCTCTACGGGTTTCCAAATATCACTTTGCCAATTCCACAAGAACTGCCTTACCGAAAGGTTTCTTGAAAGGAAAGCTGTAACTCTGTGAGATGATTTCACAGAACACAAAGAAGTTTCTCAGAAAGCTTCTTTCTCTTTGTTATCGGAGGATATTTCCTTCGGCGCTATAGTCTTCAAAGGGATCTGAAATATCTGTTCTCAGATTCCACAGAAATAAGGCTAGCAAAGAGATCCACGAAATACAGTTGTAACTCTGTGAGTGGAAGTCTCACATCTCAGAGCAGTTTCTCAGACAGCTTCTTTCCAGATTTCATCTGAGGATATTCCCTTTTTCAACATAGCCCTCTATGGGCTTCCAATTATCACTGTGCGAATTCCACAAGAACTGTCTTAGCGAAGGGCTTCTTGAGGGGAAAGCTGTAACTCTGTGAGATGATTTCACAGAACACAAAGAAGTTTCTCAGAAAGCTTCTTTCTCTTTGTTATCGGAGGATATTTCCTTTGGCCCTATAGTCTTCAAAGGGATTCGAAATATCTGTTCTCAGATTCCACAGAAATAAGGCTAGCAAAGAGATCCACGAAATACAGATGTAACTCTGTGAGTGCAAGTCACACATCACACAGCAGTTTCTCAGAAAGCTTCTTTCCAGATTTCATCTGATGATATTTCCTTTTTCACCAAAGCCCTCTATGGGCTTCCAAATATCACTTTGCCAATTCCACAAGAACTGTCTTAGCGAAAGGCTTCTTGAGGGGAAAGCTGTAACTCTGTGAGATGATTTCACAGAACACAAAGAAGTTTCTCAGAAAGCTTCTTTCTCTTTGTTATCGGAGGATATTTCCTTTGGCACTATAGTCTTCAAAAGGATCTGAAATATCTGTTCTCAGATTCCACAGAAATAAGGCTAGCAAAGAGTTCCACGAAATACAGATGTAACTCTGTGAGTGGAAGTCACACATCACAGAGCAGTTTCTCAGATAGCTTCTTTCCAGATTTCATCTGAGGATATTTCCTTTTTCACCATAGCCCTCTATGGGCTTCCAAATATCACTTTGCCAATTCCACAAGAACTGTCTTACCGAAAGGCTTCTTGAAGGGAAAGCTGTAACTCTGTGAGGTGATTTCACAGAACACAAAGAAGTTTCTCAGAAAGCTTCTTTCTCTTTATTATCAGAGGATATTTCCTTTGGCCCTATAGTCTTCAAAGGGATCCGAAATATCTGTTCTCAGATTCCACAGAAATAAAGCTAGCAAAGAGATCCACGAAATACATTTGTAACTCTGTGAGTTGAAGTCGGACATCACACAGCGTTTCTCAGAAAGCTTCTTTCCAGATTTCATCTGAGGATATTTCCTTTTTCAACATAGACCTTTATGGGCTTCCAAATATCACTTTGCCAATTCCAGAAGAATTGTCTTAGCGAAAGGCTTCTTGAGGGGAAAGCTGTAACTCTGTGAGATGATTTCACAGAACACAAAAAAGTTTCTCAGAAAGCTTCTTTCTCTTTGTTATCGGAGGATATTTCCTTTGGCCCTTTAGTCTTCAAAGGGATCCGAAATATCTGTTCTCAGATTCCACAGAAATAAGGCTAGCAAAGAGATCCACGAAATACAGAAGTAACTCTGTGAGTGGAAGTCACATATCACAGAGCAGTTTCTCAGAAAGCTTCTTTCCAGATTTCATCTGAGGATATTTCCTTTTTCACCATAGCCCTCTACGGGCTTCCAAATATCACTTTGCCAATTCCACAAGAACTGCCTTACCGAAAGGTTTCTTGAAGGGAAAGCTGTAACTCTGTGAGATGATTTCACAGAACACAAAGAAGTTTCTCAGAAAGCTTCTTTCTCTTTGTTATCGGAGGATATTTCCTTTGGCCCTATAGCCTTCAAAGGGATCTGAAATATCTGTTCTCAGATTCCTCAGTAATAAGGCTAGCAAAGAAATCCACGAAATACAGATGTAACTCTGTGAGTGGAAGTCACACATCACAGAGCATTTTCTCAGAGAGCTTCTTTCCAGATTTCATCTGAGGATATTTCCTTTTTCACCATAGCCCTCTATGGGCTTCCAATTATCACTGTGCGAATTCCACAAGAACTGTCTTAGCGAAAGGCTTCTTGAGGGGAAAGCTGTAACTCTGTGAGATGATTTCACAGAACACAAAGAAGTTTCTCAGAAAGCTTCTTTCTCTTTGTTATCGGAGGATATTTCCTTTGGCCCTATAGTCTTCAAAGGGATCGGAAATATCTGTTCTCAGATTCCACAGAAATAAGGCTAGCAAAGAGATCCACGAAATACAGATGTAACTCTGTGAGTGGAAGTCACATATCACTGAGCAGTTTCTCAGAAAGCTTCTTTCCAGATTTCATCTGAGGATATTTCCTTTTTCACCATAGCCCTCTACGGGTTTCCAAATATCACTTTGGCAATTCCACAAGAACTGCCTTACCGAAAGGTTTCTTGAAAGAAAAGCTGTAACTCTGTGAGATGATTTCACAGAACACAAAGAAGTTTCTCAGAAAGCTTCTTTCTCTTTGTTTTCGGAGGATATTTCCTTTGGCGCTATAGTCTTCAAAGGGATCTGAAATATCTGTTCTCAGATTCCACAGAAATAAGGCTAGCAAAGAGATCCACGAAATACAGATGTAACTCTGTGAGTGGAAGTCACACATCACAGAGCAGTTTCTCAGACAGCTTCTTTCCAGATTTCATCTGAGGATATTTCCTTTTTCAACATAGCCCTCTATGGGCTTCCAAATATCACTGTGCGAATTCCACAAGAACTGTCTTAGCGAAAGGCTTCTTGAGGGGAAAGCTGTAACTCTGTGAGATGATTTCACAGAATACAAAGAAGTTTCTCAGAAAGCTTCTTTCTCTTTGTTATCGGAGGATATTTCCTTTGGCCCTATAGTCTTCAAAGGGATCCGAAATATCTGTTCTCAGATTCCACAGAAATAAGGCTAGCAAAGAGATCCACGAAATACAGATGTAACTCTGTGAGTGCAAGTCACACATCACGCAGCAGTTTCTCAGAAAGCTTCTTTCCAGATTTCATCTGAGGATATTTCCTTTTTCACCATAGCCCTCTATGGGCTTCCAAGTATCACTTTGCCAATTCCACAAGAAGTGTCTTAGCGAAAGGCTTCTTGAGGGGAAAGCTGTAACTCTGTGAGATGATTTCACAGAACACAAAGAAGTTTCTCAGAAAGCTTCTTTCTCTTTGTTATCGGAGGATATTTCCTTTGGCCCTATAGTCTTCTAAGGGTTCCGAAATATCTGTTCTCAGACTCCACAGAAATAAGGCTAGCAAAGAGATCCACGAAATACAGAAGTAACTCTGTGAGTGGAAGTCACACAACACAGAGGAGTTTCTCAGAAAGCTTCTTTGCAGATTTCATCTGAGGATAGTTCCTTTTTCACCATAGCCCTCTATGGGCTTCCAAATATCACTTTGCCAATTCCACAAGAACTGTCTTAGCGAAAGGCTTCTTGAGGGGAAAGCTGTAACTCTGTGAGATGATTTCACAGAACACAAAGAAGTTTCTCAGAAAGCTTCTATCTCTTTGTTATCGGAGGATATTTTCTTAGGCCCTATAGTCTTCAAAGGGATCCGAAACGTCTGTTCTCCGATTCCACCGAAATAAGGCTAAAAAAGAGATCCACGAAATACAGATGTAACTTTGTGAGTGTAAGTGACACATCACACAACAGTTTCTCAGAAAGCTTCTTTCCAGATTTCATTCTGAGGATATTTCCATATCACCATAGACCTCTATGGGCTTCCAAATATCACTTTGCCAATTCCACAAGAACTGCCTTAACGAAAGGCTTCTTGAAGGGAAAGCTGTAACTCTGTGAGATGATTTCGCAGAACACAAAGAAGTTTCTCAGAAAGCTTATTTCTCTTTGTTATCGGAGGATATTTCCTTTGGCCCTATAGTCTTCAAAGGGATCCGAAATATCTGTTCTCAGATTCCACAGAAATGAGGCTAGCAAAGAGATCCACGAAATACAGATGTAACTCTGTGAGTGCAAATCACACATCACAGAGCAGTTTCTCAGAAAGCTTCTTTCGAGATTTCATCTGGGGATATTTCCTTTTTCACCATAGCCCTCTATGGGCTTCCAAATATCATTTTGCCAATTCCACAAGAACTGTCTTAGCGAAAGGCTTCTTGAGGGGAAAGCTGTAACTCTGTGAGGTGATTTCACAGAACACAAAGAAGTTTCTCAGAAAGCTTCTTTCTCTCTGTTATCGGAGGATATTCCCTTTGTCCCTATAGTCTTCAAAGGGATCCGAAATATCTTTTCTCAGATTCCACAGAAATAAGGAAAGCAAAGAGATCCACGAAATACAGATGTAACTCTGTGAGTGCAAGTCACACATCACAGAGCAGTTTCTCAGAAAGCTTCTTTCCAGATTTCATTTGAGGATATTTCCTTTTTCACCACACCCCTCTATGGGCTTCCAAATATCACTTTGCCAATTCCACAAGAACTGTCTTAGCGAAAGGCTTCTTGAGGGGAAAGCTGTAACTCTGTGAGATGATTTAACAGAACACAAAGAAGTTTCTCAGAAAGCTTCTTTCTCTCTGTTATCGGAGGATATTCCCTTTGTCCCTATAGTCTTCAAAGGGATCCGAAATATCTGTTTTCAGATCCCACAGAAATAAGGAAAGCAAAGAGATCCACGAAATACAGATGTAACTCTGTGAGTGGAAGTCACATATCACAGAGCACTTTCTCAGAAAGCTTCTTTCCAGATTTCATCTGAGGATATTTCCTTTTTCACCATAGCCCTCTACGGGCTTCCAAATATCACTTTGCCAATTCCACAAGAACTGCCTTATCGAAAGGTTTCTTGAAGGGAAAGCTGTAACTCTGTGAGATGATTTCACAGAACACAAAGAAGTTTCTCAGAAAGCTTCTTTCTCTTTGTTATCGGAGGATATTTCCTTTGGCGCTCTAGTCTTCAAAGGGATCTGAAATATCTGTTCTCAGATTCCACAGAAATAAGGCTAGCAAAGAGATCCACGAAATACAGATGTAACTCTTTGAGTGGAAGTCACACATCACAGAGCAGTTTCTCAGACAGCTTCTTTCCAGATTTCATCTGAGGATATTTCCTTTTTCAACATAGCCCTCTATGGGCTTCCAAATATCACTGTGCGAATTCCACAAGAACTGTCTTAGCGAAAGGCTTCTTGAGGAGAAAGCTGTAACTCTGTGAGATGATTTCACAGAACACAAAGAAGTTTCTCAGAAAGCTTCTTTCTCTTTGTTATCGGAGGATATTTCCTTTGGCCCTATAGTCTTCAAAGGGATCCGAAATATCTGTTCTCAGATTCCACAGAAATAAGGCTAGCAAAGAGATCCACGAAATACAGATGTAACTCTGTGAGTGCAAGTCACACAGCACACAGCAGTTTCTCAGAAAGCTTCTTTCCAGATTTCATCTGAGGATATTTCCTTTTTCACCAAAGCCCTCTATGGGCTTACAAATATCACTTTGCCAATTCCACAAGAACTGTCTTAGCGAAACGCTTCTTGAGGGGAAAGCTGTAACACTGTGAGATGATTTCACAGAACACAAAGAAGTTTCTCAGAAAGCTTCTTTCTCTTTGTTATCGGAGGATATTTCCTTTGGCCCTATAGTCTTCAAAGGGATCGGAAATATCTGTTCTCAGATTCCAAAGAAATAAGGCTAGCAAAGAGATCCACGAAATACAGATGTAACTCTGTGAGTGGAAGTCACATATCACAGAGCAGTTTCTCAGAAAGCTTCTTTCCAGATTTCATCTGAGGATATTTCCTTTTTCACCATTGCCCTCTACGGGTTTCCAAATATCACTTTGCCAATTCCACAAGAACTGCCTTACCGAAAGGTTTCTTGAAAGGAAAACTGTAACTCTGTGAGATGATTTCACAGAACACAAAGAAGTTTCTCAGAAAGCTTCTTTCTCTTTGTTATCGGAGGATATTTCCTTTGGCGCTATAGTCTTCAAAGGGATCTGAAATATCTGTTATCAGATTCCACAGAAATAAGGCTAGCAAAGAGATCCACGAAATACAGATGTAACTCTGTGAGTGGAAGTCACACATCACAGAGCAGTTTCTCACACAGCTTCTTTCCAGATTTCATAAGAGGATATTTCCTTTTTCAACATAGCCCTCTATGGGCTTCCAAATATCACTGTGCGAATTCCACAAGAACTGTCTTAGCGAAAGGCTTCTTGAGGGGAAAGCTGTAACTCTGTGAGATGATTTCACAGAACACAAAGAAGTTTCTCAGAAAGCTTCTTTCTCTTTGTTATCGGAGGATATTTCCTTTGGCCCTATAGTCTTCAAAGGGGTCCGAAATATCTGTTCTCAGATTCCACAGAAATAAGGCTAGCAAAGAGATCCACGAAATACAGATGTAACTCTGTGAGTGGAAGTCACATATCACAGAGCAGTTTCACAGAAAGCTTCTTTCCAGATTTCATCTGAGGATATTTCCTTTTTCACCATAGCCCTCCACGGGCTTCCAAATATCACTTTGCCAATTCCACAAGAACTGCCTTACCGAAAGGTTTCTTGAAGGGAAAGCTGTAACTCTGTGAGATGATTTCACCGAACACAAAGAAGTTTCTCAGAAAGCTTCTTTCTCTTTGTTATCGGAGGATATTTCCTTTGGCGCTATAGTCTTCAAAGGGATCGGAAATATCTGTTCTCAGATTCCACAGAAATAAGGCTAGCAAAGAGATCCACGAAATACAGATGTAACTCTGTGAGTGGAAGTCACACATCACAGAGCAGTTTCTCAGACAGCTTCTTTCCAGATTTCATAAGAGGATATTTCCTTTTTCAACATAGCCCTCTATGGGCTTCCAAATATCACTGTGCGAATAACACAAGAACTGTCTTAGCGAAAGGCTTCTTGAGGGGAAAGCTGTAACTCTGTGAGATGATTTCACAGAACACAAAGAAGTTTCTCAGAAAGCTTCTTTCTCTTTGTTATCGGAGGATATTTCCTTTGGCCCTATAGTCTTCAAAGGGATCCGAAATATCTGTTTTCAGATTCCACAGAAATAAGCCTAGCAAAGAGATCCACGAACTACAGATGTAACTCTGTGAGAGCAAGTCACACATCACACAACAGTTTCTCAGAAAGCTTCTTTCCAGATTTCATCTGAGGATATTTCCTTTTTCACCAAAGCCCTCTATGGGCTTCCAAATATCACTTTGCCAATTCCACAAGAACTGTCTTAGCGAAAGGCTTCTTGAGGGGAAAGCTGTAACTCTGTGAGATGATTTCACAGAACACAAAGAAGTTTCTCAGAATGCTTCTTTCTCTTTGTTATCGGAGGATATTTCCTTTGGCCCTATAGTCTTCAAAGGGATCTGAAATATCTGTTCTCAGATTCCACAGAAATAAGGCTAGCAAAGAGATCCACGAAATACAGATGTAACTCTGTGAGTACAAGTCACACATCACAGAGCAGTTTCTCAGAAAGCTTCTTTCCAGATTTCATCTGAGGATATTTCCTTTTTCACCATAGCCCTCTATGGGTTTCCAAATATCACTTTGCCAATTCCACAAGAACTGTCTTAGCGAAAGGCTTCTTGAGGTGAAAGCTGTAACTCTGTGAGATGATTTCACAGAACACAAAGAAGTTTCGCAGAAAGCTTCTTTCTCTTTGTTATCGGAGGATATTTCCTTTGGCCCTATAGTCTTCAAAGGGATCCGAAATATCTGTTCTCAGATTCCACAGAAATAAGGCTAGCAAAGAGATCCAAGAAATACAGATATAACTCTGCGAGTTGACGTCACACATCACAGAGCAGTTTCTCAGAAAGCTTCTTTCCAGATTTCATCTGAGGATATTTCCTTTTTCACCATAGCCCTCTATGGGCTTCCAAATATCACTTTGCCAATTCCACAAGAACTGTCTTAGCGAATGTCTTCTTGAGGGGAAAGCTGTAAGTCTGTGAGATGATTTCACAGAACACAAAGAAGTTTCTCAGAAAGCTTCTTTCTCTTTGTTTTCGGAGGATATTTCCTTTGGCACTATAGTCTTCAAAGGGATCTGAAATATCTGTTCTCAGATTCCACAGAAATAAGGCTAGCAAAGAGATCCACGAAATACAGATGTAACTCTGTGAGTGCAAGTCACACATCACAGAGCAGTTTCTCAGACAGCTTCTTTCCAGATTTCATAAGAGGATATTTCCTTTTTCAACATAGCCCTCTATGGGCTTCCAAATATCACTGTGCGAATTCCACAAGAACTGTCTTAGCGAAAGGCTTCTTGAGGGGAAAGCTGTAACTCTGTGAGATGATTTCACAGAACACAAAGAAGTTTCTCAGAAAGCTTCTTTCTCTTTGTTATCGGAGGATATTTCCTTTGGCCCTATAGTCTTCAAAGGGGTCCGAAATATCTGTTCTCAGATTCCACAGAAATAAGGCTAGCAAAGAGATCCACGAAATACAGATGTAACTCTGTGAGTGCAAGTCACACATCACACAGCAGTTTCTCAGAAAGCTTCCTTACAGATTTCATCTGAGGATATTTCCTTTTTCACCAAAGACCTCTATGGGCTTCCAAATATCACCTTGCCAATTCCAGAAGAACTGTCTTAGCGAAAGGATTCTTGAAGGGAAAGCTGTAACTCTGTGAGATGATTTCACAGAACACAAAGAAGTTTCTCAGAAAGCTTCTTTCTCTTTGTTATCAGAGGATATTTCCTTTGGCCCTATAGTCTTCCAAGGTATCCGAAATATCTGTTCTCAGATTCCACAGAAATAAAGCTAGCAAAGAGATCCACGAAATACATATGTAACTCTGTGAGTGGAAGTCACACATCACACAGCGTTTCTCAGAAAGCTTCTTTAAAGATTTCATCTGAGGATAGTTCCGTTTTCACCATAGACCTTTATGGGCTTCCAAATATCACTTTGCCAATTCCACAAGAATTGTCTTAGCGAAAGGCTTCTTGAGGGGAAAGCTGTAACACTGTGAGATGATTTCACAGAACACTAAGAAGTTTCTCAGAAAGCTTCTTTCTCTTTGTTATCGGAAGATATTTCCTTTGGCCCTATAGTCTTCAAAGGGATCGGAAATATCTGTTCTCAGATTCCACAGAAATAAGGCTAGCAAAGAGATCCAAGAAATACAGATGTAACTCTGTGAGTGGAAGTCACATATCACAGAGCAGTTTCTCAGAAAGCTTCTTTCCAGATTTCATCTGAGGATATTTCCTTTTTCACCATTGCCCTCTACGGGTTTCCAAATATCACTTTGCCAATTCCACAAGAACTGCCTTACCGAAAGGTTTCTTGAAAGGAAAACTGTAACTCTGTGAGATGATTTCACAGAACACAAAGAAGTTTCTCAGAAAGCTTCTTTCTCTTTGTTATCGGAGGATATTTCCTTTGGCGCTATAGTCTTCAAAGGGATCTGAAATATCTGTTCTCAGATTCCACAGAAATAAGGCTAGCAAAGAGATCCACGAAATACAGATGTAACTCTGTGAGTGGAAGTCACACATCACAGAGCAGTTTCTCAGACAGCTTCTTTCCAGATTTCATAAGAGGATATTTCCTTTTTCAACATAGCCCTCTATCGGCTTCCAAATATCACTGTGCGAATTCCACAAGAACTGTCTTAGCGAAAGGCTTCTTGAGGGGAAAGCTGTAACTCTGTGAGATGATTTCACAGAACACAAAGAAGTTTCTCAGAAAGCTTCTTTCTCTTTGTTATCGGAGGATATTTCCTTTGGCCCTATAGTCTTCAAAGGGGTCCGAAATATCTGTTCTCAGATTCCACAGAAATAAGGCTAGCAAAGAGATCCACGAAATACAGATGTAACTCTGTGAGTGCAAGTCACACATCACACAGCGGTTTCTCAGAAAGCTTCTTTCCAGATTTCATCTGAGGATATTTCCTTTTTCACCAAAGCCCTCTATGGGCTTCCAAATATCACCTTGCCAATTCCACAAGAACTGTCTTAGCGAAAGGCTTCTTGAGGGGAAAGCTGTAACTCTGTGAGATGATTTCACAGAACACAAAGAAGTTTCTCAGAAAGCTTCTTTCTCTTTGTTATCGGAGGATATTTCCTTTGGCCCTATAGTCTTCAAAGGGATCGGAAATATCTGTTCTCAGATTCCACAGAAATAAGGCTAGCAAAGAGATCCACGAAATACAGATGTAACTCTGTGAGTGGAAGTCACACATCACAGAGCAGTTTCTCAGACAGCTTCTTTCCAGATTTCATCTGAGGATATTTCCTTTTTCAACATAGCCCTCTATGGGCTTCCAAATATCACTGTGCGAATTCCACAAGAACTGTCTTAGCGAAAGGCTTCTTGAGGGGAAAGCTGTAACACTGTGAGATGATTTAACAGAACACAAAGAAGTTTCTCAGAAAGCTTCTTTCTCTTTGTTATCGGAGGATATTTCCTTTGGCCCTATAGTCTTCAAAGGGATCCGAAATATCTGTTTTCAGATTCCACAGAAATAAGGCTAGCAAAGAGATCCACGAAATACAGATGTAACTCTGTGAGTGCAAGTCACACATCACACAACAGTTTCTCAGAAAGCTTCTTTCCAGATTTCATCTGAGGATATTTCCTTTTTCACCAAAGCCCTCTATGGGCTTCCAAATATCACTTTGCCAATTCCACAAGAACTGTCTTAGCGAAAGGCTTCTTGAGGGGAAAGCTGTAACTCTGTGAGATGATTTCACAGAACACAAAGAAGTTTCTCAGAATGCTTCTTTCTCTTTGTTATCGGAGGATATTTCCTTTGGCCCTATAGTCTTCAAAGGGATCTGAAATATCTGTTCTCAGATTCCACAGAAATAAGGCTAGCAAAGACATCCACGAAATACAGATGTAACTCTGTGAGTACAAGTCACACATCACAGAGCAGTTTCTCAGAAAGCTTCTTTCCAGATTTCATCTGAGGATATTTCCTTTTTCACCATAGCCCTCTATGGGTTTCCAAATATCACTTTGCCAATTCCACAAGAACTGTCTTAGCGAAAGGCTTCTTTAGGGGAAAGCTGTAACTCTGTGAGATGATTTCACAGAACACAAAGAAGTTTCGCAAAAAGCTTCTTTCTCTTTGTTATCGGAGGATATTTCCTTTGGCCCTATAGTCTTCAAAGGCATCCGAAATATCTGTTCTCAGATTCCACAGAAATAAGGCTAGCAAAGAGATCCAAGAAATACAGATATAACTCTGCGAGTTGACGTCACACATCACAGAGCAGTTTCTCAGAAAGCTTCTTTCCAGATTTCATCTGAGGATATTTCCTTTTTCACCATAGCCCTCTATGGGCTTCCAAATATCACTTTGCCAATTCCACAAGAACTGTCTTAGCGAAAGGCTTCTTGAGGGGAAAGCTGTAACTCTGTGAGATGATTTCACAGAACACAAAGAAGTTTCTCAGAAAGCTTCTTTCTCTTTGTTATCGGAGGATATTTCCTTTGGCACTGTAGTCTTCAAAGGGATCTGAAATATCTGTTCTCAGATTCCACAGTAATAAGGCTAGCAAAGAGATCCACGAAATACAGATGTAACTCTGTGAGTGGAAGTCACACATCACAGAGCAGTTTCTCAGATAGCTTCTTTCCAGATTTCATCTGAGGATATTTCCTTTTTCACCATATCCCTCTATTGGCTTCCAAATATCACTTTGCCAATTCCACAAGAACTGTCTTAGCGAAACTTCTTGAGGGGAAAGCTGTAACTCTGTGAGATGATTTCACAGAACACAAAGAAGTTTCTCAGAGAGCTTCTTTCTCTTTGTTATCGGAGGATATTTTCTTTGGCCCTATAGTCTTCAAAGGGATCTGAAATATCTGTTCTCAGATTCCACAGAAATAAGGCTAGCAAAGAGATCCACGAAATACAGATGTAACTCTGTGAGTGCAAGTCACACATCACACAGCAGTTTCTCAGAAAGCTTCTTTCCAGATTTCATCTGAGGATATTTCCTTTTTCACCATAGCCCTCTATGGGCTTCCAAGTATCACTTTGCCAATTCCACAAGAAGTGTCTTAGCGAAAGGCTTCTTGAGCGGAAATCTGTAACTCTGTGAGATGATTTCACAGAACACAAAGAAGTTTCTCAGAAAGCTTCTTTCTCTTTGTTATAGGAGGATATTTCCTTTGGCCCTATAGTCTTCTAAGGGTTCCGAAATATCTGTTCTCAGATTCCACAGAAATAAGGCTAGCAAAGAGATCCACGAAATACAGAAGTAACTCTGTGAGTGGAAGTCACACAACACAGAGGAGTTTCTCAGAAAGCTTCTTTGCAGATTTCATCTGAGGATAGTTCCTTTTTCACCATAGCCCTCTATGGGCTTCCAAATATCACTTTGCCAATTCCACAAGAACTGTCTTAGCGAAAGGCTTCTTGAGGGGAAAGCTGTAACTCTGTGAGATGATTTCACAGAACACAAAGCAGTTTCTCAGGAAGCTTCTTTCTCTTTGTTATCGGAGGATATTTCCTTTGGCCCTATAGTCTTCAAAGGGATCTGAAATATCTGTTCTCAGATTCCACAGAAATAAGGCTTGCAAAGAGATCCACGAAATACAGATGTAAGTCTGTGAGTGGAAGTCACACATCACAGAGCAGTTTCTCAGAAAGCTTCTTTCCAGATTTCATCTGAGGATATTTCCTTTTTCACCATAGTCCTCTATGGGTTTCCAAATATCACTTTGCCAATTCCACAAGAACTGCCTTACCGAAAGGCTTCTTGAAGGGAAAGCTGTAACTCTGTGAGATGATTTAACAGAACACAAAGAAGTTTCTCAGTAAGCTTCTTTCTCTTTGTTATCAGAGGATATTTCCTTTGGCCCTATAGTCTTCGAAGGGATCCGAAATATCTGTTCTCAGATTCCACAGAAATAAAGCTAGCAAAGAGATCCACGAAATACATATGTAACTCTGTGAGTGGAAGTCACACATCACACAGCGTTTCTAAGAAAGCTACTTTAAAGATTTCATCTGAGGATAGTTCCTTTTTCACCATAGACCTTTATGGGCTTCCAAATATCACTTTGCCAATTCCACAAGAATTGTCTTAGCGAAAGGCTTCTTGAGGGGAAAGCTGTAACTCTGTGAGATGATTTCACAGAACACAAAGAAGTTTCTCAGAAAGCTTCTTTCTCTTTGTTATCGGAGGATATTACCTTTGGCGCTATAGTCTTCAAAGGGATCTGAAATATCTGTTCTCAGATTCCACAGAAATAAGGCTAGCAAAGAGATCCACGAAATACAGTTGTAACTCTGTGAGTGGAAGTCACACATCTCAGAGCAGTTTCTCAGACAGCTTCTTTCCAGATTTCATCTGAGGATATTTCCTTTTTCACCAAAACCCTCTATGGGCTTCCAAATATCACTTTGCCAATTCCACAAGAACTGTCTTAGCGAAAGGCTTCTTGAGGGGAAAGCTGTAACTCTGTGAGATGATTTCACAGAACACAAAGAAGTTTCTCAGAAAGCTTCTTTCTCTTTGTTATCGGAGGATATTTCCTTTGGCCCTATAGTCTTCAAAGGGATCCGAAATATCTGTTCTCAGATTCCACAGAAATAAGGCTAGCAAAGATATCCACGAAATACAGATATAACTCTGTGAGTGTAAGTCACACATCACACAGCAGTTTCTCAGAAAGCTTCTTTCCAGATTTCATCTGAGGATATTTCCTTTTTCACCATATCCCTCTATTGGCTTCCAAATATCACTTTGCCAATTCCACAAGAACTGTCTTACCGAAAGGCTTCTTGAGGGGAAAGCTGTAACTCTGTGAGATGATTTCACAGAACACAAAGAAGTTTCTCAGAAAGCTTCTTTCTCTTTGTTATCGGAGGATATTTTCTTTGGCCCTATAGTCTTCAAAGGGATCTGAAATATCTGTTCTCATTCCACAGAAATAAGGCTAGCAAAGAGATCCACGAAATACAGATGTAACTCTGTGAGTGCAAGTCACACATCACAGAGCAGTTTCTCATAAAGCTTCTTTCCAGATTTCATCTGAGGATATTTCCTTTTTCACCATAGTCCTCTATGGGCTTCCAAATATCACTTTGCCAATTCTACAAGAACTGCCTTACCGAAAGGCTTCTTGAAGGGAAAGCTGTAACTCTGTGAGATGATTTCACAGAACACAAAGAAGTTTCTCAGAAAGCTTCTTTCTCTTTGTTATCAGAGGATATTTCCTTTGCCCTATAGTCTTCCAAGGCATCCGAAATATCTGTTCTCAGATTCCACAGAAATAAAGCTAGCAAAGAGATCCACGAAATACTTATGTAACTCTGTGAGTGGAAGTCACACATCACACAGCGTTTCTCAGAAAGCTTCTTTAAAGATTTCATCTGAGGATAGTTCCTTTTTCACCATAGACCTTTATGGGCTTCCAAATATCACTTTGCCAATTCCACAAGAATTGTCTTAGCGAAAGGCTTCTTGAGGGGAAAGCTGTAACTCTGTGAGATGATTTCACAGAACACAAAGAAGTTTCTCAGAAAGCTTCTTTCTCTTTGTTATCGGAGGATATTTCCTTTGGCCCTATAGTCTTCAAAGGGATCGGAAATATCTGTTCTCAGATTCCACAGAAATAAGGCTAGCAAAGAGATCCACGAAATACAGATGTAACTCTGTGAGTGGAAGTCACATATCACAGAGCAGTTTCTCAGAAAGCTTCTTTCCAGATTTCATCTGAGGATATTTCCTTTTTCACCATTGCCCTCTACGGGTTTCCAAATATCACTTTGCCAATTCCACAAGAACTGCCTTACCGAAAGGTTTCTTGAAAGGAAAGCTGTAACTCTGTGAGATGATTTCACAGAACACAAAGAATTTTCTCAGAAAGCTTCTTTCTCTTTGTTATCGGAGGATATTTCCTTTGGCGCTATAGTCTTCAAAGGGATCTGAAATATCTGTTCTCAGATTCCACAGAAATAAGGCTAGCAAAGAGATCCACGAAATACAGATGTAACTCTGTGAGTGGAAGTCACACATCACAGAGCAGTTTCTCAGACAGCTTCTTTCCAGATTTCATAAGAGGATATTTCCTTTTTCAACATAGCCCTCTATGGGCTTCCAAATATCACTGTGCGAATTCCACAAGAACTGTCTTAGCGAAAGGCTTCTTGAGGGGAAAGCTGTAACTCTGTGAGATGATTTCACAGAACACAAAGAAGTTTCTCAGAAAGCTTCTTTCTCTTTGTTATCGGAGGATATTTCCTTTGGCCCTATAGTCTTCAAAGGGGTCCGAAATATCTGTTCTCAGATTCCACAGAAATAAGGCTAGCAAAGAGATCCACGAAATACAGATGTAACTCTGTGAGTGCAAGTAACACATCACACAGCAGATTCTCAGAAAGCTTCTTTCCAGATTTCATCTGAGGATATTTCCTTTTTCACCAAAGACCTCTATGGGCTTCCAAATATCACCTTGCCAATTCCACAAGAACTGTCTTAGCGAAAGGCTTCTTGAAGGGAAAGCTGTAACTCTGTGAGATGATTTCACAGAACACAAAGAAGTTTCTCAGAAAGCTTCTTTCTCTTTGTTATCAGAGGATATTTCCTTTGGCCCTATAGTCTTCCAAGGTATCCGAAATATCTGTTCTCAGATTCCACAGAAATAAAGCTAGCAAAGAGATCCACGAAATACATATGTAACTCTGTGAGTGGAAGTCACACATCACACAGCGTTTCTCAGAAAGCTTCTTTAAAGATTTCATCTGAGGATATTTCCTTTTTCACCACAGACCTTTATGGGCTTCCAAATATCACTTTGCCAATTCCAGAAGAATTGTCTTAGCGAAAGGCTTCTTGAGGGGAAAGCTGTAACTCTGTGAGATGATTTCACAGAACACAAAAAAGTTTCTCAGAAAGCTTCTTTCTCTTTGTTATCGGAGGATATTTCCTTTGGCCCTTTAGTCTTCAAAGGGATCCGAAATATCTGTTCTCAGATTCCACAGAAATAAGGCTAGCAAAGAGATCCACGAAATACAGAAGTAACTCTGTGAGTGGAAGTCACATATCACAGAGCAGTTTCTCAGAAAGCTTCTTTTCAGATTTCATCTGAGTATATTTCCTTTTTCACCATAGCCCTCTACGGGCTTCCAAATATCACTTTGCCAATTCCACAAGAACTGCCTTACCGAAAGGTTTCTTGAAGGGAAAACTGTAACTCTGTGAGATGATTTCACAGAACACAAAGAAGTTTCTCAGAAAGCTTCTTTCTCTTTGTTATCGGAGGATATTTCCTTTGGCCCTATAGTCATCAAAGGGATCCGAAATATCTGTTCTCAGATTCCACAGAAATAAGGCTAGCAAAGAGATCCACGAAATACAGATATAACTCTGTGAGTGTAAGTCACACATCACACAGCAGTTTCTCAGAAAGCTTCTTTCCAGATTTCATCTGAGGATATTTCCTTTTTCACCATATCCCTCTATTGGCTTCCAAATATCACTTTGCCAATTCCACAAGAACTGTCTTAGCGAAACTTCTTGAGGGGAAAGCTGTAACTCTGTGAGATGATTTCACAGAACACAAAGAAGTTTCTCAGAGAGCTTCTTTCTCTTTGTTATCGGAGGATATTTTCTTTGGCCCTATAGTCTTCAAAGGGATCTGAAATATCTGTTCTCAGATTCCACAGAAATAAGGCTAGCAAAGAGATCCACGAAATACAGATGTAACTCTGTGAGTGCAAGTCACACATCACACAGCAGTTTCTCAGAAAGCTTCTTTCCAGATATCATCTGAGGATATTTCCTTTTTCACCATAGCCCTCTATGGGCTTCCAAGTATCACTTTGCCAATTCCACAAGAAGTGTCTTAGCGAAAGGCTTCTTGAGGGGAAAGCTGTAACTCTGTGAGATGATTTCACAGAACACAAAGAAGTTTCTCAGAAAGCTTCTTTCTCTTTGTTATCGGAGGATATTTCCTTTGGCCCTATAGTCTTCTAAGGGTTCCGAAATATCTGTTCTCAGATTCCACAGAAATAAGGCTAGCAAAGAGATCCACGAAATACAGAAGTAACTCTGTGAGTGGAAGTCACACAACACAGAGGAGTTTCTCAGAAAGCTTCTTTGCAGATTTCATCTGAGGATAGTTCCTTTTTCACCATAGCCCTCTATGGGCTTCCAAATATCACTTTGCCAATTCCACAAGAACTGTCTTAGCGAAAGGCTTCTTGAGGGGAAAGCTGTAACTCTGTGAGATGATTTCACAGAACACAAAGCAGTTTCTCAGGAAGCTTCTTTCTCTTTGTTATCGGAGGATATTTCTTTTGGCCCTATAGTCTTCAAAGGGATCTGAAATATCTGTTCTCAGATTCCACAGAAATAAGGCTTGCAAAGAGATCCACGAAATACAGATGTAACTCTGTGAGTGGAAGTCACACATCACAGAGCAGTTTCTCAGAAAGCTTCTTTCCAGATTTCATCTGAGGATATTTCCTTTTTCACCATAGTCCTCTATGGGCTTCCAAATATCACTTTGCCAATTCCACAAGAACTGCCTTACCGAAAGGCTTCTTGAAGGGAAAGCTGTAACTCTGTGAGATGATTTCACAGAACACAAAGAAGTTTCTCAGAAAGCTTCTTTCTCTTTGTTATCAGAGGATATTTCCTTTGGCCCTATAGTCTTCGAAGGGATCCGAAATATCTGTTCTCAGATTCCACAGAAATAAAGCTAGCAAAGAGATCCACGAAATACATATGTAACTCTGTGAGTGGAAGACACACATCACACAGCGTTTCTCAGAAAGCTTCTTTAAAGATTTCATCTGAGGATAGTTCCTTTTTCACCATAGACCTTTATGGGCTTCCAAATATCACTTTGCCAATTCCACAAGAATTGTCTTAGCGAAAGGCTTCTTGAGGGGAAAGCTGTAACACTGTGAGATGATTTCACAGAACACAAAGAAGTTTCTCAGAAAGCTTCTTTCTCTTTGTTATCGGAGGATATTTCCTTTGGCCCTATAGTCTTCAAAGGGATCGGAAATATCTGTTCTCAGATTCCACAGAAATAAGGCTAGCAAAGAGATCCACGAAATACATATGTAACTCTGTGAGTGGAAGTCACATATCACAGAGCAGTTTCTCAGAAATCTTCTTTCCAGATTTCATCTGAGGATATTTCCTTTTTCACCATAGCCCTCTACGGGTTTCCAAATATCACTTTGCCAATTCCACAAGAACTGCCTTACCGAAAGGTTTCTTGAAAGGAAAGCTGTAACTCTGTGAGATGATTTCACAGAACACAAAGAAGTTTCTCAGAAAGCTTCTTTCTCTTTGTTATCGGAGGATATTTCCTTCGGCGCTATAGTCTTCAAAGGGATCTGAAATATCTGTTCTCAGATTCCACAGAAATAAGGCTAGCAAAGAGATCCACGAAATACAGTTGTAACTCTGTGAGTGGAAGTCACACATCTCAGAGCAGTTTCTCAGACAGCTTCTTTCCAGATTTCATCTGAGGATATTTCCTTTTTCAACATAGCCCTCTATGGGCTTCCAAATATCACTGTGCGAATTCCACAAGAACTGTCTTAGCGAAGGGCTTCTTGAGGGGAAAGCTGTAACTCTGTGAGATGATTTCACAGAACACAAAGAAGTTTCTCAGAAAGCTTCTTTCTCTTTGTTATCGGAGGATATTTCCTTTGGCCCTATAGTCTTCAAAGGGATTCGAAATATCTGTTCTCAGATTCCACAGAAATAAGGCTAGCAAAGAGATCCACGAAATACAGATGTAACTCTGTGAGTGCAAGTCACACATCACACAGCAGTTTCTCAGAAAGCTTCTTTCCAGATTTCATCTGAGGATATTTCCTTTTTCACCAAAGCCCTCTATGGGCTTCCAAATATCACTTTGCCAATTCCACAAGAACTGTCTTAGCGAAAGGCTTCTTGAGGGGAAAGCTGTAACTCTGTGAGATGATTTCACAGAACACAAAGAAGTTTCTCAGAAAGCTTCTTTCTCTTTGTTATCGGAGGATATTTCCTTTGGCACTATAGTCTTCAAAAGGATCTGAAATATCTGTTCTCAGATTCCACAGAAATAAGGCTAGCAAAGAGTTCCACGAAATACAGATGTAACTCTGTGAGTGGAAGTCACACATCACAGAGCAGTTTCTCAGATAGCTTCTTTCCAGATTTCATCTGAGGATATTTCCTTTTTCACCATAGCCCTCTATGGGCTTCCAAATATCACTTTGCCAATTCCACAAGAACTGCCTTACCGAAAGGCTTCTTGAAGGGAAAGCTGTAACTCTGTGAGGTGATTTCACAGAACACAAAGAAGTTTCTCAGAAAGCTTCTTTCTCTTTATTATCAGAGGATATTTCCTTTGGCCCTATAGTCTTCAAAGGGATCCGAAATATCTGTTCTCAGATTCCACAGAAATAAAGCTAGCAAAGAGATCCACGAAATACATTTGTAACTCTGTGAGTGGAAGTCACACATCACACAGCGTTTCTCAGAAAGCTTCTTTAAAGATTTCATCTGAGGATATTTCCTTTTTCAACATAGACCTTTATGGGCTTCCAAATATCACTTTGCCAATTCCAGAAGAATTGTCTTAGCGAAAGGCTTCTTGAGGGGAAAGCTGTAACTCTGTGAGATGATTTCACAGAACACAAAAAAGTTTCTCAGAAAGCTTCTTTCTCTTTGTTATCGGAGGATATTTCCTTTGGCCCTTTAGTCTTCAAAGGGATCCGAAATATCTGTTCTCAGATTCCACAGAAATAAGGCTAGCAAAGAGATCCACGAAATACAGAAGTAACTCTGTGAGTGGAAGTCACATATCACAGAGCAGTTTCTCAGAAAGCTTCTTTCCAGATTTCATCTGAGGATATTTCCTTTTTCACCATAGCCCTCTACGGGCTTCCAAATATCACTTTGCCAATTCCACAAGAACTGCCTTACCGAAAGGTTTCTTGAAGGGAAAGCTGTAACTCTGTGAGATGATTTCACAGAACACAAAGAAGTTTCTCAGAAAGTTTCTTTCTCTTTGTTATCGGAGGATATTTCCTTTGGCCCTATAGCCTTCAAAGGGATCTGAAATATCTGTTCTCAGATTCCTCAGTAATAAGGCTAGCAAAGAAATCCACGAAATACAGATGTAACTCTGTGAGTGGAAGTCACACATCACAGAGCATTTTCTCAGAGAGCTTCTTTCCAGATTTCATCTGAGGATATTTCCTTTTTCACCATAGCCCTCTATGGGCTTCCAATTATCACTGTGCGAATTCCACAAGAACTGTCTTAGCGAAAGGCTTCTTGAGGGGAAAGCTGTAACTCTGTGAGATGATTTCACAGAACACAAAGAAGTTTCTCAGAAAGCTTCTTTCTCTTTGTTATCGGAGGATATTTCCTTTGGCCCTATAGTCTTCAAAGGGATCGGAAATATCTGTTCTCAGATTCCACAGAAATAAGGCTAGCAAAGAGATCCACGAAATACAGATGTAACTCTGTGAGTGGAAGTCACATATCCCAGAGCAGTTTCTCAGAAAGCTTCTTTCCAGATTTCATCTGAGGATATTTCCTTTTTCACCATAGCCCTCTACGGGTTTCCAAATATCACTTTGGCAATTCCACAAGAACTGCCTTACCGAAAGGTTTCTTGAAAGAAAAGCTGTAACTCTGTGAGATGATTTCACAGAACACAAAGAAGTTTCTCAGAAAGCTTCTTTCTCTTTGTTATCGGAGGATATTTCCTTTGGCGCTATAGTCTTCAAAGGGATCTGAAATATCTGTTCTCAGATTCCACAGAAATAAGGCTAGCAAAGAGATCCACGAAATACAGATGTAACTCTGTGAGTGGAAGTCACACATCACAGAGCAGTTTCTCAGACAGCTTCTTTCCAGATTTCATCTGAGGATATTTCCTTTTTCAACATAGCCCTCTATGGGCTTCCAAATATCACTGTGCGAATTCCACAAGAACTGTCTTAGCGAAAGGCTTCTTGAGGGGAAAGCTGTAACTCTGTGAGATGATTTCACAGAATACAAAGAAGTTTCTCAGAAAGCTTCTTTCTCTTTGTTATCGGAGGATATTTCCTTTGGCCCTATAGTCTTCAAAGGGATCCGAAATATCTGTTCTCAGATTCCACAGAAATAAGGCTAGCAAAGAGATCCACGAAATACAGATGTAACTCTGTGAGTGCAAGTCACTCATCACGCAGCAGTTTCTCAGAAAGCTTCTTTCCAGATTTCATCTGAGGATATTTCCTTTTTCACCAAAGCCCTATATGGGCTTACAAATATCACTTTGCCAATTCCACAAGAACTGCCTTACCGAAAGGCATCTTGAAGGGAAAGCTGTAACTCTGTGAGATGATTTCACAGAACACAAAGAAGTTTCTCAGAAAGCTTCTTTCTCTTTGTTATCAGAGGATGTTTCCTTTGGCCCTATAGTCTTCCAAGGGATCCGAAATATCTGTTCTCAGATTCCACAGAACTAAAGCTAGCAAAGAGATCCACGAAATACATATGTAACTCTGTGAGTGGAAGTCACACATCACTCAGCCTTTCTCAGAAAGCTTCTTTAAAGATTTCATCTGAGGATATTTCCTTTTTCACCATAGACCTTTATGGGCTTCCAAATATCACTTTGCCAATTCCACAAGAATTGTCTTAGCGAAAGGCTTCTTGAGGGGAAAGCTGTAACTCTGTGAGATGATTTCACAGAACACAAAGAGGTTTCTCAGAAAGCTTCTTTCTCTTTGTTATCGGAGGATATGTCCTTTGGCCCTATAGTCTTCAAAGGGATCCGAAATATCTGTTCTCAGATTCCACAGAAATAAGGCTAGCAAAGAGATCCACCAAATACAGATGTAACTCTGTGAGGGCAAGTCACACATCACAGAGCAGTTTCTCAGAAAGCTTCTTTCCAGATTTCATCTGAGGATATTTCCTTTTTCACCATAGCCCTCTATGGGCTTCCAAATATCACTTTGCCAATTCCACAAGAACTGTCTTAGGGAAAGGCTTCTTGAGGGAAGAGCTGTAACTCTGTGAGATGATTTCACAGAACACAAAGAAGTTTCTCAAAAAGCTTCTTTCTCTTTGTTATCGGAGGATATTTACTTTGGCCGTATAGTGTTCAAAGGGATCCTAAATATCTGTTCTCAGATTCCACAGAAATAAGGCTAGCAAAGATATCCACGAAATACAGATGTAACTCTGTGAGTGCAAGTCACACATCACAGAGCAGTTTCTCAGAAAGCTTCTTTCCAGATTTTTTCTGAGGATATTTCCTTTTTCACCATAGCCCTCTATGGGCTTCCAAATATCTCTTTGCCAATTCCACAAGAACAGTCTTAGCGAAAGGCTTCTTGAAGGGAAAGCTCTAACTCTGTGAGATGATTTCACAGAACACAAAGAAGTTTCTCAGAAAGCTTCTTTCTCTTTGTTATCGGAGGATATTTCCTTTGGCCCTATAGTCTTCAAAGGGATCCGAAATATCTGTTCTCAGATTCCACAGAAATAAGGCTAGCAAAGAGATCCACGAAATACAGATGTAACTCTGTGAGTGCAAGTCACACATCACACAGCAGATTCTCAGAAGGCTTCTTTCCAGATTTCATCTGAGGATATTTCCTTTTTCACCATAGCCCTCTTTGGACTTCCAAATATCACTTTGCCAATTCCACAAAAACTGTCTTAGCCAAAGGCTTCTTGAGGGGAAAGCTGTAACTCTGTGAGATGATTTCCCAGAACACAAAGAAGTTTCTCAGAAAGCTTCTTTGTCTTTGTTATGGGAGGATATTTCCTTTGGCCCTAGAGTCTTCAAAGGGATCCGAAATATCTGTTCTCAGATTCCACAGAAATAAGGCTAGCAAAGAGATCCACGAAATACAGATGTAACTCCGTGAGTGCAAGTCACACATCACAGAGCAGTTTCTCAGAAAGCTTCTTACCAGATTTCATCTGAGTATATATTCTTTTTAACCATAGCTCTCTAAGGGCTTCCAAATATCACTTTGTCAATTCCACAAGAACTGCCTTACCGAAAGGCTTCTTGAAGGAACGCAGTAACTCTGTGAGATGAATTCACAGAACACAAAGAAGTTTCTCAGAAAGCTTCTTTCTCTTTGTTATCGGAGGATATTTCCTTTGGCCCTATAGTCTTCAAAGGGATCCGAAATATCTGTTCTCAGATTCCACAGAAATAAGTCTAGCAAAGAGATCCACGAAATACAGATGTAATTCTGTGAGTGGAACTCAAACATCACAGAGCAGTTTCTCAGAAAGCTTCTTTCCAGATTTCACCTGAGGATATTTCCTTTTTAACCATAGCCCTCTATGGGCTTCCAAATTTCACTGTGCGAATTAAACAAGAACTGTCTTAGGGAAAGGCTTCTTGAGGGGAAAGCTGTAACTCTGTGAGATGATTTCACAGAACACAAAGAAGTTTCTCAGAAAGCTTCTTTCTCTTTGTTATCGGAGGTTATTTCCTTTGGCCCTATAGTCTTCAAAGGAATCCGAAATATCTGTACTCAGATTCCACAGAAATAAGGCTAGCAAAGAGATCCACGAAATACAGATGTAACTCTGTGAGTGTAAGTCACACATCACAGAGCAGTTTCTCAGAAAGCTTCTTTCCAGATTTCATCTGAGGATATTTCCTTTTTCACCATAGCCCTCTATGGGCTTCCAAATATCACTTTGGCAATTCCACAAGAACTGTCTTAGCGAAAGGCTTCTTGAAGGGAAAGCTGTAACTCTGTGAGATGATTTCACAGAACACAAAGAAGTTTCTCAGAAAACTTCTTTCTCTTTGTTATCGGAGGATATTTCCTTTGGCCCTATAATCTTCAAAGGGATCCGAAATATCTGTTCTCAGATTCCACAGAAATAAGGCTAGCAAAGAGATTCACGAAATACAGCTGTAACCCTGTGAGTGCAAGTCACACATCACAGAGCAGTTTCCCAGAAAGCTTCTTTCGAGATTTCTTCTGGGGATATTTCCTTTTTCACCATAGCCCTCTATGGGCTTCAAAATATCACTTTGCCAATTAAACAAGAACTGTCTTAGCCAAAGGCTTCTTGAGGGGAAAACTGTAACTCTGTGAGATGATTTCACAGAACACAAAGAAGTTTCTCAGAAAGCTTCTTTCTCTTTGTTATCGGAGGATATTTCCTTTGGCCCTATAGTCTTCAAAGGGATCCGAAATATCTGTTCTCGGATTCCACAGAAATAAGGCTAGCAAAGAGATCCACGAAATACACATATAACTCTGTGAGTGGAAGTCACACATCACAGAGCAGTTTCTGAGAAAGCTTCTTTCCAGATATCATCTGAGGATATTTCCTTTTTCACCATAGCCCTCTATGGGTTTCCAAATATCACTTTGCCAATTCCACAAGAACTGCCTTACCGAAAGGCTTCTTGAGGGGAAAGCTGTAACTCTGTGAGATGATTTCACAGAACACAAAGAAGTTTCTCAGAAAGCTTCTTTCTCTTTGTTATCGGAGGATATTTCCTTTGGCCCTGTAGTCTTCAAAGGGATCAGAAATATCTGTTCTCAGATTCCACAGAAATAAGGCTAGCAAAGAGATCCACGAAATACAGATGTAACTCTGTGAGTGCAAGTGAAACATCACAGAGCAGATTCTCAGAAAGCTTCTTTCCAGATTTTATCTGAGGATATTTCCTTTTTCACCATAGCCCTCTATGGGCTTCCAAATATCACTTTGCCAATTCCACAAGAACTGTCTTAGCGAAAGGCTTCTTGAGGGGAAAGCTGTAACTCTGTGAGATGATTTCACAGAACACAAAGAAGTTTCTCAGAAAGCTTCTTTCTCTTTGTTATCGGAGGATATTTCCTTTGGCCCTATAGTCTCAAAGGGATCTGAAATATCTCTTCTCAGATTCCACAGAAATAAGGCTAGCAAAGAGATCCACGAAATACAGATGTAACTCTCTGAGTGCAAGTCACACATCACAGAGCAGTTTCTCAGAAAGCTTCTTTCCAGATTTCATCTGAGGATATTTCCTTTTTCACCATAGCCCTCTATGGGCTTCCAAATATCACTTTGCCAATTCCACAAGAACTGTCTTAGCGAAAGGCTTCTTGAGGGGAAAGCTGTAACTCTGTGAGATAATTTCACAGAACACAAAGAAGTTTCTCAGAAAGCTTCTTTCTCTTTGTTAACGGAGGATATTTCCTTTGGCCCTATAGTCTTCAAAAGGACCCGAAATATCTGTTCTCAGATTCCACAGAAATAAGGCTAGCAAAGAGATCCACGAAATACAGATGTAACTGTGTGAGTGGAACTCACACATCACAGAGCAGTTTCTCAGAAAGCTTCTTTCCAGATTTCACCTGAGGATATTTCCTTTTTCACCATAGCCCTCTATGGGCTTCCAAATATCACTGTGCGAATTCCACAAAAACTGTCTTAGCGAAAGGCTTCTTGAGGGGAGAGCTGTAACTCTGTGAGATGATTTCACAGAACACAAAGAAGTTTCTCAAAAAGCTTCTTTCTCTTTGTTATCGGAGGATATTTACTTTGGCCGTATAGTGTTCAAAGGGATCCGAAATATCTGTTCTCAGATTCCACAGAAATAAGGCTAGCAAAGAGATCCACGAAATTCAGATGTAACTCTGTGAGTGCAAGTCACACATCACAGAGCAGTTTCTCAGAAAGCTTCTTTCCAGAATTTTTCTGAGGATATTTCCTTTTTCACCATAGCCCTCTATGGGCTTCCAAATATCTCTTTGCCAATTCCACAAGAACAGTCTTAGCGAAAGGCTTCTTGAAGGGAAAGCTCTAACTCTGTGTGATGATTTCACAGAACACAAAGAAGTTTCTCAGAAAGCTTCTTTCTCTTTGTTATCGGAGGATATTTCCTTTGGCCCTATAGTCTTCAAAGGGATCCGAAATATCTGTTCTCAGATTCCACAGAAATAAGGCTAGCAAAGAGATCCACGAAATACAGATGTAACTCTGTGAGTGCAAGTGACACATCACAGAGCAGATTCTCAGAAGGCTTCTTTCCAGATTTCATCTGAGGATATTTCCTTTTTCACCATAGCTCTCTTTGGACTTCCAAATATCACTTTGTCAATTCCACAAAAACTGTCTTAGCCAAAGGCTTCTTGAGGGGAAAGCTGTAACTCTGCGAGATGATTTCCCAGAACACAAAGAAGTTTCTCAGAAAGCTTCTTTCTCTTTGTTATCGGAGGATATTTCCTTTGGCCCTAGAGTCTTCAAAGGGATCCGAAATATCTGTTCTCAGATTCCACAGAAATAAGGCTAGCAAAGAGATCCACGAAATACAGATGTAACTCCGTGAGTGCAAGTCACACATCACAGAGCAGTTTCTCAGAAAGCTTCTTACCAGATTTCATCTGAGTATATATTCTTTTTAACCATAGCTCTCTAAGGGCTTCCAAAAATCACTTTGTCAATTCCACAAGAACTGCCTTACCGAAAGGCTTCTTGAAGGGAACGCTGTAACTCTGTGAGATGATTTCACAGAACACAAAGAAGTTTCTCAGAAAGCTTCTTTCTCTTTGTAATCGGAGGATATTTCCTTTGGCCCTATAGTCTTCAAAGGGATCCGAAATATCTGATCTCAGATTCCACAGAAAAAAGGCTAGCAAAGAGATCCACGAAATACAGATGTAACTCTGTGAGTGGAACTCACACATCGCAGAGCAGTTTCTCAGAAAGCTTCTTTCCAGATTTCACCTGAGGATATTTCCTTTTTCACCATAGCCCTCTATGGGCTTCCAAATATCACTGTGCGAATTCCACAAAAACTGTCTTAGGGAAAGGCTTCCTGAGGGGAGAGCTGTAACTCTGTGAGATGATTTCACAGAACACAAAGAAGTTTCTCAAAAAGCTTCTTTCTCTTTGTTATCGGAGGATATTTACTTTGGCCGTATAGTGTTCAAAGGGATCCGAAATATCTGTTCTCAGATTCCACAGAAATAAGGCTAGCAAAGAGATCCACGAAATTCAGTTGTAACTCTGTGAGTGCAAGTCACACATCACAGAGCAGTTTCTCAGAAAGCTTCTTTCCAGATTTTTTCTGCGGATATTTCCTTTTTCACCATAGCCCTCTATGGGCTTCCAAATATCTCTTTGCCAATTCCACAAGAAAAGTCTTAGCGAAAGGCTTCTTGAAGGGAAAGCTCTAACTCTGTGTGTTGATTTCACAGAACACAAAGAAGTTTCTCAGAAAGCTTCTTTCTCTTTGTTATCGGAGGATATTTCCTTTGGCCCTATAGTCTTCAAAGGGATCCGAAATATCTGTTCTCAGATTCCACAGAAATAAGGCTAGCAAAGAGATCCACGAAATACAGATGTAACCCTGTGAGTGCAAGTCACACATCACAGAGCAGTTTCTCAGAAATCTTCTTTCGAGATTTCTTCTGGGGATATTTCCTTTTTCACCATAGCCCTCTATGGGCTTCAAAATATCACTTTGCCAATTAAACAAGAACTGTCTTAGCCAAAGGCTTCTTGAGGGGAAAACTGTAACTCTGTGAGATGATTTCACAGAACACAAAGAAGTTTCTCAGAAAGCTTCTTTCTCTTTGTTATCGGAGGATATATCCTTTGGCCCTATAGTCTTCAAAGGGATCCGAAATATCTGTTCTCGGATTCCACAGAAATAAGGCTAGCAAAGAGATCCACGAAATACAGATATAACTCTGTGAGTGGAAGTCACACATCACAGAGCAGTTTTTCAGAAAGCTTCTTTCCAGATATCATCTGAGGATATTTCCTTTTTCACCATAGCCCTCTATGGGTTTCCAAATATCACTTTGCCAATTCCACAAGAACTGCCTTACCGAAAGGCTTCTTGAGGGGAAAGCTGTAACTCTGTGTGATGATTTCACAGAACACAAAGAAGTTTCTCAGAAAGCTTCTTTCTCTTTGTTATCGGAGGATATTTCCTTTGGCCCTATAGTCTTCAAAGGGATCCGAAATATCTGTTCTCAGATTCCACAGAAATAAGGCTAGCAAAGAGATCCACGAAATACAGATGAACTCTGTGAGTGCAAGTGAAACATCACAGAGCAGATTCTCAGAAAGCTTCTTTCCAGATTTTATCTGAGGATATTTCCTTTTTCACCATAGCCCTCTATGGGCTTCCAAATATCACTTTGCCAATTCCACAAGAACTGTCTTAGAGAAAGGCTTCTTGAGGGGAAAGCTGTAACTCTGTGAGATGATTTCAGAGAACACAAAGAAGTTTCTCAGAAAGCTTCTTTGTCTTTGTTATCGGAGGAATTTTCCTTTGGCCCTATAGTCTTCAAAGGGATCTGAAATATCTGTTCTCAGATTCCACAGAAATAAGGCTAGCAAAGAGATCCACGAAATACAGATGTAACTCTGTGAGTGCAAGTCATACATCACAGAGCAGTTTCTCAGAAAGCTTCTTACCAGATTTCATCTGAGTATATTTCCTTTTTCACCTTAGCCCTCTATGGGCTTCCAAATATCACTATGTCAATTCCACAAGAACTGCCTTACCGAAAGGCTTCTTGAAGGGAAAGCTGTAACTCTGTGAGATGATTTCACAGAACACAAAGAATTTTCTCAGAAAGCTTCTTTCTCTTTGTAATCGGAGGATATTTCCTTTGGCCCTAGAGTCTTCAAAGGGATCCGAAATATCTGTTCTCAGATTCCACAGAAATAAGGCTAGCAAAGAGATCTACGAAATACAGATGTAACTCTGTGAGTGGAAGTCACACTTCACAGAGCAGTTTCTCTGAAAGCTTCTTTCCAGACTTCATCTGAGGATATTTCCTTTTTCACCACAGCCCTCTATGGGCTTCCAAATATCACTTTGCCAATTCCACAAGAACTGTCTTAGCGAAAGGTTTCTTGAAGGGAAAGCTGTAACTCTGTGAGATGATTTCACAGAACACAAAGAAGTTTCTTAGAAAGCTTCTTTCTCTTTGTTTTCGGAGGATATTTCCTTTGGCCCTATAGTCTTCAAAGGGATCCGAAATATCTGTTCTCAGATTCCACAGAAATAAGGCTAGCAAAGAGATCCACGAAATACATATGTAACTCCGTGAGTGCAAGTCACACATCACAGAGTAGTTTCTCAGAAAGCTTCTTACCAGATTTCATCTGAGTATATATCCTTTTTCACCATAGCCCTCTATGGGCTTCCAAATATCACTTTGTCAATTCCACAAGAACTGCCTTACCGAAAGGCTTCTTTAAGGGAAAGCTGTAACTCTGTGAGATGATTTCAAAGAACACAAAGAAGTTTCTCAGAAAGCTTCTTTCTCTTTGTAATCGGAGGATATTTCCTTTGGCCCTATAGTCTTCAAAGGGATCCGAAATATCTGTTCTCAGATTCCACAGAAATAAGGCTAGCAAAGAGATCCACGAAATACAGATGTAACTCTGTGAGTGGAACTCACACATCACAGAGCAGTGTCTCAGATAGCTTCTTTCCAGATTTCACCTGAGGATATTTCCTTTTTCACCACAGCCCTCTATGGGCTTCCAAATATCACTGTGCGAATTCCACAAGAACTGTCTTAGGGAAAGGCTTCTTGAGGGGAAAGCTGTAACTCTGTGAGATGATTTCACAGAACACAAAGAAGTTTCTCAGAAAGCTTCTTTCTCTTTGTTATCGGAGGATATTTCCTTTGGCCCTATAGTCTTCAAAGGAATCCGAAATATCTGTTCTCAGATTCCACAGAAATAAGGCTAGCAAAGAGATCCACGAAATACAGATGTAACTCTCTGAGTGCAAGTCACACATCACAGAGCAGTTTCTCAGAAAGCTTCTTTCCAGATTTCATCTGAGAATATGTCCTTTTTCACCATAGCCCTCTATGGGCTTCCAAATATCACTTTGCCAATTCAACAAGAACTGTCTTAGCGAAAGGCTTCTTGAAGGGAAAGCTGTAACTCTGTGAGATGATTTCACAGAAGACAAAGAAGTTTCTCAGAAAGCTTCTTTCTCTTTGTTATCGGAGGATATTTCCTTTGGCCCTATAATCTTCAAAGGGATCCGAAATATCTGTTCTCAGATTCCACAGAAATAAGGCTAGCAAAGGGATTCACAAAATACAGATGTAACCCTGTGAGTGCAAGTCACACATCACAGAGCAGTTTCTCAGAAAGCTTCTTTCGAGATTTCATCTGGGGATATTTCCTTTTTCACCATAGCCCTCTATGGGTTTCCAAATATCACTTTACCAATTAAACAAGAACTGTCTTAGCCAAAGGCTTCTTGAGGGGAAAACTGTAACTCTGTGAGATGATTTCACAGAACACAAAGAAGTTTCTCAGAAAGCTTCTTTCTCTTTGTTATCGGAGGATATTTCCTTTGGCCCTATAGTCTTCCAAGGGATCCGAAATATCTGTTCTGGGATTCCACAGAAATAAGGCTAGCAAAGAGATCCACGAAATACAGATATAACTCTGTGAGTGGAAGTCACACATCAGAGAGCAGTTTCTCAGAAAGCTTCTTTCCAGATATCATCTGAGGATATTTCCTTTTACACCATAGCCCTCTATGGGCTTCCAAATATCACTTTGCCAATTCCACAAGAACTGTCTTAGCGAAAGGCTTCTTGAGGGGAAAGCTGTAACTCTGTGAGATGATTTCACAGAACACAAAGAAGTTTCTCAGAAAGCTTCTTTCTCTTTGTTATCGGAGGATATTTCCTTTGGCCCTATTGTCTTCAAAGGGATCTGAAATATCTCTTCTCAGATTCCACAGAAATAAGGCTAGCAAAGAGATCCACGAAATACAGATGTAACTCTGTGAGTGCAAGTCACACATCACAGAGCAGTTTCTCTGAAAGCTTCTTACCAGATTTCATCTGAGTATATTTCCTTTTTCACCATAGCCCTCTATGGGCTTCCAAATATCACTTTGTCAATTCCACAAGAACTGCCTTACCGAAAGGCTTCTTGAAGGGAAAGCTGTAACTCTGTGAGATGATTTCACAGAACACAAAGAAGTTTCTCAGAAAGCTTCTTTTTCTTTGTTATCGGAGGATATTTCCTTTGGCCCTATAGTCTTCAAAGGGATCCGAAATATCTGTTCTCAGATTCCACAGAAATAAGGCTAGCAAAGAGATCCACGAAATACAGATGTAACTCTGTGAGTGCAAGTCACACATCAGAGAGCAGTTTCTTAGAAAGCTTCTTTCGAGGTTTCATCTGGGGATATTTCCTTTTTCACCATAGCCCTCTATGGGCTTCCAAATATCACTTTGCCAATTAAACAAGAACTGTCTTAGCCAAAGGCTTCTTGAGGGGAAAACTGTAACTCTGTGAGATGATTTCACGGAAGACAAAGAAGTTTCTCAGAAAGCTTATTTCTCTTTGTTATCGGAGGATATTTCCTTTGGCCCTATAGTCTTCAAAGGGATCCGAAATATCTGTTCTCAGATTCCAAGAAATAAGGCTAGCAAAGAGATCCACGAAATACAGATATAACTCTCTGAGGGGAAGTCACACATCACAGAGCCGTTTCTCAGAAAGCTTCTTTCCAGATATCATCTGATGATATTTCTTTTTTCACCATAGCCCTCTATGGGCTTCCAAATATCACTTTGCCAATTCCACAAGAACTGCCTTATCGAAAGGCTTCTTGAGGGGAAAGCTGTAACTCTGTGAGATGATTTCACAGAACACAAAGAAGTTTCTCAGAAAGCTTCTTTCTCTTTGTTATCGGAGGTTATTTCCTTTGGCCCTGTAGTCTTCAAAGAGATCCGAAATATCTGATCTCAGATTCCACAGAAATAAAGCTAGCAAAGAGATCCACTAAATACAGATGTAACTCTGTGAGTGCAAGTCACACTTCACAGAGCAGTTTCTCTGAAAGCTTCTTTCCAGACTTCATCTGAGGATATTTCCTTTTTCACCATAGCCCTCTATGGGCTTCCAAATATCATTTTGCTAATTCCACAAGAACTGCCTTACCGAAAGGCTTCTTGAAGGGAAAGGTGTAACTCTGTGAGTTGATTTCACAGAACACAAAGAAGTTTCTCAGAAAGTTTCTTTCTCTTTGTTATCGGAGGATATTTCCTTTGGCCCTATAGTCTTCAAAGGGATCCGAAATATCTGTTCTCAGATTTCACAGAAATAAGGCTAGCAAAGAGATCCACGAAATACAGATGAAACTCTGTGAGTGGAACTCACACATCACAGAGCAGTTTCTCAGAAAGCTTCTTACCAGATTTCATCTGAGTATATTTCCTTTTTCACCATAGCCCTCTATGGGCTTCCAAATATCACTTTGTCAATTCCACAAGAACTGCCTTACCGAAAGGCTTCTTGAAGGGAAAGGGGAAACTCTGTGAGATGATTTCACAGAACACAAAGAAGTTTCTCAGAAATCTTCTTTCTCTTTGTTATCGGAGGATATTTCCTTTGGCCCTATAGTCTTCAAAGGCATCCGAAATATCTGTTCTCAGATTCCACAGAAATAAGGCTAGCAAAGAGATCCACGAAATACAGATGTAACTCTGTGAGTGCAACTCACACATCAGAGAGCAGTTTCTCAGAAAGCTTCTTTCGAGGTTTCATCTGGGGATATTTCCTTTTTCACCATAGCCCTCTATGGGCTTCCAAATATCACTTTGCCAATTAAACAAGAACTGTCTTAGCCAAAGGCTTCTTGAGGGGAAAACTGTAACTCTGTGAGATGATTTCACGGAAGACAAAGAAGTTTCTCAGAAAGCTTCTTTCTCTTTGTTATCGGAGGATATTTCCTTTGGCCTTATAGTCTTCAAAGGGATCCGAAATATCTGTTCTCAGATTCCACAGAAATAAGGCTAGCAAAGAGATCCACGAAATACAGATATAACTCTCTGAGTGGAAGTCACACATCACAGAGCAGTTTCTCAGAAAGCTTCTTTCCAGATATCATCTGATGATATTTCTTTTTTCACCATAGCCCTCTATGGGCTTCCAAATATCACTTTGCCAATTCCACAAGAACTGCCTTATCGAAAGGCTTCTTGAGGGGAAAGCTGTAACTCTGTGAGATGATTTCACAGAACACAAAGAAGTTTCTCAGAAAGCTTCTTTCTCTTTGTTATCGGAGGTTATTTCCTTTGGCCCTGTAGTCTTCAAAGAGATCCGAAATATCTGTTCTCAGATTCCACAGAAATAAAGCTAGCAAAGAGATCCACTAAATACAGATGTAACTCTGTGAGTGCAAGTCACACTTCACAGAGCAGTTTCTCTGAAAGCTTCTTTCCAGACTTCATCTGAGGATATTTCCTTTTTCACCATAGCCCTCTATGGGCTTCCAAATATCACTTTGCCAAATCCACAAGAACTGCCTTACCGAAAGGCTTCTTGAAGGGAAAGGTGTAACTCTGTGAGATGATTTCACAGAACACAAAGAAGTTTCTCAGAAAGTTTCTTTCTCTTTGTAATCGGAGGATATTTCCTTTGGCCCTATAGTCTTCAAAGGGATCCGAAACATCTGTTCTCAGATTCCACAGAAATAAGGCTAGCAAAGAGATCCACGAAATACAGATGTAACTCTGTGAGTGGAACTCTGACATCACAGAGCAGTTTCTCAGGAAGCTTCTTTCCAGATTTCACCTGAGGATATTTCCTTTTTCACCATAGCCCTCTATGGGCTTCCAAATATCACTGTGCGAATCCCACAAGAACTGTCTTAGGGAAAGGCTTCTTGAGGGGAAAGCTGTAACTCTGTGAGATGATTTCACAGAACACAAAGAAGTTTCTCAGAAAGCTTATTTCTCTTTGTTATCGGAGGATATTTCCTTTGGCCCTATAGTCTTCAAAGGGATCCGAAATATCTGTTCTCAGATTCCACAGAAATAAGGCTAGCAAAGAGATCCACGAAATACAGATGTAACTCTGTGAGTGCAAGTCACACATCACAGAGCAGTTTCTCAGAAAGCTTCTTTCCAGATTTCATCTGAGGATATTTCCTTTTTCACCATAGCCCTCTATGGGCTTCCAAATATCACTTTGCCATTTAAACAAGAACTGTATTAGCGAAAGGCTTCTTGAGGGGAAAGCTGTAACTGTGTGAGATGATTTCACAGAACACAAAGAAGTTTCTCAGAAAGCTTCTTTCTCTTTGTTATCGGAGAATATTTCCTTTGGCCCTATTGTCTTCAAAGGGATCCGAAATATCTGTTCTCAGATTCCACAGAAATAATTCCAGCAAAGAGATCCACGAAATACAGATATAACTCTCTGAGTGGAAGTCACACATCACAGAGCAGTTTCTCAGAAAGCTTGTTTCGCGATTTCATCTGAGGATATTTCCTTTTTCGCCGTAGCCCTCTATGGGTTTCCTAATATCACTTTGACAATTCCACAAGAACTGTCTTAGCGAAAGGCTTCTTCATTGGAAAGCTGTAACTCTGTGAAATGATTTCGCAGAACACAAAGAAGTTTCTCAGAAAGCTTCTTTCTCTTTGTTATCGGAGGATATTTCCTTTGGCCCTATTGTCTTCAAAGGGATCCGAAATATCTGTTCTCAGATTCCACAGAAATAAGGCGAGCAAAGAGATTCACGAAATACAGATGTAACCCTGTGAGTGCAAGTCACACATCACAGAGCAGTTTCTCACAAAGCTTCTTTCGAGATTTCATCTGGGGATATTTCCTTTTTCACCATAGCCCTCTATTGGCTTCCAAATATCACTTTACCAATTAAACAAGAACTGTCTTAGCCAAAGGCTTCTTGAGGGGAAAACTGTAACTCTGTGAGATGATTTCACAGAAGACAAAGAAGTTTCTCAGAAAGCTTCTTTCTCTTTGTTATCGGAGGATATTTCCTTTGGCCCTATAGTCTTCCAAGGGATCCGAAATATCTGTTCTGGGATTCCACAAAAATAAGGCTAGCAAAGAGATCCACGAAATACAGTTATAACTCTGTGAGTGGAAGTCACACATCACAGAGCAGTTTCTCAGAAAGCTTCTTTCCAGATATCATCTGAGGATATTTCCTTTTTCACCGTAGCCCTCTATGGGCTTCCAAATATCACTTTGCCAATTCCACAAGAACTGCCTAAGCGAAAGGCTTCTTGAGGGGAAAGCTGTAACTCTGTGAGATGATTTCACAGAACACAAAGAAATTTCTCAGAAAGCTTCTTTCTCTTTGTTTTCGGAAGATATTTTTTTGGCCCTATAGTCTTCTAAGGGATCCGATATATCTGTTCTCAGATTCCACAGAAATAAGGCTAGCAAAGAGATCCACGAAATACAGATGTAACTCTGTGAGTGCAAGTCACACATCAGAGTGCAGTTTCTCAGAAAGCTTCTTTCCAGATTTCATCTGAAGATATTTCCTTTTTCACCATAGCCCTCTATGGGTTTCCAAATATCACTTTGCCAATTCCACAAGAACTGCCTTACCGAAAGGCTTCTTGAGGGGAAAGCTGTAACTCTGTGAGATGATTTCACAGAACACAAAGAAGTTTCTCAGAAAGCTTCTTTCTCTTTGTTATCGGAGAATATTTCCTTTGGCCCTATAGTCTTCAAAGGGATCCGAAATATCTGTTCTCAGATTCCACAGAAATAAGGCTGGCAAAGAGATCCACGAAATACAGATGTAACTCTGTGAGTGCAAGTGAAACATCACAGAGAAGATTCTCAGAAAGCTTCTTTCCAGATTTCATCTGAGGATATTTCCTTTTTCACCATAGCCCTCTATGGGCTTCCAAATATCACTTTGCCAATTCCACAAGAACTGTCTTAGCGAAAGGCTTCTTGAGGGGAAAGCTGTAACTCTGTGAGATGATTTCACAGAACACAAAGAAGTTTCTCAGAAAGCTTCTTTCTCTTTGTTATCGGAGGATATTTCCTTTGGCCCTATAGTCTTCAAAGGGATCTGAAATATCTCTTCTCAGATTCCACAGAAATAAGGCTAGCAAAGAGATCCACGAAATACAGATGTAACTCTGTGAGTGCAAGTCACACATCACAGAGCAGTTTCTCTGATAGCTTCTTACCAGATTTCATCTGAGTATATTTCCTTTTTCACCATAGCCCTCTATGGGCTTCCAAATATCACTTTGTCAATTCCACAAGAACTGCCTTACCGAAAGGCTTCTTGAAGGGAAAGCTGTAACTCTGTGAGATGATTTCACAGAACACAAAGAAGTTTCTCAGAAAGCTTCTTTCTCTTTGTTATCGGAGGTTATTTCCTTTGGCCCTATAGTCTTCAAAGGGATCCGAAATATCTGTTCTCAGATTCCACAGAAATAAGGCTAGCAAAGAGATCCACGAAATACAGATGTAACTCTGTGAGTGCAAGTCACACTTCACAGAGCAGTTTCTCTGAAAGCTTCTTTCCAGACTTCATCTGAGGATATTTCCTTTTTCACCATAGCCCTCTATGGGCTTCCAAATATCACTTTGCCAATTCCACAAGAAGTGTGTTAGCGAATGGCTTCTTGAGGGGAAAGCTGTAACTCTGTGAGATGATTTCACAGAACACAAAGAAGTTTCTCAGAAAGCTTCTTTCTCTTTGTTTTCGGAGGATATTTCCCTTGGCCCTATTATCTTCAAAGTGATCCGAAATATCTGTTCTCAGATTCCACAGAAATAAGGCTAGCAAAGAGATCCACGAAATACAGATGTAACTCCGTGAGTGCAAGTCACACATCACAGAGCAGTTTCTCAGAAAGCTTCTTACCAGATTTCATCTGAGTATATATCCTTTTTAACCATAACCCTCTATGGGCTTCCAAATATCACTTTGTCAATTCCACAAGAACTGCCTTACCGAAAGGCTTCTTGAAGGGAAAGCTGTAACTCTGTGAGATGATTTCACAGAACACAAAGAAGTTTCTCAGAAAGCTTCTTTCTCTTTGTTATCGGAGGATATTTCCTTTGGCCCTATAGTCTTCAAAGGGATCCGAAATATCTGTTCTCAGATTCCACAGATATAAGGCTAGCAAAGAGATCCACGAAATACAGATGTAACTCTGTGAGTGCAAGTCACACATCAGAGAGCAGTTTCTCAGAAAGCTTCTTTCGAGGTTTCATCTGGGGATATTTCCTTTTTCACCATAGCCCTCTATGGGCTTCCAAATATCACTTTGCCAATTATACAAGAACTGTCTTAGCCAAAGGCTTCTTCAGGGGAAAACTGTAACTCTGTGAGATGATTTCACGGAAGTCAAAGAAGTTTCTCAGAAAGCTTATTTCTCTTTGTTATCGGAGGATATTTCCTTTGGCCCTATAGTCTTCAAAGGGATCCGAAATATCTGTTCTCAGATTCCACAGAAATAAGGCTAGCAAAGAGATCCACGAAATACAGATATAACTCTCTGAGTGGAAGTCACACATCACAGAGCAGTTTCTCAGAAAGCTTCTTTCCAGATATCATCTGATGATATTTCTTTTTTCACCATAGCCCTCTATGGGCTTCCAAATATCACTTTGCCAATTCCACAAGAACTGCCTTATCGAAAGGATTCTTGAGGGGAAAGCTGTAACTCTGTGAGATGATTTCACAGAACACAAAGAAGTTTCTCAGAAAGCTTCTTTCTCTTTGTTATCGGAGGTTATTTCCTTTGGCCCTGTAGTCTTCAAAGAGATCCGAAATATCTGTTCTCAGATTCCACAGAAATAAAGCTAGCAAAGAGATCCACTAAATACAGATGTAACTCTGTGAGTGCAAGTCACACTTCACAGAGCAGTTTCTCTGAAAGCTTCTTTCCAGACTTCATCTGAGGATATTTCCTTTTTCACCATAGCCCTCTATGGGCTTCCAAATATCACTTTGCCAATTCCACAAGAACTGCCTTACCGAAAGGCTTCTTGAAGGGAAAGGTGTAACTCTGTGAGATGATTTCACAGAACACAAAGAAGTTTCTCAGAAAGTTTCTTTCTCTTTGTAATCGGAGGATATTTCCTTTGGCCCTATAGTCTTCAAAGGGATCCGAAATATCTGTTCTCAGATTCAACAGAAATAAGGCTAGCAAAGAGATCCACGAAATACAGATGTAACTCTGTGAGTGGAATTCACACATCACAGAGCAGTTTCTCAGAAAGCTTCTTTCCAGATTTCATCTGAGGATATTTCCTTTTTCACCATAGCCCTCTATGGGTTTCCAAATATCACTTTGCCAATTCCACAAGAACTGCCTTACCGAAAGGCTTCTTGAGGGGAAAGCTGTAACTCTGTGAGATGATTTCACAGAACACAAAGAAGTTTCTCAGAAAGCTTCTTTCTCTTTGTTATCGGAGGATATTTCCTTTGGCCCTATAGTCTTCAAAGGGATCCAAAATATCTGTTATCAGATTCCACAGAAATAAGGCTAGCAAAGAGATCCACGAAATACAGATGTAACTCTGTGAGTGCAAGTGAAACATCACAGAGCAGATTCTCAGAAAGCTTCTTTCCAGATTTCATCTGAGGATATTTCCTTTTTCACCATAGCCCTCTATAGGCTTCCAAATATCACTTTGTCAATTCCACAAGAACTGTCTTAGCGAAAGGCTTCTTGAGGGGAAAGCTGTAACTCTGTGAGATGATTTCACAGAACACAAAGAAGTTTCTCAGAAAGCTTCTTTCTCTTTGTTATCAGAGGATATTTCCTTTGGCCCTATAGTCTTCCAAGGGATCCGAAATATCTGTTCTGGGATTCCACAAAAATAAGGCTAGCAAAGAGAACCACGAAATACAGATATAACTCTGTGAGTGGAAGTCACACATCACAGAGCAGTTTCTCAGAAACCTTCTTTCCAGATATCATCTGAGGATATTTCCTTTTTCAACATAGCCCTCTATGAGCTTCCAAATATCACTTTGCCAATTCCACAAGAACTGCCTAAGCGAAAGGCTTCTTGAGGGGAAAGCTGTAACTCTGTGAGATGATTTCACAGAACACAAAGAAATTTCTCAGAAAGCTTCTTTCTCTTTGTTTTCGGAAGATATTTTTTTGGCCCTATAGTCTTCTAAGGGATCCGATATATCTGTTCTCAGATTCCACAGAAATAAGGCTAGCAAAGAGATCCACGAAATACAGATGTAACTCTGTGAGTGCAAGTCACACATCAGAGTGCAGTTTCTCAGAAAGCTTCTTTCCAGATTTCATCTGAAGATATTTACTTTTTCACCATAGCCCTCTATGGGTTTCCAAATATCACTTTGCCAATTCCACAAGAACTGCCTTACCGAAAGGCTTCTTGAGGGGAAAGCTGTAACTCTGTGAGATGATTTCACAGAACACAAAGAAGTTTCTCAAAAAGCTTATTTCTCTTTGTTATCGGAGGATATATCCTTTGGCCCTATAGTCTTCAAAGGGATCCGAAATATCTGTTCTCAGATTCCACAGAAATAAGGCTAGCAAAGAGATCCACGAAATACAGATGTAACCCTGTGAGTGCAAGTCACACATCAGTGAGCAGTTTCTCAGAAAGCTTCTTTCGAGGTTTCATCTGGGGATATTTCCTTTTTCACCATAGCCCTCTATGGGATTCCAAATATCACTTTGCCAATTAAACAAGAACTGCCTTATCGAAAGGCTTCTTGAGGGGAAAGCTGTAACTCTGTGAGATGATTTCACAGAACACAAAGAAGTTTCTCAGAAAGCTTCTTTCTCTTTGTTATCGGAGGTTATTTCCTTTGGCCCTGTAGTCTTCAAAGAGATCCGAAATATCTGATCTCAGATTCCACAGAAATAAAGCTAGCAAAGAGATCCACTAAATACAGATGTAACTCTGTGAGTGCAAGTCACACTTCACAGAGCAGTTTCTCTGAAAGCTTCTTTCCAGACTTCATCTGAGGATATTTCCTTTTTCACCATAGCCCTCTATGGGCTTCCAAATATCATTTTGCTAATTCCACAAGAACTGCCTTACCGAAAGGCTTCTTGAAGGGAAAGGTGTAACTCTGTGAGTTGATTTCACAGAACACAAAGAAGTTTCTCAGAAAGTTTCTTTCTCTTTGTTATCGGAGGATATTTCCTTTGGCCCTATAGTCTTCAAAGGGATCCGAAATATCTGTTCTCAGATTTCACAGAAATAAGGCTAGCAAAGAGATCCACGAAATACAGATGAAACTCTGTGAGTGGAACTCACACATCACAGAGCAGTTTCTCAGAAAGCTTCTTACCAGATTTCATCTGAGTATATTTCCTTTTTCACCATAGCCCTCTATGGGCTTCCAAATATCACTTTGTCAATTCCACAAGAACTGCCTTACCGAAAGGCTTCTTGAAGGGAAAGGGGAAACTCTGTGAGATGATTTCACAGAACACAAAGAAGTTTCTCAGAAATCTTCTTTCTCTTTGTTATCGGAGGATATTTCCTTTGGCCCTATAGTCTTCAAAGGGATCCGAAATATCTGTTCTCAGATTCCACAGAAATAAGGCTAGCAAAGAGATCCACGAAATACAGATGTAACTCTGTGAGTGCAACTCACACATCAGAGAGCAGTTTCTCAGAAAGCTTCTTTCGAGGTTTCATCTGGGGATATTTCCTTTTTCACCATAGCCCTCTATGGGCTTCCAAATATCACTTTGCCAATTAAACAAGAACTGTCTTAGCCAAAGGCTTCTTGAGGGGAAAACTGTAACTCTGTGAGATGATTTCACGGAAGACAAAGAAGTTTCTCAGAAAGCTTCTTTCTCTTTGTTATCGGAGGATATTTCCTTTGGCCTTATAGTCTTCAAAGGGATCCGAAATATCTGTTCTCAGATTCCACAGAAATAAGGCTAGCAAAGAGATCCACGAAATACAGATATAACTCTCTGAGTGGAAGTCACACATCACAGAGCAGTTTCTCAGAAAGCTTCTTTCCAGATATCATCTGATGATATTTCTTTTTTCACCATAGCCCTCTATGGGCTTCCAAATATCACTTTGCCAATTCCACAAGAACTGCCTTATCGAAAGGCTTCTTGAGGGGAAAGCTGTAACTCTGTGAGATGATTTCACAGAACACAAAGAAGTTTCTCAGAAAGCTTCTTTCTCTTTGTTATCGGAGGTTATTTCCTTTGGCCCTGTAGTCTTCAAAGAGATCCGAAATATCTGTTCTCAGATTCCACAGAAATAAAGCTAGCAAAGAGATCCACTAAATACAGATGTAACTCTGTGAGTGCAAGTCACACTTCACAGAGCAGTTTCTCTGAAAGCTTCTTTCCAGACTTCATCTGAGGATATTTCCTTTTTCACCATAGCCCTCTATGGGCTTCCAAATATCACTTTGCCAAATCCACAAGAACTGCCTTACCGAAAGGCTTCTTGAAGGGAAAGGTGTAACTCTGTGAGATGATTTCACAGAACACAAAGAAGTTTCTCAGAAAGTTTCTTTCTCTTTGTAATCGGAGGATATTTCCTTTGGCCCTATAGTCTTCAAAGGGATCCGAAACATCTGTTCTCAGATTCCACAGAAATAAGGCTAGCAAAGAGATCCACGAAATACAGATGTAACTCTGTGAGTGGAACTCTGACATCACAGAGCAGTTTCTCAGGAAGCTTCTTTCCAGATTTCACCTGAGGATATTTCCTTTTTCACCATAGCCCTCTATGGGCTTCCAAATATCACTGTGCGAATCCCACAAGAACTGTCTTAGGGAAAGGCTTCTTGAGGGGAAAGCTGTAACTCTGTGAGATGATTTCACAGAACACAAAGAAGTTTCTCAGAAAGCTTATTTCTCTTTGTTATCGGAGGATATTTCCTTTGGCCCTATAGTCTTCAAAGGGATCCGAAATATCTGTTCTCAGATTCCACAGAAATAAGGCTAGCAAAGAGATCCACGAAATACAGATGTAACTCTGTGAGTGCAAGTCACACATCACAGAGCAGTTTCTCAGAAAGCTTCTTTCCAGATTTCATCTGAGGATATTTCCTTTTTCACCATAGCCCTCTATGGGCTTCCAAATATCACTTTGCCATTTAAACAAGAACTGTATTAGCGAAAGGCTTCTTGAGGGGAAAGCTGTAACTGTGTGAGATGATTTCACAGAACACAAAGAAGTTTCTCAGAAAGCTTCTTTCTCTTTGTTATCGGAGAATATTTCCTTTGGCCCTATTGTCTTCAAAGGGATCCGAAATATCTGTTCTCAGATTCCACAGAAATAATTCCAGCAAAGAGATCCACGAAATACAGATATAACTCTCTGAGTGGAAGTCACACATCACAGAGCAGTTTCTCAGAAAGCTTGTTTCGCGATTTCATCTGAGGATATTTCCTTTTTCGCCGTAGCCCTCTATGGGTTTCCTAATATCACTTTGACAATTCCACAAGAACTGTCTTAGCGAAAGGCTTCTTCATTGGAAAGCTGTAACTCTGTGAAATGATTTCGCAGAACACAAAGAAGTTTCTCAGAAAGCTTCTTTCTCTTTGTTATCGGAGGATATTTCCTTTGGCCCTATTGTCTTCAAAGGGATCCGAAATATCTGTTCTCAGATTCCACAGAAATAAGGCGAGCAAAGAGATTCACGAAATACAGATGTAACCCTGTGAGTGCAAGTCACACATCACAGAGCAGTTTCTCACAAAGCTTCTTTCGAGATTTCATCTGGGGATATTTCCTTTTTCACCATAGCCCTCTATTGGCTTCCAAATATCACTTTACCAATTAAACAAGAACTGTCTTAGCCAAAGGCTTCTTGAGGGGAAAACTGTAACTCTGTGAGATGATTTCACAGAAGACAAAGAAGTTTCTCAGAAAGCTTCTTTCTCTTTGTTATCGGAGGATATTTCCTTTGGCCCTATAGTCTTCCAAGGGATCCGAAATATCTGTTCTGGGATTCCACAAAAATAAGGCTAGCAAAGAGATCCACGAAATACAGTTATAACTCTGTGAGTGGAAGTCACACATCACAGAGCAGTTTCTCAGAAAGCTTCTTTCCAGATATCATCTGAGGATATTTCCTTTTTCACCGTAGCCCTCTATGGGCTTCCAAATATCACTTTGCCAATTCCACAAGAACTGCCTAAGCGAAAGGCTTCTTGAGGGGAAAGCTGTAACTCTGTGAGATGATTTCACAGAACACAAAGAAATTTCTCAGAAAGCTTCTTTCTCTTTGTTTTCGGAAGATATTTTTTTGGCCCTATAGTCTTCTAAGGGATCCGATATATCTGTTCTCAGATTCCACAGAAATAAGGCTAGCAAAGAGATCCACGAAATACAGATGTAACTCTGTGAGTGCAAGTCACACATCAGAGTGCAGTTTCTCAGAAAGCTTCTTTCCAGATTTCATCTGAAGATATTTCCTTTTTCACCATAGCCCTCTATGGGTTTCCAAATATCACTTTGCCAATTCCACAAGAACTGCCTTACCGAAAGGCTTCTTGAGGGGAAAGCTGTAACTCTGTGAGATGATTTCACAGAACACAAAGAAGTTTCTCAGAAAGCTTCTTTCTCTTTGTTATCGGAGAATATTTCCTTTGGCCCTATAGTCTTCAAAGGGATCCGAAATATCTGTTCTCAGATTCCACAGAAATAAGGCTGGCAAAGAGATCCACGAAATACAGATGTAACTCTGTGAGTGCAAGTGAAACATCACAGAGAAGATTCTCAGAAAGCTTCTTTCCAGATTTCATCTGAGGATATTTCCTTTTTCACCATAGCCCTCTATGGGCTTCCAAATATCACTTTGCCAATTCCACAAGAACTGTCTTAGCGAAAGGCTTCTTGAGGGGAAAGCTGTAACTCTGTGAGATGATTTCACAGAACACAAAGAAGTTTCTCAGAAAGCTTCTTTCTCTTTGTTATCGGAGGATATTTCCTTTGGCCCTATAGTCTTCAAAGGGATCTGAAATATCTCTTCTCAGATTCCACAGAAATAAGGCTAGCAAAGAGATCCACGAAATACAGATGTAACTCTGTGAGTGCAAGTCACACATCACAGAGCAGTTTCTCAGAAAGCTTCTTACCAGATTTCATCTGAGTATATTTCCTTTTTCACCATAGCCCTCTATGGGCTTCCAAATATCACTTTGTCAATTCCACAAGAACTGCCTTACCGAAAGGCTTCTTGAAGGGAAAGCTGTAACTCTGTGAGATGATTTCACAGAACACAAAGAAGTTTCTCAGAAAGCTTCTTTCTCTTTGTTATCGGAGGTTATTTCCTTTGGCCCTATAGTCTTCAAAGGGATCCGAAATATCTGTTCTCAGATTCCACAGAAATAAGGCTAGCAAAGAGATCCACGAAATACAGATGTAACTCTGTGAGTGCAAGTCACACTTCACAGAGCAGTTTCTCTGAAAGCTTCTTTCCAGACTTCATCTGAGGATATTTCCTTTTTCACCATAGCCCTCTATGGGCTTCCAAATATCACTTTGCCAATTCCACAAGAAGTGTGTTAGCGAATGGCTTCTTGAGGGGAAAGCTGTAACTCTGTGAGATGATTTCACAGAACACAAAGAAGTTTCTCAGAAAGCTTCTTTCTCTTTGTTTTCGGAGGATATTTCCCTTGGCCCTATTATCTTCAAAGTGATCCGAAATATCTGTTCTCAGATTCCACAGAAATAAGGCTAGCAAAGAGATCCACGAAATACAGATGTAACTCCGTGAGTGCAAGTCACACATCACAGAGCAGTTTCTCAGAAAGCTTCTTACCAGATTTCATCTGAGTATATATCCTTTTTAACCATAACCCTCTATGGGCTTCCAAATATCACTTTGTCAATTCCACAAGAACTGCCTTACCGAAAGGCTTCTTGAAGGGAAAGCTGTAACTCTGTGAGATGATTTCACAGAACACAAAGAAGTTTCTCAGAAAGCTTCTTTCTCTTTGTTATCGGAGGATATTTCCTTTGGCCCTATAGTCTTCAAAGGGATCCGAAATATCTGTTCTCAGATTCCACAGATATAAGGCTAGCAAAGAGATCCACGAAATACAGATGTAACTCTGTGAGTGCAAGTCACACATCAGAGAGCAGTTTCTCAGAAAGCTTCTTTCGAGGTTTCATCTGGGGATATTTCCTTTTTCACCATAGCCCTCTATGGGCTTCCAAATATCACTTTGCCAATTATACAAGAACTGTCTTAGCCAAAGGCTTCTTCAGGGGAAAACTGTAACTCTGTGAGATGATTTCACGGAAGTCAAAGAAGTTTCTCAGAAAGCTTATTTCTCTTTGTTATCGGAGGATATTTCCTTTGGCCCTATAGTCTTCAAAGGGATCCGAAATATCTGTTCTCAGATTCCACAGAAATAAGGCTAGCAAAGAGATCCACGAAATACAGATATAACTCTCTGAGTGGAAGTCACACATCACAGAGCAGTTTCTCAGAAAGCTTCTTTCCAGATATCATCTGATGATATTTCTTTTTTCACCATAGCCCTCTATGGGCTTCCAAATATCACTTTGCCAATTCCACAAGAACTGCCTTATCGAAAGGATTCTTGAGGGGAAAGCTGTAACTCTGTGAGATGATTTCACAGAACACAAAGAAGTTTCTCAGAAAGCTTCTTTCTCTTTGTTATCGGAGGTTATTTCCTTTGGCCCTGTAGTCTTCAAAGAGATCCGAAATATCTGTTCTCAGATTCCACAGAAATAAAGCTAGCAAAGAGATCCACTAAATACAGATGTAACTCTGTGAGTGCAAGTCACACTTCACAGAGCAGTTTCTCTGAAAGCTTCTTTCCAGACTTCATCTGAGGATATTTCCTTTTTCACCATAGCCCTCTATGGGCTTCCAAATATCACTTTGCCAATTCCACAAGAACTGCCTTACCGAAAGGCTTCTTGAAGGGAAAGGTGTAACTCTGTGAGATGATTTCACAGAACACAAAGAAGTTTCTCAGAAAGTTTCTTTCTCTTTGTAATCGGAGGATATTTCCTTTGGCCCTATAGTCTTCAAAGGGATCCGAAATATCTGTTCTCAGATTCAACAGAAATAAGGCTAGCAAAGAGATCCACGAAATACAGATGTAACTCTGTGAGTGGAATTCACACATCACAGAGCAGTTTCTCAGAAAGCTTCTTTCCAGATTTCATCTGAGGATATTTCCTTTTTCACCATAGCCCTCTATGGGTTTCCAAATATCACTTTGCCAATTCCACAAGAACTGCCTTACCGAAAGGCTTCTTGAGGGGAAAGCTGTAACTCTGTGAGATGATTTCACAGAACACAAAGAAGTTTCTCAGAAAGCTTCTTTCTCTTTGTTATCGGAGGATATTTCCTTTGGCCCTATAGTCTTCAAAGGGATCCAAAATATCTGTTATCAGATTCCACAGAAATAAGGCTAGCAAAGAGATCCACGAAATACAGATGTAACTCTGTGAGTGCAAGTGAAACATCACAGAGCAGATTCTCAGAAAGCTTCTTTCCAGATTTCATCTGAGGATATTTCCTTTTTCACCATAGCCCTCTATAGGCTTCCAAATATCACTTTGTCAATTCCACAAGAACTGTCTTAGCGAAAGGCTTCTTGAGGGGAAAGCTGTAACTCTGTGAGATGATTTCACAGAACACAAAGAAGTTTCTCAGAAAGCTTCTTTCTCTTTGTTATCAGAGGATATTTCCTTTGGCCCTATAGTCTTCCAAGGGATCCGAAATATCTGTTCTGGGATTCCACAAAAATAAGGCTAGCAAAGAGAACCACGAAATACAGATATAACTCTGTGAGTGGAAGTCACACATCACAGAGCAGTTTCTCAGAAACCTTCTTTCCAGATATCATCTGAGGATATTTCCTTTTTCAACATAGCCCTCTATGAGCTTCCAAATATCACTTTGCCAATTCCACAAGAACTGCCTAAGCGAAAGGCTTCTTGAGGGGAAAGCTGTAACTCTGTGAGATGATTTCACAGAACACAAAGAAATTTCTCAGAAAGCTTCTTTCTCTTTGTTTTCGGAAGATATTTTTTTGGCCCTATAGTCTTCTAAGGGATCCGATATATCTGTTCTCAGATTCCACAGAAATAAGGCTAGCAAAGAGATCCACGAAATACAGATGTAACTCTGTGAGTGCAAGTCACACATCAGAGTGCAGTTTCTCAGAAAGCTTCTTTCCAGATTTCATCTGAAGATATTTACTTTTTCACCATAGCCCTCTATGGGTTTCCAAATATCACTTTGCCAATTCCACAAGAACTGCCTTACCGAAAGGCTTCTTGAGGGGAAAGCTGTAACTCTGTGAGATGATTTCACAGAACACAAAGAAGTTTCTCAAAAAGCTTATTTCTCTTTGTTATCGGAGGATATATCCTTTGGCCCTATAGTCTTCAAAGGGATCCGAAATATCTGTTCTCAGATTCCACAGAAATAAGGCTAGCAAAGAGATCCACGAAATACAGATGTAACCCTGTGAGTGCAAGTCACACATCAGTGAGCAGTTTCTCAGAAAGCTTCTTTCGAGGTTTCATCTGGGGATATTTCCTTTTTCACCATAGCCCTCTATGGGATTCCAAATATCACTTTGCCAATTAAACAAGAACTGTCTTAGCCAAAGGCTTCCTGAGGGGAAAACTGTAACTCTGTGAGATGATTTCACAGAAGACAAAGAAGTTTCTCAGAAAGCTTATTTCTCTTTGTTATCGGAGGATATTTCCTTTGGCCCTATAGTCTTCAAAGGGATCCGAAATATCTGTTCTCAGATTCCACAGAAATAAGGCTAGCAAAGAGATCCACGAAATACAGATATAACTCTCTGAGTGGAAGTCACACATCACAGAGCAGTTTCTCAGAAAGCTTCTTTCCAGATATCATCTGATGATATTTCCTTTTTCACCATAGCCCTCTATGGGCTTTCAAATATCACTTTGCCAATTCCACTAGAACTGCCTTATCGAAAGGCTTCTTGAGGGGAAAGCTGTAACTCTGTGAGATGATTTCACAGAACACAAAGAAGTTTCTCAGAAAGCTTCTTTCTCTTTGTTATCGGAGCTTATTTCCTTTGGCCCTGTAGACTTCAAAGAGATCCGAAATATCTGTTCTCAGATTCCACAGAAATAAAGCTAGCAAAGAGATCCACTAAATACAGATGTAACTCTGTGAGTGCAAGTCACACTTCACAGAGCAGTTTCTCTGAAAGCTTCTTTCCAGACTTCATCTGAGGATATTTCCTTTTTCACCATAGCCCTCTATGGGCTTCCAAATATCACTTTGCCAATTCCACAAGAACTGCCTTACCGAAAGGCTTCTTGAAGGGAAAGGTGTAACTCTGTGAGATGATTTCACAGAACACAAAGAAGTTTCTCAGAAAGTTTCTTTCTCTTTGTAATCGGAGGATATTTCCTTTGGCCCTATAGTCTTCAAAGGGATCCGAAATATCTGTTCTCAGATTCCACAGAAATAAGGCTAGCAAAGAGATCCACGAAATACAGATGTAACTCTGTGAGTGGAACTCACACATCACAGAGCAGTTTCTCAGAAAGCTTCTTTCCAGATTTCACCTGAGGATATTTCCTTTTTCACCATAGCCCTCTATGGGCTTCCAAATATCACTGTGCGAATTCCACAAGAACTGTCTTAGGGAAAGGCTTCTTGAGGGGAAAGCTGTAACTCTGTGAGTTGATTTCACAGAACACAAAGAAGTTTCTCAGAAAGCTTCTTTCTCTTTGTTATCGGGGGATATTTCCTTTGGCCCTATAGTCTTCAAAGGGATCCCAAATATCTGTTCTCAGATTCCACAGAAATAAGGCTACCAAAGAGATCCACGAAATACAGATGTAACTCTGTGAGTGCAAGTTACACATCACAGAGCAGTTTCTCAGAAAGCTTCTTTCCAGATTTCATCTGAGGATATTTCCTTTTTCACCATAGCCCTCTATCGGCTTCCAAATATCACTTTGCCAATTCCACAAGAACTGTCTTAGCGAAAGGCTTCCTGAGGGGAAAGCTGTAACTCTGTGAGATGATTTCACAGAACACAAAGAAGTTTCTCAGAAAGCTTATTTCTCTTTGTTATCGGAGCATATTTCCTTTGGCCCTATAGTCTTCAAAGGGATCTGAAATATCTGTTCTCAGATTCCACAGAAATAAGGCTAGCAAAGAGATCCACGAAATACAGATGTAACTCTGTGAGTACAAGTGACACATCACAGAGCAGATTCTCAGAAAGCTTCTTTACAGATTTCATCTGAGGATATTTCCTTTTTCACCATAGCACTCTATGGGCTTCCAAATATCACTTTGCCAATTCCACAAGAACTGTCTTAGCCAAAGGCTTCTTGAGAGGAAAGCTGTAACTCTGTGAGATGATTTCACAGAACACAAAGAAGTTTCTCAGAAAGCTTCTTTCTCTTTGTTATCGGAGGGTATTTACTTTGACCCTATAGTCTTCAAAGGGATCAGAAATATCTGTTCTCAGATTCCACAGAAATAAGGCTAGCAAAGAGATTCACGAAATACAGATGTAACCCTGTGAGTGCAAGTCACATAACAGAGAGCAGTTTCTCAGAAAGCTTCTTTCGAGGTTTCATCTGGGGATATTTCCTTTTTCACCATAGCCCTCTATGGGCTTCCAAATATCACTTTGCCAATTAAACAAGAACTGTCTTAGCCAAAGGCTTCTTGAGGGGAAAACTGTAACTCTGTGAGATGATTTCACAGAAGACAAAGAAGTTTCTCAGAAAGCTTATTTCTCTTTGTTATCGGAGGATATTTCCTTTTGCACTATAGTCTTCAAAGGGATCCGAAATATCTGTTCTCAGATTCCACAGAAATAAGGCTAGCAAAGAGATCCACGAAATACAGATATAACTCTCTGAGTGGAAGTCACACATCACAGGGCAGTTTCTCAGAAAGCTTCTTTCCAGATATCATCTGATGATATTTCTTTTTTCACCATAGCCCTCTATGGGCTTCCAAATATCACTTTGCCAATTCCACAAGAACTGCCTTATCGAAAGGCTTCTTTAGGGGAAAGCTGTAACTCTGTGAGATGATTTCACAGAACACAAAGAAGTTTCTCAGAGAGCTTCTTTCTCTTTGTTATCGGAGCTTATTTCCTTTGGCCCTGTAGTCTTCAAAGAGATCCGAAATATCTGTTCTCAGATTCCACAGAAATAAAGCTAGCAAAGAGATCCACTAAATACAGATGTAACTCTGTGAGTGCAAGTCACACTTCACAGAGCAGTTTCTCTGAAAGCTTCTTTCCAGACTTCATCTGAGGATATTTCCTTTTTCACCATAGCCCTCTATGGCCTTCCAAATATCACTTTGCCAATTCCACAAGAACTGCCTTACCGAAAGGCTTCTTGAAGGGAAAGGTGTAACTCTGTGAGATGATTTCACAGAACACAAAGAAGTTTCTCAGAAAGTTTCTTTCTCTTTGTAATCGGAGGATATTTCCTTTGGCCCTATAGTCTTCAAAGGGATCCGAAATATCTGTTCTCAGATTCCACAGAAATAAGGCTAGCAAAGAGATCCACGAAATACAGATGTAACTCTGTGAGTGGAACTCACACATCACAGAGCAGTTTCTCAGAAAGCTTCTTTCCAGATTTCACCTGAGGATATTTCCTTTTTCACCATAGCCCTCTATGGGCTTCCAAATATCACTGTGCGAATTCCTCAAGAACTGACTTAGGGAAAGGCTTCTTGAGGGGAAAGCTGTAACTCTGTGAGATGATTTCACAGAAGACAAAGAAGTTTCTCAGAAAGCTTCTTTCTCTTTGTTATCGGAGGATATTTCCTTTGGCACTATAGTCTTCAAAGGAATCCGAAATATCTGTTCTCAGATTCCACAGAAATAAGGCTAGCAAAGAGATCCACGAAATACAGATGTAACTCTGTGAGTGCAAGTCACACATCACAGAGCAGTTTCTCAGAAAGCTTCTTTCCAGATTTCATCTGAGGATATTTCCTTTTTCACCATAGCCCTCTATGGGCTTCCAAATATCACTTTGCCAATTCCACAAGAACTGTCTTAGCGAAAGGCTTCTTGAAGGGAAAGCTGTAACTCTGTGACATGATTTCACAGAACACAAAGAAGTTTCTCAGAAAGCTTCTTTCTCTTCGTTATCGGAGGATATTTCCTTTGGCCCTATAATCTTCAAAGGGTTCCGAAATATCTGTTCTCAGATTCCACAGAAATAAGGCTAGCAAAGAGATGCACGAAATACAGATGTAACCCTGTGAGTGCAAGTCACACATCACAGAGCAGTTTCTCAGAAAGCTTCTTTCGAGATTTCATCTGGGGATATTTCCTTTTTCGCCATAGCCCTCTAAGGGCTTCCAAATATCACTTTGCCAATTAAAAAAAAACTGTCTTCGCCAAAGGCTTCTTGAGGGGAAAACTGTAACTCTGTGAGATGATTTCACAGAACACAAAGAAGTTTCTCAGAAATCTTCCTTCTCTTTGTTATCGGAGGATATTTCCTTTGGCCCTATAGTCTTCAAAGGGATCCGAAATATCTGTTCTCAGATTCCACAGAAATAAGGCTAGCAAGGAGTCCATGAAATACCGATGTAACTCTGTGAGTGCAAGTGACACTTCACAGAGCAGATTCTCAGAAGGCTTCTTTCCAGATTTCATCTGAGGATATTTCCTTTTTCACCATAGCCCTCTATGGGCTTCCAAATATCACTTTGCCATTTAAACAAGAACTGTATTAGCGAAAGGCTTCTTGAGGGGAAAGCTGTAACTCTGTGAGATGATTTCACAGAACACAAAGAAGTTTCTCAGAAAGCTTCTTTCTCTTTGTTATCGGAAGATATTTCCTTTGGCCCTATAGTCTTCAAAGGGATCCGAAATATCTGTTCTCAGATTCCACAGAAATAAGGCTAGCAAAGAGATTCACGAAATACAAATGTAACCATGTGAATGCAAGTCACACATCACAGAGCAGTTTCTCAGAAAGCTTCTTTCGAGGTTTCATCTGGGGATATTTCCTTTTTCACCATAGCCCTCTATGGGCTACCAAATATCACTTTGCCATTAAACAAGAACTGTCTTAGCCAAAGGCTTCTTGAGGGGAAAACTGTAACTCTGTGAGATGATTTCACAGAACACAAAGAAGTTTCTCAGAAACCTTCTTTCTCTTTGTTATCGGAGGATATTTGCTTTGGCCCTAAGTCTTCAAAGGGATCCGAAATATCTGTTTTCAGATTCCACAGAAATAATTCTAGCAAAGAGATCCACGAAATACAGATATCACTCTCTGAGTGGAAGTCACACATCACAGAGCAGTTTCTCAGAAAGCTTCTTTCAAGATATCATCTGATGATATTTCTTTTTTCACCATAGCCCTCTACGGGCTTCCAAATATCACTTTGCCAATTCCACAAGAACTGCCTTATCGAAAGGCTTCTTGAGGGGAAAGCTGTAACTCTGTGAGATGATTTCACAGAACACAAAGAAGTTTCTCAGAAAGCTTCTTTCTCTTTGTTTTCGGAAGATATTTTTTTGGCCCTATAGTCTTCAAAGGGATACGAAATATCTGTTCTCAGATTCCACAGAAATAAGGCTAGCAAAGAGATCCACGAAATACAGATGTAACTCTGTGAGTGCAATTCACACATCACAGAGCAGTTTCTCAGAAAGCTTCTTTCGCGATTTCATCTGAGGATATTTCCTTTTTCACCATAGCCCTCTATGGGTTTCCTAATATCACTTTGAAAATTCCACAAGAACTGTCTTAGCGAAAGGCTTCTTGAGGGGAAAGCTGTAACTCTGTGAAATGATTTCACAGAACACAAAGAAGTTTCTCAGAAAGCTTCTTTCTCTTTGTTATCGGAGGATATTTCCTTTGGCCCTATTGTCTTCAAAGGGATCCGAAATATCTGTTCTCAGATTCCACAGAAATAAGGCTAGCAAAGAGATCCACCAAATACAGATGTAACTCTGTGAGTGCAAGTCATACATCACACAGCGGTTTCTAAGAAAGCTTCTTTCCAGATTTCATCTGAGGATATTTCCTTTTTCACCATAGCCCTCTATAGGCTTCCAAATATCACTTTGCCAATTTCACAAGAACTGTCTTAACGAAAGGCTTCTTGAGGGGAAAGCTGTAACTGTGTGAGATGATTTCACAGAACACAAAGAAGTTTCTCAGAAAGCTTCTTTCTCTTTGTTTTCGGAGGATATTTCCTTTGGCCCTATAGTCTTCAAAGGGATAAGAAATATCTCTTCTCAGGTTCCACAGAAATAAGGCTAGCAAAGAGATACAAGAAATACAGATATAACTCTGTGAGTGGAAGTCACACATCACAGAGAAGTTTCTCACACAGCTTCTTTCCAGATTTCATCTGAGGATATTTCCTTATTCACCATAGCCCTCTATGGGCTTCCAAATATCACTTTGCCAATTCCACAAGAACTGTCTTAGCCAAAGCTTCTTGAGGGGATAGCTGTAACTCTGCGAGATGATTTCACAGAACACAAAGAAGTTTATCAGAAAGCTTCTTTCTCTTTGTTATCGGAGGATATTTCCTTTGGCCCTATAGTCGTCAAAGGGATCCGAAATATCTGTTCTCAGATTCAACAGAAATAAGGCTAGCAAAGAGATCCACGAAATACAGATGTAACTCTGTGAGTGGAAGTCACACATCACACAGCAGTTTCTCAAAAAGCTTCTTTCCAGATTTCATCTGAGGATATTTCCTTTTTCACCAGAGCCCTCTACGGGCTTCCAAATATCACTTTGCCAATTCCACAAGAACTGCCTTACCGAAAGGCTTCTTGAAGAGATAGCTGTAACTCTGTGAGATTATTTCACAGAACACAAAGAAGTTTCTCAGAAATCTTCTTTCTCTTTGTTATCGGAGGATATTTCCTTTGGCCCTATAGTCTTCAAAGGGATCCGAAATATCTGTTCTCAGATTCCACAGAAATAAGGCTAGCAAAGAGACCAAGAAATACAGATGTAACTCTGTGAGTGGAAGTCACACATCACAGAGCAGTTTCTCAGAAAGCTTCTTTCCAGATTTCACCTGAGGATATTTCCTTTTTCACCGTAGCCCTCTATGGGCTTCCAAATATCACTGTGCGAATTCCACAAGAACTGTCTTAGCGAAAGGCTTCTTGAGGGGAAAACTGTAACTCTGTGAGATGATTTCAGAGAACACAAAGAAGTTTCTCAGAAACCTTCTTTCTCTTTGTTATCGGAGGATATTTCCTTTGGCCCTATAATCTTCAAAGGGATCCGAAATATCTGTTCTCAGATTCCACAGAAATAAGGCTAGCAAAGAGATCCACGAAATACAGATGTAACTCTGTGATTGGAAGTCACACATCACACAGCAGTTTCTCAGAACGCTTCTTTAAAGATTTCATCTGAGTATATTTCCTTTTTCACCATAGCCCTCTAAGGGCTTCCAAATATCACTTGGCCAATTCCACTAGAACTGTCTTAGCGAAAGGCTTCTTGAGGAGAAAGCTGTAACTCTGTGAGATGATTTCACAGAACACAAAGAAATTTCTCAGAATGCTTCTTTCTCTTTGTTATCGGAGGATATTTCCTTTGGCCCTATAGTCTTCAAAGGGATCCGAAATATCTGTTCTCAGATTCCACAGAAATAAGGCTAGCAAAGAGTCCATGAAATACAGATGTAACTCTGTGAGTGCAAGTGACACATCACACAGCAGTTTCTCAGAAACCTTCTTTCCAGATTTCATCTGAGGATATTTCCTTTTCACCTTAGCCCTCCATGGGCTTCTAAATATCACTTTGCCAATTCCACAAGAACTGCCTTACCGAAAGGCTTCTAGAAGGGAAAGCTGTAACTCTGTGAGATGATTTCACAGAACACAAAGAAGTTTCTCAGAAAGCTTCTTTCTCTTTGTTATCGGGGGATATTTCCTTTGGCCCTATAGTCTTCAAAGGGATCCGAAATATCTGTTCTCAGATTCCACAGAAATAAGGCTACCAAAGAGATCCACGAAATACAGATGTAACTCTGTGAGTGCAAGTCACACTTCACAGAGCAGTTTCTCAGAAAGCTTCTTTCCAGATTTCATCTGAGGATATTTCCTTTTTCACCATAGGCCTCTATGGGCTTCCAAATATCACTTTGCCAATTCTACAAGAAATGTCTTAGCGAAAGGCTTCTTGAGCGGAAAGCTGTAACTCTGTGAGATGATTTCACAGAACACAAAGAAGTTTCTCAGAAAGCTTCTTTCTCTTTGTTATCGGAGGATATTTCCTTTGGCCCTATAGTCTTCAAAGGGATCCGAAATATCTGTTCTCAGATTCCACAGAAATAAGTCTAGCAAAGAGATCCACGAAATACAGATGTAACTCTGTGAGTGGAACTCACATATCACAGAGCAGTTTCTCAGAAAGCTTCTTTCCAGATTTCACCTGAGGATATTTCCTTTTTCACCATAGCCCTCTACGTTCTTCCAAATATCACTGTGCGAATTCCACAAGAACTGTCTTATCGAAAGGCTTCTTGAGGGGAAAGCTGTAACTCTGTGAGATGATTTCACAGAACACAAAGAAGTTTCTCAGAAAGCTTCTTTCTCTTTGTTTTCGGAAGATATTTTTTTGGCCCTATAGTCTTCAAAGGGATACGAAATATCTGTTCTCAGATTCCACAGAAATAAGGCTAGCAAACAGATCCACGAAATACAGATGTAACTCTGTGAGTGCAATTCACACATCACAGAGCAGTTTCTCAGAAATCTTCTTTCGCGATTTCATCTGAGGATATTTCCTTTTTCACCATAGCCCTCTATGGGTTTCCTAATATCACTTTGACAATTCCACAAGAACTGTCTTAGCGAAAGGCTTCTTGAGGGGAAAGCTGTAACTCTGTGAAATGATTTCACAGAACACAAAGAAGTTTCTCAGAAAGCTTCTTTCTCTTTGTTATCGGAGGATATTTCCTTTGGCCCTATTGTCTTCAAAGGGATCCGAAATATCTGTTCTCAGATTCCACAGAAATAAGGCTAGCAAAGAGATCCACCAAATACAGATGTAACTCTGTGAGTGCAAGTCATACATCACACAGCGGTTTCTAAGAAAGCTTCTTTCCAGATTTCATCTGAGGATATTTCCTTTTTCACCATAGCCCTCTATAGGCTTCCAAATATCACTTTGCCAATTTCACAAGAACTGTCTTAACGAAAGGCTTCTTGAGGGGAAAGCTGTAACTCTGTGAGATGATTTCACAGAACACAAAGAAGTTTCTCAGAAAGCTTCTTTCTCTTTGTTTTCGGAGGATATTTCCTTTGGCCCTATAGTCTTCAAAGGGATAAGAAATATCTCTTCTCAGGTTCCACAGAAATAAGGCTAGCAAAGAGATACAAGAAATACAGATATAACTCTGTGAGTGGAAGTCACACATCACAGAGAAGTTTCTCACACAGCTTCTTTCCAGATTTCATCTGAGGATATTTCCTTATTCACCATAGCCCTCTATGGGCTTCCAAATATCACTTTGCCAATTCCACAAGAACTGTCTTAGCCAAAGCTTCTTGAGGGGAAAGCTGTAACTCTGCGAGATGATTTCACAGAACACAAAGAAGTTTATCAGAAAGCTTCTTTCTCTTTGTTATCGGAGGATATTTCCTTTGGCCCTATAGTCGTCAAAGGGATCCGAAATATCTGTTCTCAGATTCCACAGAAATAAGGCTAGCAAAGAGATCCACGAAATACAGATGTAACTCTGTGAGTGGAAGTCACACATCACACAGCAGTTTCTCAAAAAGCTTCTTTCCAGATTTCATCTGAGGATATTTCCTTTTTCACCAGAGCCCTCTACGGGTTTCCAAATATCACTTTGCCAATTCCACAAGAACTGCCTTACCGAAAGGCTTCTTGAAGAGATAGCTGTAACTCTGTGAGATTATTTCACAGAACACAAAGAAGTTTCTCAGAAATCTTCTTTCTCTTTGTTATCGGAGGATATTTCCTTTGGCCCTATAGTCTTCAAAGGGATCCGAAATATCTGTTCTCAGATTCCACAGAAATAAGGCTAGCAAAGAGACCAAGAAATACAGATGTAACTCTGTGAGTGGAAGTCACACATCACAGAGCAGTTTCTCAGAAAGCTTCTTTCCAGATTTCACCTGAGGATATTTCCTTTTTCACCGTAGCCCTCTATGGGCTTCCAAATATCACTGTGCGAATTCCACAAGAACTGTCTTAGCGAAAGGCTTCTTGAGGGGAAAGCTGTAACTCTGTGAGATGATTTCACAGAACACAAAGAAGTTTCTCAGAAACCTTCTTTCTCTTTGTTATCGGGGGATATTTCCTTTGGCCCTATAGTCTTCAAAGGGATCCGAAATATCTGTTCTCAGATTCCACAGAAATAAGGCTAGCAAAGAGATCCACGAAATACAGATGTAACTCTGTGAGTGGAAGTCACACATCACACAGCAGTTTCTCAGAACGCTTCTTTAAAGATTTCATCTGAGTATATTTCCTTTTTCACCATAGCCCTCTATGGGCTTCCAAATATCACTTTGTCAATTCCACAAGAACTGCCTTACCGAAAGGCTTCTTGAAGGGAAAGCTGTAACTCTGTGAGATGATTTCACAGAACACAAAGAAGTTTCTCAGAAAGCTTCTTTCTCTTTGCTATCGGAGGATATTTCCTTTGGCGCTGTAGTCTTCAAAGAGATCCGAAATATCTGTTCTCAGATTCCACAGAAATAAAGCTAGCAAAGAGATCCACTAAATACAGATGTAACTCTGTGAGTGGAAGTCACACATCACACAGCAGTGTCTCAGAAAGCTTCTTTCGAGATTTCATCTGAGGATATTTCCTTTTTCTCCATAGCCCTCTATGGGCTTCCAAATATCACTTTACAAATGCCACAAGAACTGTCTTACCGAAAGGCTGCTTAAGGGGAAAACTGTAACTCTGTGAGATGATTTCACAGAACACAAAGAAGTTTCTCAGACAGCTTCTTTCTCTTTGTTTTCGGGGGATATTTCCTTTGGCCCTATAGTCTTCAAAGGGATCCGAAATATCTCTTCTCAGGTTCCACAGAAATAAGGCTAGCAAAGAGATCCACGAAATACAGATATAACTCTGTGAGTGGAAGTCACACATCACAGAGCAGTTTCTCAGAAAGCTTCTTTCCAGATTTCATCTGAGGATATTTCCTTTTTCACCATAGCCCTCTATGGGCTTCCAAATATCACTTTGCCAATTCCACAAGAACTGTCTTAGCGAAAGTCTTCTTGAGGGGAAAGCTGTAACTCTGTGAGATGATTTCACAGAACACAAAGCAGTTTCTCAGAAAGATTCTTTCTCTTTGTTATCGGAGGATATTTCCTTTGGCCCTATAGTCTTCAAAGGGATCCGAAATATCTGTTCTCAGATTCCACAGAAATAAGGCTAGCAAAGAGATTCACGAAATACAGGTGTACCTCTGTGAGTGCAAGTCACACATCACACAGCAGTTTCTCAGAAAGCTTCTTTCCAGATTTCATCTGAGGATATTTCCTTTTTCACCAAAGCCCTCTATGGGCTTCCAAATATCACTTGGCCAATTCCACTAGAACTGTCTTAGCGAAAGGCTTCTTGAGGAGAAAGCTGTAACTCTGTGAGATGATTTCACAGAACACAAAGAAGTTTCTCAGAATGCTTCTTTCTCTTTGTTATCGGAGGATATTTCCTTTGGCCCTATAGTCTTCAAAGGGATCCGAAATATCTGTTCTCAGATTCCACAGAAATAAGGCTAGCAAAGAGTCCACGAAATACAGATGTAACTCTGTGAGTGCAAGTGACACATCACACAGCAGTTTCTCAGAAACCTTCTTTCCAGATTTCATCTGAGGATATTTCTTTTTCACCTTAGCCCTCCATGGGCTTCCAAATATCACTTTGCCAATTCCACAAGAACTGCCTTACCGAAAGGCTTCTAGAAGGGAAAGCTGTAACTCTGTGAGTTGATTTCACAGAACACAAAGAAGTTTCTCAGAAAGCTTCTTTCTCCTTGTTATCGGGGGATATTTCCTTTGGCCCTATAGTCTTCAAAGGGATCCGAAATATCTGTTCTCAGATTCCACAGAAATAAGGCTACCAAAGAGATCCACGAAATACAGATGTAACTCTGTGAGTGCAAGTCACACATCACAGAGCAGTTTCTCAGAAAGCTTCTTTCCAGATTTCATCTGAGGATATTTCCTTTTTCACCATAGCCCTCTATCGGCTTCCAAATATCACTTTGCCAATTCCACAAGAACTGTCTTAGCGAAAGGCTTCTTGAGGGGAAAGCTGTAACTCTGTGAGATGATTTCACAGAACACAAAGAAGTTTCTCAGAAAGCTTATTTCTCTTTGTTATCGGAGCATATTTCCTTTGGCCCTATAGTCTTCAAAGGGATCTGAAATATCTGTTCTCAGATTCCACAGAAATAAGGCTAGCAAAGAGATCCACGAAATACAGATGTAACTCTGTGAGTACAAGTGACACATCACAGAGCAGATTCTCAGAAAGCTTCTTTACAGATTTCATCTGAGGATATTTCCTTTTTCACCATAGCACTCTATGGGCTTCCAAATATCACTTTGCCAATTCCACAAGAACTGTCTTAGCCAAAGGCTTCTTGAGAGGAAAGCTGTAACTCTGTGAGATGATTTCACAGAACACAAAGAAGTTTCTCAGAAAGCTTCTTTCTCTTTGTTATCGGAGGGTATTTACTTTGGCCCTATAGTCTTCAAAGGGATCAGAAATATCTGTTCTCAGATTCCACAGAAATAAGGCTAGCAAAGAGATTCACGAAATACAGATGTAACCCTGTGAGTGCAAGTCACATATCAGAGAGCAGTTTCTCAGAAAGCTTCTTTCGAGGTTTCATCTGGGGATATTTCCTTTTTCACCATAGCCCTCTATGGGCTTCCAAATATCACTTTGCCAATTAAACAAGAACTGTCTTAGCCAAAGGCTTCTTGAGGAGAAAACTGTAACTCTGTGAGATGATTTCACAGAAGACAAAGAAGTTTCTCAGAAAGCTTATTTCTCTTTGTTATCGGAGGATATTTCCTTTTGCACTATAGTCTTCAAAGGGATCCGAAATATCTGTTCTCAGATTCCACAGAAATAAGGCTAGCAAAGAGATCCACGAAATACAGATATAACTCTCTGAGTGGAAGTCACACATCACAGGGCAGTTTCTCAGAAAGCTTCTTTCCAGATATCATCTGATGATATTTCTTTTTTCACCATAGCCCTCTATGGGCTTCCAAATATCACTTTACCAATTCCACAAGAACTGCCTTATCGAAAGGCTTCTTGAGGGGAAAGCTGTAACTCTGTGAGATGATTTCACAGAACACAAAGAAGTTTCTCAGAAAGCTTCTTTCTCTTTGTTATCGGAGCTTATTTCCTTTGGCCCTGTAGACTTCAAAGAGATCCGAAATATCTGTTCTCAGATTCCACAGAAATAAAGCTAGCAAAGAGATCCACTAAATACAGATGTAACTCTGTGAGTGCAAGTCACACTTCACAGAGCAGTTTCTCTGAAAGCTTCTTTCCAGACTTCATCTGAGGATATTTCCTTTTTCACCATAGCCCTCTATGGGCTTCCAAATATCACTTTGCCAATTCCACAAGAACTGCCTTACCGAAAGGCTTCTTGAAGGGAAAGGTGTAACTCTGTGAGATGATTTCACAGAACACAAAGAAGTTTCTCAGAAAGTTTCTTTCTCTTTGTAATCGGAGGATATTTCCTTTGGCCCTATAGTCTTCAAAGGGATCCGAATTATCTGTTCTCAGATTCCACAGAAATAAGGCTAGCAAAGAGATCCACGAAATACAGATGTAACTCTGTGAGTGGAACTCACACATCACAGAGCAGTTTCTCAGAAAGCTTCTTTCCAGATTTCACCTGAGGATATTTCCTTTTTCACCATAGCCCTCTATGGGCTTCCAAATATCACTGTGCGAATTCCACAAGAACTGTCTTAGGGAAAGGCTTCTTGAGGGGAAAGCTGTAACTCTGTGAGGTGATTTCACAGAACACAAAGAAGTTTCTCAGAAAGCTTCTTTCTCTTTGTTATCGGGGGATATTTCCTTTGGCCCTATAGTCTTCAAAGGGATCCCAAATATCTGTTCTCAGATTCCACAGAAATAAGGCTAGCAAAGAGATCCACGAAATACAGATGTAACTCTGTGAGTGGAACTCACACATCACAGAGCAGTTTCTCAGAAAGCTTCTTTCCAGATTTCACCTGAGGATATTTCCTTTTTCACCATAGCCCTCTATGGGCTTCCAAATATCACTGTGCGAATTCCTCAAGAACTGACTTAGGGAAAGGCTTCTTGAGGGGAAAGCTGTAACTCTGTGAGATGATTTCACAGAACACAAAGAAGTTTCTCAGAAAGCTTCTTTCTCTTTGTTATCGGAGGATATTTCCTTTGGCACTATAGTCTTCAAAGGAATCCGAAATATCTGTTCTCAGATTCCACAGAAATAAGGCTAGCAAAGAGATCCACGAAATACAGATGTAACTCTGTGAGTGCAAGTCACACATCACAGAGCAGTTTCTCAGAAAGCTTCTTTCCAGATTTCATCTGAGGATATTTCCTTTTTCACCATAGCCCTCTATGGGCTTCCAAATATCACTTTGCCAATTCCACAAGAACTGTCTTAGCGAAAGGCTTCTTGAAGGGAAAGCTGTAACTCTGTGACATGATTTCACAGAACACAAAGAAGTTTCTCAGAAAGCTTCTTTCTCTTCGTTATCGGAGGATATTTCCTTTGGCCCTATAATCTTCAAAGGGATCCGAAATATCTGTTCTCAGATTCCACAGAAATAAGGCTAGCAAAGAGATGCACGAAATACAGATGTAACCCTGTGAGTGCAAGTCACACATCACAGAGCAGTTTCTCAGAAAGCTTCTTTCGAGATTTCATCTGGGGATATTTCCTTTTTCACCATAGCCCTCTAAGGGCTTCCAAATATCACTTTGCCAATTAAAAAAAAACTGTCTTCGCCAAAGGCTTCTTGAGGGGAAAACTGTAACTCTGTGAGATGATTTCACAGAACACAAAGAAGTTTCTCAGAAATCTTCCTTCTCTTTGTTATCGGAGGATATTTCCTTTGGCCCTATAGTCTTCAAAGGGATCCGAAATATCTGTTCTCAGATTCCACAGAAATAAGGCTAGCAAGGAGTCCATGAAATACCGATGTAACTCTGTGAGTGCAAGTGACACATCACAGAGCAGATTCTCAGAAGGCTTCTTTCCAGATTTCATTTGAGGATATTTCCTTTTTCACCATAGCCCTCTATGGGCTTCCAAATATCACTTTGCCATTTAAACAAGAACTGTATTAGCGAAAGGCTTCTTGAGGGGAAAGCTGTAACTCTGTGAGATGATTTCACAGAACACAAAGAAGTTTCTCAGAAAGCTTCTTTCCCTTTGTTATCGGAAGATATTTCCTTTGGCCCTATAGTCTTCAAAGGGATCCGAAATATCTGTTCTCAGATTCCACAGAAATAAGGCTAGCGAAGAGATTCACGAAATACAAATGTAACCATGTGAATGCAAGTCACACATCACAGAGCAGTTTCTCAGAAAGCTTCTTTCGAGGTTTCATCTGGGGATATTTCCTTTTTCACCATAGCCCTCTATGGGCTACCAAATATCACTTTGCCATTAAACAAGAACTGTCTTAGCCAAAGGCTTCTTGAGGGGAAAACTGTAACTCTGTGAGATGATTTCACAGAACACAAAGAAGTTTCTCAGAAACCTTATTTCTCTTTGTTATCGGAGGATATTTGCTTTGGCCCTAAGTCTTCAAAGGGATCCGAAATATCTGTTTTCAGATTCCACAGAAATAATTCTAGCAAAGTGATCCACGAAATACAGATATCACTCTCTGAGTGGAAGTCACACATCACAGAGCAGTTTCTCAGAAAGCTTCTTTCAAGATATCATCTAATGATATTTCTTTTTTCACCATAGCCCTCTACGGGCTTCAAATATCACTTTGCCAATTCCACAAGAACTGCCTTATCGAAAGGCTTCTTGAGGGGAAAGCTGTAACTCTGTGAGATGATTTCACAGAACACAAAGAAGTTTCTCAGAAAGCTTCTTTCTCTTTGTTTTCGGAAGATATTTTTTTGGCCCTATAGTCTTCAAAGGGATACGAAATATCTGTTCTCAGATTCCACAGAAATAAGGCTAGCAAACAGATCCACGAAATACAGATGTAACTCTGTGAGTGCAATTCACACATCACAGAGCAGTTTCTCAGAAAGCTTCTTTCGCGATTTCATCTGAGGATATTTCCTTTTTCACCATAGCCCTCTATGGGTTTCCTAATATCACTTTGAAAATTCCACAAGAACTGTCTTAGCGAAAGGCTTCTTGAGGGGAAAGCTGTAACTCTGTGAAATGATTTCACAGAACACAAAGAAGTTTCTCAGAAAGCTTCTTTCTCTTTGTTATCGGAGGATATTTCCTTTGGCCCTATTGTCTTCAAAGGGATCCGAAATATCTGTTCTCAGATTCCACAGAAATAAGGCTAGCAAAGAGATCCACCAAATACAGATGTAACTCTGTGAGTGCAAGTCATACATCACACAGCGGTTTCTTAGAAAGCTTCTTTCCAGATTTCATCTGAGGATATTTCCTTTTTCACCATAGCCCTCTATAGGCTTCCAAATATCACTTTGCCAATTTCACAAGAACTGTCTTAACGAAAGGCTTCTTGAGGGGAAAGCTGTAACTCTGTGAGATGATTTCACAGAACACAAAGAAGTTTCTCAGAAAGCTTCTTTCTCTTTGTTTTCGGAGGATATTTCCTTTGGCCCTATAGTCTTCAAAGGGATAAGAAATATCTCTTCTCAGGTTCCACAGAAATAAGGCTAGCAAAGAGATACAAGAAATACAGATATAACTCTGTGAGTGGAAGTCACACATCACAGAGAAGTTTCTCACACAGCTTCTTTCCAGATTTCATCTGAGGATATTTCCTTATTCACCATAGCCCTCTATGGGCTTCCAAATATCACTTTGCCAATTCCACAAGAACTGTCTTAGCCAAAGCTTCTTGAGGGGAAAGCTGTAACTCTGCGAGATGATTTCACAGAACACAAAGAAGTTTATCAGAAAGCTTCTTTCTCTTTGTTATCGGAGGATATTTCCTTTGGCCCTATAGTCGTCAAAGGGATCCGAAATATCTGTTCTCAGATTCAACAGAAATAAGACTAGCAAAGAGATCCACGAAATACAGATGTAACTCTGTGAGTGGAAGTCACACATCACACAGCAGTTTCTCAAAAAGCTTCTTTCCAGATTTCATCTGAGGATATTTCCTTTTTCACCAGAGCCCTCTACGGGCTTCCAAATATCACTTTGCCAATTCCTCAAGAACTGCCTTACCGAAAGGCTTCTTGAAGAGATAGCTGTAACTCTGTGAGATTATTTCACAGAACACAAAGAAGTTTCTCAGAAATCTTCTTTCTCTTTGTTATCGGAGGATATTTCCTTTGGCCCTATAGTCTTCAAAGGGATCCGAAATATCTGTTCTCAGATTCCACAGAAATAAGGCTAGCAAAGAGACCAAGAAATACAGATGTAACTCTGTGAGTGGAAGTCACACATCACAGAGCAGTTTCTCAGAAAGCTTCTTTCCAGATTTCACCTGAGGATATTTCCTTTTTCACCGTAGCCCTCTATGGGCTTCCAAATATCACTGTGCGAATTCCACAAGAACTGTCTTAGCGAAAGGCTTCTTGAGGGGAAAACTGTAACTCTGTGAGATGATTTCAGAGAACACAAAGAAGTTTCTCAGAAACCTTCTTTCTCTTTGTTATCGGAGGATATTTCCTTTGGCCCTATAATCTTCAAAGGGATCCGAAATATCTGTTCTCAGATTCCACAGAAATAAGGCTAGCAAAGAGATCCACGAAATACAGATGTAACTCTGTGATTGGAAGTCACACATCACACAGCAGTTTCTCAGAACGCTTCTTTAAAGATTTCATCTGAGTATATTTCCTTTTTCACCATAGCCCTCTAAGGGCTTCCAAATATCACTTGGCCAATTCCACTAGAACTGTCTTAGCGAAAGGCTTCTTGAGGAGAAAGCTGTAACTCTGTGAGATGATTTCACAGAACACAAAGAAATTTCTCAGAATGCTTCTTTCTCTTTGTTATCGGAGGATATTTCCTTTGGCCCTATAGTCTTCAAAGGGATCCGAAATATCTGTTCTCAGATTCCACAGAAATAAGGCTAGCAAAGAGATCCACGAAATACAGATGTAACTCTTTGAGTGCAAGTCACACATCACAGAGCAGTTTCTCAGAAAGCTTCTTTCCAGATTTCATCTGAGGATATTTCCTTTTTCACCATAGCCCTCTATGGGCTTCCAAATATCACTTTGCCAATTTCACAAGAACTGTGTTAGTGAAAGGCTTCTTGAGCGGAAAGCTGTAACTCTGTGAGATGATTTCACTGAACACAAAGAAGTTTCTCAGAAAGCTTCTTTCTCTTTGTTTTCGGAGGATATTTCCTTTGGCGCTATAGTCTTCAAAGGGATCCGAAATATCTGTTCTCAGATTCCACAGAAATAAGGCTAGCAAAGAGATCCACGAAATACAGACGTAACTCTGTGAGTGGAAGTCACACATCACAGAGCAGTTTCTCAGAAAGCTTCTTTCCAGATATCATCTGAGGATATTTCCTTTTTCACCATAGCCCTCTATGGGCTTCCAAATATCACTGTGCGAATTCCACAAGAACTGTCTTAGCGAAAGGCTTCTTGAGGGGAAAGCTGTAACTCTGTGAGATGATTTCACAGAACACAAAGAAGTTTCTCAGAAAGCTTCTTTCACTTTGTTATCGGAGGATATTTCCTTTGGCCGTATAGTCTTCCAAGGGATCCGAAATATCTGTTCTCAGATTCCACAGAAATAAGGCTAGCAAAGAGATCCACGAAATACACATGTAACTCTGTGAGTTCAAGTCACACATCACAGAGCAGTTTCTCAGAAAGCTTCTTTCCAGATTTCATCTGAGGATAATTCCGTTTTCAGCATAGCCCTCTATGGGCTTCCAAATATCACTTTGCCAATTCCACAAGAACTGTCTTAGCGAAAGGCTTCTTGAGAGGAAAGCTGTAACTCTGTGAGATGATTTCACAGAACACAAAGAAGTTTCTCAGAAAGCTTCTTTCTCTTTGTTATCGTAGGATATTTCCCTTGGCCCTATAGTTTTCAAAGGGATCCGAAATATCTGTTCTCAGATTCCACAGAAATAAGGCTAGCAAAGAGATCCACGAAATACAGATGTAACTCTGTGAGTGCAAGTCACACATCACAGAGCAGTTTCTCAGAAAGCTTCTTTCCAGATTTCATCTGAGGATATTTCATTTTTCACCATAGCCCTCTATGGGTTTCCAAATATCACTTTGACAATTCCACAAGAACTGTCTTAGCGAAATGCTTCTTGAGGGGAAAGCTGTAACTCTGTGAAGTGATTTCACAGAACACAAAGAAGTTTCTCAGAAAGCTTCTTTCTCTTTGTTATCGGAGGATATTTCCTTTGGCCCTATAGTCTTCAAAGGGATCCGAAATATCTGTTTTCAGATTCCACAGAAATAAGGCTAGCAAAGAGATCCTCCAAATACAGATGTAACTCTGTGAGTGCAAGTCACACATCACAGAACACTTTCTCAGAAAGCTTCTTACCAGATTTCATCTGAGTATATTTCCTTTTTCACCATAGCCCTCTTTGGGCTTCCAAATATCACTTTGTCAATTCCACAAGAACTGCCTTACCGAAAGGCTTCTTGAGGGGAAAGCTGTAACTCTGTGAGATGATTTCACAATACACAAAGAAGTTTCTCAGAAAGCTTCTTTCTCTTTGTTATCGGAGGATATATTTCCTTTGGCCCTATAGTCTTCAAAGGGATCCGAAATATCTGTTCTCAGATTCCACAGAAATAAGGCTAGCAAAGAGATCCACGAAATACAGATGTGACTCTGTGAGTGCAAGTCACACATCACAGAGCAGTTTCTCAGAAAGCTTCTTTCCAGATTTCATCTGAGGATATTTCCTTTTTCACCATAGCCCTGTAAGGGCTTCCAAATATCACATTGCCAATAAAACAAGAACTGTCTTAGCGAAAGGCTTCTTGAGGGGAAAGCTGCAACTCTGTGAAGTCATTTCACAGAACACAAAGAAGTTTCTCAGAAAGCTTCTTTCTCCTTGTTATCGGAGGATATTTCCTTTGGCCCTATAGTCTTCAAAGGGATCCGAAATATCTGTTTTCAGATTCCACAGAAATAAGGCTAGCAAAGAGATCCACCAAATACAGATGTAACTCTGTGAGTGCAAGTCACACATCACAAAGCAGTTTCTCAGAAAGCTTCTTACCAGATTTCATCTGAGTATATTTCCTTTTTCACCATAGCCCTCTATGGGCTTCCAAATATCACTTTGTCAATTCCACAAGAACTGCCTTACCGAAAGGCTTCTTGAAGGGAAAGCTGTAACTCTGTGAGATGATTTCACAGAACACAAAGAAGTTTCTCAGAAAGCTTCTTCCTCTTTGTTATCGGAGGATATTTCCTTTGGCCCTATAGTCTTCAAAGGGATCCGAAATATCTGTTCTCAGATTCCATAGAAATAAGGCTAGCAAAGAGATCCACGAAATACAGATGTAACTCTGTGAGTGCAAGTGAAACATCACAGAGCAGATTCTCAGAAAGCTTCTTTCAGATTTCATCTGACGATATTTCCTTTTTCACCATAGCCCTCTATGGGCTTCCAAATATCACTTTGCCAATTCCACAAGAACTGTCTTAGCGAAAGGCTTCTTGAGGGGAAAGCTGTAACTCTGTGAGATGATTTCACAGAACACAAAGAAGTTTCTCAGAAAGCTTCTTTCTCTTTGTTATCGGAGGATATTTCTTTTGGCCCTATAGTTTTCAAAGGGATCCGAAATATCTGTTCTCAGATTCCACAGAAATAAGGCTAGCAAAGAGATCCACGAAATACACATGTAATTCTGTGAGTGCAAGTCACACATCACAGAGCAGTTTCTCAGAAAGCTTCTTTCCAGATTTCATCTGAGGATATTTCTTTTTTCACCATAGCCCTCTATGGGTTTCCAAATATCACTTTGACAATTCCACAAGAACTGTCTTAGCGAAATGCTTCTTGAGGGGAAAGCTGTAACTCTGTGAAGTGATTTCACAGAACACAAAGAAGTTTCTCAGAAAGCTTCTTTCTCTTTGTTATCGGAGGATATTTCCTTTGGCCCTATAGTCTTCAAAGGGATCCGAAATATCTGTTTTCAGATTCCACAGAAATAAGGCTAGCAAAGAGATCCACCAAATACAGATGTAACTCTGTGAGTGCAAGTCACACATCACAAAGCAGTTTCTCAGAAAGCTTCTTACCAGATTTCATCTGAGTATATTTCCTTTTTCACCATAGCCCTCTATGGGCTTCCAAATATCACTTTGTCAATTCCACAAGAACTGCCTTACCGAAAGGCTTCTTGAAGGGAAAGCTGTAACTCTGTGAGATGATTTCACAGAACACAAAGAAGTTTCTCAGAAAGCTTCTTCCTCTTTGTTATCGGAGGATATTTCCTTTGGCCCTATAGTCTTCAAAGGGATCCGAAATATCTGTTCTCAGATTCCACAGAAATAAGGCTAGCAAGGAGATCCACGAAATACAGATGTAACTCTGTGAGTGCAAGTCACACATCACAGAGCAGTTTCTCAGAAAGCTTCTTTCCAGATTTCATCTGAGGATATTTCCTTTTTCACCATAGCCCTCTAAGGGCTTCCAAATATCACATTGCCAATAAAACAAGAACTGTCTTAGCGCTAGGCTTCTTGAAGGGAAAGCTGTAACTCTGTGAGATGATTTCAGAGAACACAAAGAAGTTTCTCAGAAAGCTTCTTTCTCTTTGTTATCGGAGGATATTTCCTTTGGCCCTATAGTCCTCAAAGGGATCCGAAATATCTCTTCTCTGATTCCACAGAAATAAGGCTAGCAAAGAGATCCACGAAATACAGATGTAAATCTGTGAGTGGAAGTCACACATCACAGAGCAGTTTCTCAGAAAGCTTCTTTCCAGATTTCATCTGAGGATATTTCCTTTTTCACCATAGCCCTCTATGGGCTTCCAAATATCACTTTGCCAATTCCACAAGAACAGCCTTAGCGAAAGGCTTCTTGAGGGGAAAGCTGTAACTCTGTGAGATGATTTCACAGAACACAAAGAAGTTTCTCAGAAAGCTTCTTTCTCTTTGTTTTCGGAAGATATTTTTTTGGCCCTATAGACTTCAAAGGGATCCGAAATATCTGTTCTCAGATTCCACAGAAATAAGGCTAGCAAAGAGATCCACGAAATACAGATGTAACTCTGTGAGTGCAAGTCACACATCAGAGTGTAGTTTCTCAGAAAGCTTCTTTCCAGATTTCATCTGAGGATATTTCCCTTTTCACCGTAGCCCTCTATGGGTTTCCAAATATCACTTTGCCAATTCCACAAGAACTTCCTTACCGAAAGGCTTCTTGAAGGGAAAGCTGTAACTCTGTTAGATGATTTCACAGAACACAAAGAAGTTTCTCAGAAAGCTTCTTTCTCTTTGTTATCGGAGGATATTTCCTTTGGCCCTACAGTCTTTAAAGGAATCCGAAATATCTGTTCTCAGATTCCATAGAAATAAGGCTAGCAAAGAGATCCACGAAATACAGATGTAACTCTGTGAGTGGAAGTCACACATCACAGAGCAGATTCTCAGAAAGCTTCTTTCCAGATTTCATCTGAGGATATTTCCTTTTTCACCATATCCCTCTATGGGCTTCCAAATATCACTTTGCCAATTCCACAAGCACTGTGTTAGCGAAAGGCTTCTTGAAGGGAAAGCTGTAACTCTGTGAGATGATTTCACAGAACACAAAGAAGTTTCTCAGAAAGCTTCTTTCTCTTTGTTATCGGAGGATATTTCCTTTGGCCCTATAGTCTTCAAAGGGATCCGAAATATCTGTTCTCAGATTCCACGGAAATAAGGCTAGCAAAGAGATCCACGAAATACAGATGTAACTCTGTGAGTGCAATTCACACATCACAGAGCAGTTTCTCAGAAAGCTTCTTTCGAGATTTCATCTGAGGATATTATCTTTTTCACCATAGAACTCTATGGGTTTCCAAATATCACTTTGACAATTCCACAAGAACTGTCTTAGCGAAAGGCTTCTGGAGGGGAAAGCTGTAACTTTGTGAGATGATTTCACAGAACACAAAGAAGTTTCTCAGAAAGCTTCTTTCTATTTGTTATCGGAGGATATTTCCTTTGGCCCTATAGTCTTCAAAGGGATCCGAAATATCTGTTCTCAGATTCCACAGAAATAAGGCTAGCAAACAGATCCACGAAATACAGATGTAACTCTGTGAGATGAAATAACAGAACACTAAGTAGTTTCTCAGAAAGCTTCTTTCCAGATTTCATCTGAGGATATTTCCTTTTTCACCATAGCCCTCTATGGGCTTCCAAATATCACTTTGCCAATTCCACAAGAACTGTCTTAGCGAAAGGCTTCTTGAGGGGAAAGCTGTAACTCTGTGAGATGATTTCCCAGAACACAAAGAAGTTTCTCAGAAAGCTTATTTCTCTTTGTTATCGGAGGATATTTCCTTTGGCCCTATAGTCTTCAAAGGGATCCGAAATATCTGTTCTCCGATTCCACAGAAATAAGGCTAGCAAAGAAATCCACCAAATACAGATGTAACTCTGTGACTGCAAGTCACACATCACAGAGCAGTTTCTCAGAAAGCTTCTTACCAGATTTCATCTGAGTATATTTCCTTTTTCACCATAGTCCTCTAAGGGCTTCCAAATATCACTTTGTCAATTCCACAAGAACTGCCTTACCGAAAAGCTTCTTGAAGGGAAAGCTGTAACTCTGTGTGATGATTTCACAGAACACAAAGAAGTTTCTCAGAAAGCTTCTTTCTCTTTGTTATCGGAGGATATTTCCTTTGGCCCTATAGTCTTCAAAGGGATCCGAAATATCTGTTCTCAGATTCCACAGAAATAAGGCTAGCAAAGAGATCCACGAAATACAGATGTAACTCTGTGAGTGGAACTCACACATCACAGAGCAGTTTCTCAGAAAGCTTCTTTCCAGATTTCACCTGAGGATATTTCCTTTTTCACCATAGCCCTCTATGTTCTTCCAAATATCACTGTGCGAATTCCACAAGAACTGTCTTAGCGAAAGGCTTCTTGAAGGGAAAGCTGTAATTCTGTGAGATGATTTCACAGAACACAAAGAAGTTTCTCAGAAAGCTTCTTTCTCTTTGTTATCGGAGGATATTTCCTTTGGCCCTATAGTCTTCAGAGGGATCCGAAATATCTGTTCTCAGATTCCACAGAAATAAGTCTAGCAAAGAGATTCACGAAATACAGATGTAACTATGTGAGTGCAAGTGACACATCACAGAGCAGATTCTCAGAAAGCTACTTTCCAGATTTCATCTGAGGATATTTCCTTTTTCACCGTAGCCCTCTATGGGCTTCCAAATATCACTTTGCCAATTCCACAAGAATTGTCTTAGCGAAAGGCTTCTTGAGGGGAAAGCTGTAATTCCGAGAGATGATTTCACAAAACACCAAGAAGTTTCTCAAAAAGCTTCTTTCTCTCTGTTATCCTAGGATATTTCCTTTGGCCCTATAGTCTTCAAAAGGATCCGAAATATCTATTCTAAGATTCCACAGAAATAAGGCTAGCAAAAGATCCACGAAATACAGATGTAACTCTTTGAGTGCAAGTCACACATCACAGAGCAGTTTCTCAGAAAGCTTCTTTCCAGATTTCATCTGAGGATATTTCCTTTTTCACCATAGCCCTCTATGGGCTTCCAAATATCACTTTGCCAATTTCACAAGAACTGTGTTAGCGAAAGGCTTCTTGAGCGGAAAGCTGTAACTCTGTGAGATGATTTCACTGAACACAAAGAAGTTTCTCAGAAAGCTTCTTTCTCTTTGTTTTCGGAGGATATTTCCTTTGGCGCTATAGTCTTCAAAGGGATCCGAAATATCTGTTGTCAGATTCCACAGAAATAAGGCTAGCTAACAGATCCACGAAATACAGATGTAACTCTGTGAGTGGAAGTCACACATCACAGAGCAGTTTCTCAGAAAGCTTCTTTCCAGATATCATCTGAGGATATTTCCTTTTTCACCATAGCCCTCTATGGGCTTCCAAATATCACTGTGCGAATTCCACAAGAACTGTCTTAGCGAAAGGCTTCTTGAGGGGAAAGCTGTAACTCTGTGAGATGATTTCACAGAACACAAAGAAGTTTCTGAGAAAGCTTCTTTCACTTTGTTATCGGAGGATATTTCCTTTGGCCGTATAGTCTTCCAAGGGATCCGAAATATCTGTTCTCAGATTCCACAGAAATAAGGCTAGCAAAGAGATCCACGAAATACACATGTAACTCTGTGAGTGCAAGTCACACATCACAGAGCAGTTTCTCAGAAGGCTTCTTTCCAGATTTCATCTGAGGATAATTCCGTTTTCACCATAGCCCTCTATGGGCTTCCAAATATCACTTTGCCAATTCCACAAGAACTGTCTTAGCGAAAGGCTTCTTGAGGGGAAAGCTGTAACTCTGTGAGATGATTTCACAGAACACAAAGAAGTTTCTCAGAAAGCTTCTTTCTCTTTGTTATCGTAGGATATTTCCTTTGGCCCTATAGTTTTCAAAGGGATCCGAAATATCTGTTCTCAGATTCCACAGAAATAAGGCTAGCAAAGAGATCCACGAAATACAGATGTAACTCTGTGAGTGCAAGTCACACATCACAGAGCAGTTTCTCAGAAAGCTTCTTTCCAGATTTCATCTGAGGATATTTCATTTTTCACCATAGCCCTCTATGGGTTTCCAAATATCACTTTGACAATTCCACAAGAACTGTCTTAGCGAAATGCTTCTTGAGGGGAAAGCTGTAACTCTGTGAAGTGATTTCACAGAACACAAAGAAGTTTCTCAGAAAGCTTCTTTCTCTTTGTTATCGGAGGATATTTCCTTTGGCCCTATAGTCTTCAAAGGGATCCGAAATATCTGTTTTCAGATTTCACAGAAATAAGGCTAGCAAAGAGATCCACCAAATACAGATGTAACTCTGTGAGTGCAAGTCACACATCACAGAGCAGTTTCTAAGAAAGCTTCTTTCCAGATTTCATCTGAGGATATTTCCTTTTTCACCATAGCCCTCTATGGGCTTCCAAATATCACTGTGCGAATTCCACAAGAACTGTCTTAGGGAAAGGCTTCTTGAGGGGAAAGCTGTAGCTCTGTGAGATGATTTCACAATACACAAAGAAGTTTCTCAGAAAGCTTCTTTCTCTTTGTTATCGGAGGATATATTTCCTTTGGCCCTATAGTCTTCAAAGGGATCCGAAATATCTGTTCTCAGATTCCACAGAAATAAGGCTAGCAAAGAGATCCACGAAATACAGATGTGACTCTGTGAGTGCAAGTCACACATCACAGAGCAGTTTCTCAGAAAGCTTCTTTCCAGATTTCATCTGAGGATATTTCCTTTTTCACCATAGCCCTCTAAGGGCTTCCAAATATCACATTGCCAATAAAGCAAGAACTGTCTTAGCGAAAGGCTTCTTGAAGGGAAAGCTGTAACTCTGTGAGATGATTTCAGAGAACACAAAGAAGTTTCTCAGAAAGCTTCTTTCTCTTTGTTATCGGAGGATATTTCCTTTGGCCCTATAGTCCTCAAAGGGATCCGAAATATCTCTTCTCTGATTCCACAGAAATAAGGCTAGCAAAGAGATCCACGAAATACAGATGTAAATCTGTGAGTGGAAGTCACACATCACAGAGCAGTTTCTCAGAAAGCTTCTTTCCAGATTTCATCTGAGGATATTTCCTTTTTCACCATAGCCCTCTATGGGCTTCCAAATATCACTTTGCCAATTCCACAAGAACAGCCTTAGCGAAAGGCTTCTTGAGGGGAAAGCTGTAACTCTGTGAGATGATTTCACAGAACACAAAGAAGTTTCTCAGAAAGCTTCTTTCTCTTTGTTTTCGGAAGATATTTTTTTGGCCCTATAGACTTCAAAGGGATCCGAAATATCTGTTCTCAGATTCCACAGAAATAAGGCTAGCAAAGAGATCCATGAAATACAGATGTAACTCTGTGAGTGCAAGTCACACATCAGAGTGCAGTTTCTCAGAAAGCTTCTTTCCAGATTTCATCTGAGGATATTTCCCTTTTCACCATAGCCCTCTATGGGTTTCCAAATATCACTTTGCCAATTCCACAAGAACTTCCTTACCGAAAGGCTTCTTGAAGGGAAAGCTGTAACTCTGTTAGCTGATTTCACAGAACACAAAGAAGTTTCTCAGAAAGCTTCTTTCTCTTTGTTATCGGAGGATATTTCCTTTGGCCCTATAGTCTTTAAAGGAATCCGAAATATCTGTTCTCAGATTCCATAGAAATAAGGCTAGCAAAGAGATCCACGAAATACAGATGTAACTCTGTGAGTGGAAGTCACACATCACAGAGCAGATTCTCAGAAAGCTTCTTTCCAGATTTCATCTGAGGATATTTCCTTTTTCACCATATCCCTCTATGGGCTTCCAAATATCACTTTGCCAATTCCACAAGCACTGTGTTAGCGAAAGGCTTCTTGAAGGGAAAGCTGTAACTCTGTGAGATGATTTCACAGAACAAAAAGAAGTTTCTCAGAAAGCTTCTTTCTCTTTGTTATCGGAGGATATTTCCTTTGGCCCTATAGTCTTCAAAGGGATCCGAAATATCTGTTCTCAGATTCCACGGAAATAAGGCTAGCAAAGAGATCCACGAAATACAGATGTAACTCTGTGAGTGCAATACACACATCACAGAGCAGTTTCTCAGAAAGCTTCTTTCGAGATTTCATCTGAGGATATTATCTTTTTCACCATAGAACTCTATGGGTTTCCAAATATCACTTTGACAATTCCACAAGAACTGTCTTAGCGAAAGTCTTCGGGAGGGGAAAGCTGTAACTTTGTGAGATGATTTCACAGAACACAAAGAAGTTTCTCAGAAAGCTTCTTTCTCTTTGTTATCGGAGGATATTTCCTTTGGCCCTATAGTCTTCAAAGGGATCCGAAATATCTGTTCTCAGATTCCATAGAAATAAGGCTAGCAAAGAGATCCACGAAATACAGATGTAACTCTGTGAGTGCAAGTGAAACATCACAGAGCAGATTCTCAGAAAGCTTCTTTCAGATTTCATCTGAGGATATTTCCTTTTTCACCATAGCCCTCTATGGGCTTCCAAATATCACTTTGCCAATTCCACAAGAACTGCCTTACCGAAAGGCTTCTTGAGGGGAAAGCTGTAACTCTGTGAGATGATTTCACAGAACACAAAGAAGTTTCTCAGAAAGCTTCTTTCTCTTTGTTATCGGAGGATATTTCCTTTGGCCCTATAGTCTTTAAAGGGATCCGAAATATCTGTTTTCAGATTCCACAGAAATAAGGCTAGCAAAGAGATCCACCAAATACAGATGTAACTCTGTGAGTGCAAGTCACACATCACAGAGCAGTTTCTCAGAAAGCTTCTTACCAGATTTCATCTGAGTATATTTCCTTTTTCACCATAGCCCTCTATGGGCTTCCAAATATCACTTTGTCAATTCCACAAGAACTGCCTTACCGAAAGGCTTCTTGAAGGGAAAGCTGTAACTCTGTGAGATGATTTAACAGAACACAAAGAAGTTTCTCAGAAAGCTTCTTCCTCTTTGTTATCGGAAGATATTTCCTTTGGCCCTATATTCTTCAAAGGGATCCGAAATATCTGTTCTCAGATTCCACAGAAATAAGGCGAGCAAAGAGATCCACGAAATACAGATGTAACTCTGTGAGTGCAAGTCACACATCACAGAGCAGTTACTCAGAAAGCTTCTTTCCAGATTTCATCTGAGGATATTTCCCTTTTCACCATAGCCCTCTATGGGCTTCCAAATACCACTTTGCCAATTCCACAAGAACAGCCTTAGCGAAAGGCTTCTTGAGGGGAAAGCTGTAACTCTGTGAGATGATTTCACAGAACACAAACAAGTTTCTCAGAAAGCTTCTTTCTCTTCGTTATCGGAGGATATTTCCTTTGGCCCTATAGTCTTCAAAGGGGTTCGAAATATCTGTTCTCAGATTCCACAGAAATAATGCTAGCAAAGAGATCCACGAAATACAGATGTAACTCTGTGAGTGGAAGTCACACTTCACAGAGCAGTTCCTCAGAAAGCTTCTTTCCAGATTTCATCTGAGTATATTACCTTTTTCACCATAGCCCTCTATGGGCTTCCAAATATCACTTTGTCAATTCCACAAGAACTGCCTTACCGAAAGGCTTCTTGAAGGGAAAGCTGTAACTCTGTGAGATGATTTCACAGAACACAAAGAAGTTTCTCAGAAAGCTTCTATGTCTTTGATATCGCAGGATATTTCCTTTGGCCCTATAGTCTTCAAAGGGATCCGAAATATCTGTTCTCAGATTCCACAGAAATAAGGCTAGCAAGGAGATCCACGAAATACAGATGTAACTCTGTGAGTGCAAGTCACACATCACAGAGCAGTTTCTCAGAAAGCTTCTTTCCAGATTTCATCTGAGGATATTTCCTTTTTCACCATAGCCCTCTAAGGGCTTCCAAATATCACATTGCCAATAAAACAAGAACTGTCTTAGCGCTAGGCTTCTTGAAGGGAAAGCTGTAACTCTGTGAGATGATTTCAGAGAACACAAAGAAGTTTCTCAGAAAGCTTCTTTCTCTTTGTTATCGGAGGATATTTCCTTTGGCCCTATAGTCCTCAAAGGGATCCGAAATATCTCTTCTCTGATTCCACAGAAATAAGGCTAGCAAAGAGATCCACGAAATACAGATGTAAATCTGTGAGTGGAAGTCACACATCACAGAGCAGTTTCTCAGAAAGCTTCTTTCCAGATTTCATCTGAGGATATTTCCTTTTTCACCATAGCCCTCTATGGGCTTCCAAATATCACTTTGCCAATTCCACAAGAACAGCCTTAGCGAAAGGCTTCTTGAGGGGAAAGCTGTAACTCTGTGAGATGATTTCACAGAACACAAAGAAGTTTCTCAGAAAGCTTCTTTCTCTTTGTTTTCGGAAGATATTTTTTTGGCCCTATAGACTTCAAAGGGATCCGAAATATCTGTTCTCAGATTCCACAGAAATAAGGCTAGCAAAGAGATCCACGAAATACAGATGTAACTCTGTGAGTGCAAGTCACACATCAGAGTGTAGTTTCTCAGAAAGCTTCTTTCCAGATTTCATCTGAGGATATTTCCCTTTTCACCGTAGCCCTCTATGGGTTTCCAAATATCACTTTGCCAATTCCACAAGAACTTCCTTACCGAAAGGCTTCTTGAAGGGAAAGCTGTAACTCTGTTAGATGATTTCACAGAACACAAAGAAGTTTCTCAGAAAGCTTCTTTCTCTTTGTTATCGGAGGATATTTCCTTTGGCCCTACAGTCTTTAAAGGAATCCGAAATATCTGTTCTCAGATTCCATAGAAATAAGGCTAGCAAAGAGATCCACGAAATACAGATGTAACTCTGTGAGTGGAAGTCACACATCACAGAGCAGATTCTCAGAAAGCTTCTTTCCAGATTTCATCTGAGGATATTTCCTTTTTCACCATATCCCTCTATGGGCTTCCAAATATCACTTTGCCAATTCCACAAGCACTGTGTTAGCGAAAGGCTTCTTGAAGGGAAAGCTGTAACTCTGTGAGATGATTTCACAGAACACAAAGAAGTTTCTCAGAAAGCTTCTTTCTCTTTGTTATCGGAGGATATTTTCTTTGGCCCTATAGTCTTCAAAGGGATCCGAAATATCTGTTCTCAGATTCCACGGAAATAAGGCTAGCAAAGAGATCCACGAAATACAGATGTAACTCTGTGAGTGCAATTCACACATCACAGAGCAGTTTCTCAGAAAGCTTCTTTCGAGATTTCATCTGAGGATATTATCTTTTTCACCATAGAACTCTATGGGTTTCCAAATATCACTTTGACAATTCCACAAGAACTGTCTTAGCGAAAGGCTTCTGGAGGGGAAAGCTGTAACTTTGTGAGATGATTTCACAGAACACAAAGAAGTTTCTCAGAAAGCTTCTTTCTATTTGTTATCGGAGGATATTTCCTTTGGCCCTATAGTCTTCAAAGGGATCCGAAATATCTGTTCTCAGATTCCACAGAAATAAGGCTAGCAAACAGATCCACGAAATACAGATGTAACTCTGTGAGATGAAATAACAGAACACTAAGTAGTTTCTCAGAAAGCTTCTTTCCAGATTTCATCTGAGGATATTTCCTTTTTCACCATAGCCCTCTATGGGCTTCCAAATATCACTTTGCCAATTCCACAAGAACTGTCTTAGCGAAAGGCTTCTTGAGGGGAAAGCTGTAACTCTGTGAGATGATTTCCCAGAACACAAAGAAGTTTCTCAGAAAGCTTATTTCTCTTTGTTATCGGAGGATATTTCCTTTGGCCCTATAGTCTTCAAAGGGATCCGAAATATCTGTTCTCCGATTCCACAGAAATAAGGCTAGCAAAGAAATCCACCAAATACAGATGTAACTCTGTGACTGCAAGTCACACATCACAGAGCAGTTTCTCAGAAAGCTTCTTACCAGATTTCATCTGAGTATATTTCCTTTTTCACCATAGTCCTCTAAGGGCTTCCAAATATCACTTTGTCAATTCCACAAGAACTGCCTTACCGAAAAGCTTCTTGAAGGGAAAGCTGTAACTCTGTGTGATGATTTCACAGAACACAAAGAAGTTTCTCAGAAAGCTTCTTTCTCTTTGTTATCGGAGGATATTTCCTTTGGCCCTATAGTCTTCAAAGGGATCCGAAATATCTGTTCTCAGATTCCACAGAAATAAGGCTAGCAAAGAGATCCACGAAATACAGATGTAACTCTGTGAGTGGAACTCACACATCACAGAGCAGTTTCTCAGAAAGCTTCTTTCCAGATTTCACCTGAGGATATTTCCTTTTTCACCATAGCCCTCTATGTTCTTCCAAATATCACTGTGCGAATTCCACAAGAACTGTCTTAGCGAAAGGCTTCTTGAAGGGAAAGCTGTAATTCTGTGAGATGATTTCACAGAACACAAAGAAGTTTCTCAGAAAGCTTCTTTCTCTTTGTTATCGGAGGATATTTCCTTTGGCCCTATAGTCTTCAGAGGGATCCGAAATATCTGTTCTCAGATTCCACAGAAATAAGTCTAGCAAAGAGATTCACGAAATACAGATGTAACTCTGTGAGTGCAAGTGACACATCACAGAGCAGATTCTCAGAAAGCTACTTTCCAGATTTCATCTGAGGATATTTCCTTTTTCACCGTAGCCCTCTATGGGCTTCCAAATATCACTTTGCCAATTCCACAAGAATTGTCTTAGCGAAAGGCTTCTTGAGGGGAAAGCTGTAATTCCGAGAGATGATTTCACAAAACACCAAGAAGTTTCTCAAAAAGCTTCTTTCTCTCTGTTATCCTAGGATATTTCCTTTGGCCCTATAGTCTTCAAAAGGATCCGAAATATCTATTCTAAGATTCCACAGAAATAAGGCTAGCAAAGAGATCCACGAAATACAGATGTAACTCTTTGAGTGCAAGTCACACATCACAGAGCAGTTTCTCAGAAAGCTTCTTTCCAGATTTCATCTGAGGATATTTCCTTTTTCACCATAGCCCTCTATGGGCTTCCAAATATCACTTTGCCAATTTCACAAGAACTGTGTTAGCGAAAGGCTTCTTGAGCGGAAAGCTGTAACTCTGTGAGATGATTTCACTGAACACAAAGAAGTTTCTCAGAAAGCTTCTTTCTCTTTGTTTTCGGAGGATATTTCCTTTGGCGCTATAGTCTTCAAAGGGATCCGAAATATCTGTTCTCAGATTCCACAGAAATAAGGCTAGCTAACAGATCCACGAAATACAGATGTAACTCTGTGAGTGGAAGTCACACATCACAGAGCAGTTTCTCAGAAAGCTTCTTTCCAGATATCATCTGAGGATATTTCCTTTTTCACCATAGCCCTCTATGGGCTTCCAAATATCACTGTGCGAATTCCACAAGAACTGTCTTAGCGAAAGGCTTCTTGAGGGGAAAGCTGTAACTCTGTGAGATGATTTCACAGAACACAAAGAAGTTTCTGAGAAAGCTTCTTTCACTTTGTTATCGGAGGATATTTCCTTTGGCCGTATAGTCTTCCAAGGGATCCGAAATATCTGTTCTCAGATTCCACAGAAATAAGGCTAGCAAAGAGATCCACGAAATACACATGTAACTCTGTGAGTGCAAGTCACACATCACAGAGCAGTTTCTCAGAAGGCTTCTTTCCAGATTTCATCTGAGGATAATTCCGTTTTCACCATAGCCCTCTATGGGCTTCCAAATATCACTTTGCCAATTCCACAAGAACTGTCTTAGCGAAAGGCTTCTTGAGGGGAAAGCTGTAACTCTGTGAGATGATTTCACAGAACACAAAGAAGTTTCTCAGAAAGCTTCTTTCTCTTTGTTATCGTAGGATATTTCCTTTGGCCCTATAGTTTTCAAAGGGATCCGAAATATCTGTTCTCAGATTCCACAGAAATAAGGCTAGCAAAGAGATCCACGAAATACAGATGTAACTCTGTGAGTGCAAGTCACACATCACAGAGCAGTTTCTCAGAAAGCTTCTTTCCAGATTTCATCTGAGGATATTTCATTTTTCACCATAGCCCTCTATGGGTTTCCAAATATCACTTTGACAATTCCACAAGAACTGTCTTAGCGAAATGCTTCTTGAGGGGAAAGCTGTAACTCTGTGAAGTGATTTCACAGAACACAAAGAAGTTTCTCAGAAAGCTTCTTTCTCTTTGTTATCGGAGGATATTTCCTTTGGCCCTATAGTCTTCAAAGGGATCCGAAATATCTGTTTTCAGATTTCACAGAAATAAGGCTAGCAAAGAGATCCACCAAATACAGATGTAACTCTGTGAGTGCAAGTCACACATCACAGAGCAGTTTCTAAGAAAGCTTCTTTCCAGATTTCATCTGAGGATATTTCCTTTTTCACCATAGCCCTCTATGGGCTTCCAAATATCACTGTGCGAATTCCACAAGAACTGTCTTAGGGAAAGGCTTCTTGAGGGGAAAGCTGTAGCTCTGTGAGATGATTTCACAATACACAAAGAAGTTTCTCAGAAAGCTTCTTTCTCTTTGTTATCGGAGGATATATTTCCTTTGGCCCTATAGTCTTCAAAGGGATCCGAAATATCTGTTCTCAGATTCCACAGAAATAAGGCTAGCAAAGAGATCCACGAAATACAGATGTGACTCTGTGAGTGCAAGTCACACATCACAGAGCAGTTTCTCAGAAAGCTTCTTTCCAGATTTCATCTGAGGATATTTCCTTTTTCACCATAGCCCTCTAAGGGCTTCCAAATATCACATTGCCAATAAAGCAAGAACTGTCTTAGCGAAAGGCTTCTTGAAGGGAAAGCTGTAACTCTGTGAGATGATTTCAGAGAACACAAAGAAGTTTCTCAGAAAGCTTCTTTCTCTTTGTTATCGGAGGATATTTCCTTTGGCCCTATAGTCCTCAAAGGGATCCGAAATATCTCTTCTCTGATTCCACAGAAATAAGGCTAGCAAAGAGATCCACGAAATACAGATGTAAATCTGTGAGTGGAAGTCACACATCACAGAGCAGTTTCTCAGAAAGCTTCTTTCCAGATTTCATCTGAGGATATTTCCTTTTTCACCATAGCCCTCTATGGGCTTCCAAATATCACTTTGCCAATTCCACAAGAACAGCCTTAGCGAAAGGCTTCTTGAGGGGAAAGCTGTAACTCTGTGAGATGATTTCACAGAACACAAAGAAGTTTCTCAGAAAGCTTCTTTCTCTTTGTTTTCGGAAGATATTTTTTTGGCCCTATAGACTTCAAAGGGATCCGAAATATCTGTTCTCAGATTCCACAGAAATAAGGCTAGCAAAGAGATCCATGAAATACAGATGTAACTCTGTGAGTGCAAGTCACACATCAGAGTGCAGTTTCTCAGAAAGCTTCTTTCCAGATTTCATCTGAGGATATTTCCCTTTTCACCATAGCCCTCTATGGGTTTCCAAATATCACTTTGCCAATTCCACAAGAACTTCCTTACCGAAAGGCTTCTTGAAGGGAAAGCTGTAACTCTGTTAGCTGATTTCACAGAACACAAAGAAGTTTCTCAGAAAGCTTCTTTCTCTTTGTTATCGGAGGATATTTCCTTTGGCCCTATAGTCTTTAAAGGAATCCGAAATATCTGTTCTCAGATTCCATAGAAATAAGGCTAGCAAAGAGATCCACGAAATACAGATGTAACTCTGTGAGTGGAAGTCACACATCACAGAGCAGATTCTCAGAAAGCTTCTTTCCAGATTTCATCTGAGGATATTTCCTTTTTCACCATATCCCTCTATGGGCTTCCAAATATCACTTTGCCAATTCCACAAGCACTGTGTTAGCGAAAGGCTTCTTGAAGGGAAAGCTGTAACTCTGTGAGATGATTTCACAGAACAAAAAGAAGTTTCTCAGAAAGCTTCTTTCTCTTTGTTATCGGAGGATATTTCCTTTGGCCCTATAGTCTTCAAAGGGATCCGAAATATCTGTTCTCAGATTCCACGGAAATAAGGCTAGCAAAGAGATCCACGAAATACAGATGTAACTCTGTGAGTGCAATACACACATCACAGAGCAGTTTCTCAGAAAGCTTCTTTCGAGATTTCATCTGAGGATATTATCTTTTTCACCATAGAACTCTATGGGTTTCCAAATATCACTTTGACAATTCCACAAGAACTGTCTTAGCGAAAGTCTTCGGGAGGGGAAAGCTGTAACTTTGTGAGATGATTTCACAGAACACAAAGAAGTTTCTCAGAAAGCTTCTTTCTCTTTGTTATCGGAGGATATTTCCTTTGGCCCTATAGTCTTCAAAGGGATCCGAAATATCTGTTCTCAGATTCCATAGAAATAAGGCTAGCAAAGAGATCCACGAAATACAGATGTAACTCTGTGAGTGCAAGTGAAACATCACAGAGCAGATTCTCAGAAAGCTTCTTTCAGATTTCATCTGAGGATATTTCCTTTTTCACCATAGCCCTCTATGGGCTTCCAAATATCACTTTGCCAATTCCACAAGAACTGCCTTACCGAAAGGCTTCTTGAGGGGAAAGCTGTAACTCTGTGAGATGATTTCACAGAACACAAAGAAGTTTCTCAGAAAGCTTCTTTCTCTTTGTTATCGGAGGATATTTCTTTTGGCCCTATAGTCTTTAAAGGGATCCGAAATATCTGTTTTCAGATTCCACAGAAATAAGGCTAGCAAAGAGATCCACCAAATACAGATGTAACTCTGTGAGTGCAAGTCACACATCACAGAGCAGTTTCTCAGAAAGCTTCTTACCAGATTTCATCTGAGTATATTTCCTTTTTCACCATAGCCCTCTATGGGCTTCCAAATATCACTTTGTCAATTCCACAAGAACTGCCTTACCGAAAGGCTTCTTGAAGGGAAAGCTGTAACTCTGTGAGATGATTTAACAGAACACAAAGAAGTTTCTCAGAAAGCTTCTTCCTCTTTGTTATCGGAAGATATTTCCTTTGGCCCTATATTCTTCAAAGGGATCCGAAATATCTGTTCTCAGATTCCACAGAAATAAGGCGAGCAAAGAGATCCACGAAATACAGATGTAACTCTGTGAGTGCAAGTCACACATCACAGAGCAGTTACTCAGAAAGCTTCTTTCCAGATTTCATCTGAGGATATTTCCCTTTTCACCATAGCCCTCTATGGGCTTCCAAATACCACTTTGCCAATTCCACAAGAACAGCCTTAGCGAAAGGCTTCTTGAGGGGAAAGCTGTAACTCTGTGAGATGATTTCACAGAACACAAACAAGTTTCTCAGAAAGCTTCTTTCTCTTCGTTATCGGAGGATATTTCCTTTGGCCCTATAGTCTTCAAAGGGGTTCGAAATATCTGTTCTCAGATTCCACAGAAATAATGCTAGCAAAGAGATCCACGAAATACAGATGTAACTCTGTGAGTGGAAGTCACACTTCACAGAGCAGTTCCTCAGAAAGCTTCTTTCCAGATTTCATCTGAGTATATTACCTTTTTCACCATAGCCCTCTATGGGCTTCCAAATATCACTTTGTCAATTCCACAAGAACTGCCTTACCGAAAGGCTTCTTGAAGGGAAAGCTGTAACTCTGTGAGATGATTTCACAGAACACAAAGAAGTTTCTCAGAAAGCTTCTATGTCTTTGATATCGCAGGATATTTCCTTTGGCCCTATAGTCTTCAAAGGGATCCGAAATATCTGTTCTCAGATTCCACAGAAATAAGGCTAGCAAAGAGATCCACGAAATACAGATGTAACTCTGTGAGTGGAAGTCACACCTCACAGAGCAGTTTCTCAGAAAGCTTCTTTCCAGATTTCATCTGAGGATATTTCCTTTTTCACCGTAGCCCTCTATGGGCTTCCAAATATCACTTTGCCAATTCCACAAGAACTGTCTTAGCGAAAGGCTTCTTGAGGGGAAAGCTGTAACTCTGTGAGATGATTTCACAGAACACAAAGAAGTTTCTCAGAAAGCTTCTTTGTCTTTGTTATCGGAGGATATTTCCTTTGGCCCTATAGTCTTCAAATGGATCCGAAATATCTGTTCTCAGATTCCACAGAAATAAGGCTAACAAAGAGATCCACGAAATACAGATGTAACTCTGTGAGTGCAAGTGACACATCACACAGCAGTTTCTCAGAAAGCTTCTTTCCAGATTTCATCTGAGGATATTTCCTTTTCACCATAGCCTTATATGGGCTTCCAAATAACACTTTTCCAATTCCACAAGAACTGTCTTAGCGAAAGGCTTCTTGAGGGGAAAGCTGTAACTCTGTGAGACGATTTCACAAAACACCAAGAAGTTTCTCAAAAAGCTTCTTTCTCTCTGTTAACCTAGGATATTTCCTTTGGCCCTATAGTCTTCAAAATGATCCGAAATATCTGTTCTCAGATTCCACAGAAATAAGGCTAGCAAAGAGATCCACGAAATACAGATGTAACTCTGTGAGTGCAAGTCACACTTCACAGAGCAGTTTCTCAGAAAGCTTCTTTCCAGATTTCATCTGAGGATATTTCCTTTTTCACCATAGGCCTCTATGGGCTTCCAAATATCACTTTGCCAATTCCACAAGAACTGTCTTAGCGAAAGGCTTCTTGAGGGGAAAGCTGTAACTCTGTGAGATGATTTCACAGAACACAAAGAAGTTTCTCAGAAAGCTTCTTTCTCCTTGTTATCGGAGGATATTTCCTTTGGCCCTATAGTCTTCAAAGGGATCCGAAATATCTGTTCTCAGATTCCATAGAAATAAGGCTAGCAAAGAGATCCACGAAATACAGATGTAACTCTGTGAGTGCAAGTCACACATCACAGAGCAGATTTTCAGAAAGCTTCTTTCGAGATTTCATCTGAGGATATTTCCTTTTTCACCATAGCCCTCTAAGGGCTTCCAAATATCACTTTGCCAAATCCACAAGAACTGTCTTAGCGAAAGGCTTCTTAAGGGGAAAGCTGTAACTCTGTGAGATGATTTCACAGAACACAAAGAAGTTTCTCAGAAATCTTCTGTCTCTTTTTTATAGGAGGATATTTCCTTTGGCCCTATAGTCTTCAAAGGGATCCGAGATATCTGTTCTCAGATTCCACAGAAATAAGGCTAGCAAAGAGATCCACGAAATACAGATGTAACTCTGAGAGTGGAAGTCACACATCACAGAGCAGTTTCTCAGAAAGCTTCTTTCCAGATTTTATCTGAGGATATTTCCTTTTTCACCATAGCCCTCTATGGGGTTCCAAATATTACTTTTCCAATTCCACAAGAACTGTCGTAGCGAAAGGCTCCTTGATGGGAAAGCTGTAACTCTGTGAGATGATTTCCCAGAACACAAAGAAGTTTCTCAGAAAGCTTCTTTCTCTTTGTTATCGGAGGATATTTCCTTTGGCCCTATAGTCTTCAAAGCGATCCGAAATATCTGTTCTCAGATTCCACAGAAATAAGGCTATCAAAGAGTTCCACGAAATACAGATGTAACTCTGTGAGTGCAAGTCACACATCACAGAGCAGTTTCTCAGAAAGCTTCTTTCCAGATTTCATCTGAGGATATTTCCTTTTTCACCATAGCCCTCTAAGGGCTTCCAAATATCACTATGCCAATTCCACAAGAACTGTCTTAGCGAAAGGCTTCGTGAGGGGAAAGCTGTAACTCTGTGAGATGATTACACAAAACACCAAGAAGTTTCTCAAAAAGCTTCTTTCTCTCTGTTATCCTAGGATATTTCCTTTGGCCCTATAGTCTTCAAAAGGATCCGAAATATCTGTTCTCAGATTCCACAGAAATAAGGCTAGCAAAGAGATCCACGAAATACAGATGTAACTCTGTGAGTGCAAGTCACACATCACAGAGCAGTTAATCAGAAAGCTTCTTTCCAGATTTCATTTGAGGATATTTCCTTTTTCACCATAGCCCTCTATGGGCTTCCAAATATCACTGTGCGAATTCCACAAGAACTGTCTTAGCGAAAGGCTTCTTGAGGGGAAAGCTGTAACTCTGTGAGATGATTTCAGAGAACACAAAGAAGTTTCTCAGAAAGCTTCTATGTCTTTGTTTTCGGAGGATATTTCCTTTGGCCCTATAGTCTTCAAAGGGATACGAAATATCTGTTCTCAGATTCCACAGAAATAAGGCTAGCAAAGAGTTCCACGAAATACAGATGTAACTCTGTGAGTGCAAGTCACACATCACAGAGCAGTTTCTCAGAACGCTTCTTTCCAGATTTCATCTGAGGATATTTCCTTTTTCACCATAGCCCTCTAAGGGCTTCCAAATATCACTTTGCCAAATCCACAAGAACTGTCTTAGCGAAAGGCTTCGTGAGGGGAAAGCTGTAACTCTGTGAGATGATTTCACAGAACACAAAGAAGTTTCTCAGAAATCTTCTTTCTCTTTGTTATCGGAGGATATTTCCTTTGGCCCTATAGTCTTCAAAGGGATCCGAAATATCTGTTCTCAGATTCCACAGAAATAAAGCTAGCAAAGAGATCCACGAAATAGAGATGTAACTCTGTGAGTGGAAGTCACACATCACAGAGTAGTTTCTCAGAAAGCTTCTTTCCAGATTTCACCTGAGGATATTTCCTTTTTCACCATAGCCCTCTATGGGCTTCCAAATATCACTGTGCGAATTCCACAAGAACTGTCTTAGCGAAAGGCTTCTTGAGGGGAAAGCTGTAACTCTGTGAGATGATTTCACAGAACACAAAGAAGTTTCTCAGAAATCTTCTTTCTCTTTGTTATCGGAGGTTATTTCCTTTGGCCCCATAGTCTTCAAAGGGATCCGAGATATCTGTTCTCAGATTCCACAGAAATAAGGCTAGCAAAGAGATCCACGAAATACAGATGTAACTCTGGGAGTGGAAGTCACACATCACAGAGCAGTTTCTCAGGAAGCTTCTTTCCAGGTTTCATCTGAGGATATTTCCTTTTCCACCATAGCCCTCTATGGGCTTCCAAATATCACTTTTCCAATTCCACAAGAACTGTCTTAGCGAAAGGCTTCTTGAGGGGAAAGCTGTAACTCTGTGAGATGATTTCACAAAACACCAAGAAGTTTCCCAAAAAGCTTCTTTCTCTCTGTTATCCTAGGATATTTCCTTTGGCCCTATAGTCTTCAAAGGGATACGAAATATCTGTTCTCAGATTCCACAGAAATAAGGCTAGCAAAGAGTTCCACGAAATACAGATGTAACTCTGTGAGTGCAAGTTCCACATCACAGAGCAGTTTCTCAGAAAGCTTCTTTCCAGATTTCATCTGAGGATATTTCCTTTTTCATCATAGCCCTCTAAGGACTTCCAAATATCACTTTGCCAAATCCACAAGAACTGTCTTAGCGAAAGGCTTCTTGAGGGGAAAGCTGTAACTCTGTGAGATGATTTCACAGAACACAAAGAAGTTTCTCAGAAATCTTTCTCTTTGTTATCGGAGGATATTTCCTTTGGCCCTATAGTCTTCAAAGGGATCCGAAATATCTGTTCTCAGATTCCACAGAAATAAGCCTAGCAAAGAGATCCAAGAAATAGAGATGTAACTCTGTGAGTGGAAATCACACATCACAGAGTAGTTTCTCAGAAAGCTTCTTTCCAGATTTCACCTGAGGATATTTCCTTTTTCACCATAGCCCTCTATGGGCTTCCAAATATCACTGTGCGAATTCCACAAGAACTGTCTTAGCGAAAGGCTTCTTGAGGGGAAAGCTGTAACTCTGTGAGATGATTTCACAGAACACAAAGAAGTTTCTCAGAAATCTTCTTTCTCTTTGTTATCGGAGGTTATTTCCTTTCGCCCTATAGTCTTCAAAGGGATCCGAGATATCTGTTCTCAGATTCCACAGAAATAAGGCTAGCAAAGAGATCCACGAAATAGAGATGTAACTCTGTGAGTTGAAGTCACACATCACAGAGCAGTTTCTCAGAAAGCTTCTTTCCAGATTTCATCTGAGGATATTTCCTTTTTCACCATAGCCCTCTATGGGCTTCCAAATATCACTTTTCCAATTCCACAAGAACTGTCTTAGCGAAAGGCTTATTGAGGGGAAAGCTTTAACTCTGTGAGATGATTTCACAGAACACCAAGAAGTTTCTCAAAAAGCTTCTTTCTCTCTGTTATCCTAGGATATTTCCTTTGGCCCTAGAGTCTTCAAAAGGATCCGAAATATCTGTTCTCAGATTCCACAGAAATAAGGCTAGCAGAGAGATCCACGAAATACAGATGTAACTCTGTGAGTGCAAGTCACACATCACAGAGCAGTTTCTCAGAAAGCTTCTTTCCAGATTTCATCTGAGGATATTTCCTTTTTCACCATAGCCCTCTATGGGCTTCCAAATATCACTTTGCCAATTCCACAAGAACTGTCTTAGCGAAAGGCTTCTTGAGCGGAAAGCTGTAACTCTGTGAGATGATTTCACAGAACACAAAGAAGTTTCTCAGAAAGCTTCTTTCTCTTTGTTTTCGGAGGATATTACCTTTGGCGCTATAGTCTTCAAAGGGATCCGAAATATCTGTTCTCAGATTCCACAGAAATAAGGCTAGCAAAGAGATCCACGAAATACAGATGTAACTCTGTGAGTGCAAGTCACACATCACAGAGCAGTTTCTCAGAAAGCTTCTTTCCAGATTTCATCTGAGGATATTTCCTTTTTCACCATAGCCCTCTATGGGTTTCGAAATATCACTTTGACAATTCCACAGGAACTGTCTTTGCGAAATGCTTCTTGAGGGGAAAGCTGTAACTCTGTGAAGTGATTTCACAGAACACAAAGAAGTTTCTCAGAAAGCTTCTTTCTCTTTGTTATCGGAGGATATTTCCTTTGGCCCTATAGTCTTCAAAGGGATCCGAAATATCTGTTCTCAGATTCCACAGAAATAAGGCGAGCAAAGAGATCCACCAAATACAGATGTAACTCTGTGAGTGTAAGTCACACATCACAGAGCAGTTTCTCAGAAAGCTTCTTACCAGATTTCATCTGAGTATATTTCCTTTTTCACCATAGTCCTCTAAGGGCTTCCAAATATCACTTTGTCAATTCCACAAGAACTGCCTTACCGAAAGGCTTCTTGAGGGGAAAGCTGTAACTCTGTGAGATGATTTCACAAAACACCAAGAAGTTTCCCAAAAAGCTTCTTTCTCTCTGTTATCCTAGGATATTTCCTTTGGCCCTATAGTCTTCAAAGGGATACGAAATATCTGTTCTCAGATTCCACAGAAATAAGGCTAGCAAAGAGTTCCACGAAATACAGATGTAACTCTGTGAGTGCAAGTTCCACATCACAGAGCAGTTTCTCAGAAAGCTTCTTTCCAGATTTCATCTGAGGATATTTCCTTTTCCACCATAGCCCTCTAAGGACTTCCAAATATCACTTTGCCAAATCCACAAGAACTGTCTTAGCGAAAGGCTTCTTGAGGGGAAAGCTGTAACTCTGTGAGATGATTTCACAGAACACAAAGAAGTTTCTCAGAAATCTTTCTCTTTGTTATCGGAGGATATTTCCTTTGGCCCTATAGTCTTCAAAGGGATCCGAAATATCTGTTCTCAGATTCCACAGAAATAAGCCTAGCAAAGAGATCCAAGAAATAGAGATGTAACTCTGTGAGTGGAAATCACACATCACAGAGTAGTTTCTCAGAAAGCTTCTTTCCAGATTTCACCTGAGGATATTTCCTTTTTCACCATAGCCCTCTATGGGCTTCCAAATATCACTGTGCGAATTCCACAAGAACTGTCTTAGCGAAAGGCTTCTTGAGGGGAAAGCTGTAACTCTGTGAGATGATTTCACAGAACACAAAGAAGTTTCTCAGAAATCTTCTTTCTCTTTGTTATCGGAGGTTATTTCCTTTCGCCCTATAGTCTTCAAAGGGATCCGAGATATCTGTTCTCAGATTCCACAGAAATAAGGCTAGCAAAGAGATCCACGAAATAGAGATGTAACTCTGTGAGTGGAAGTCACACATCACAGAGCAGTTTCTCAGAAAGCTTCTTTCCAGATTTCATCTGAGGATATTTCCTTTTTCACCATAGCCCTCTATGGGCTTCCAAATATCACTTTTCCAATTCCACAAGAACTGTCTTAGCGAAAGGCTTATTGAGGGGAAAGCTTTAACTCTGTGAGATGATTTCACAGAACACCAAGAAGTTTCTCAAAAAGCTTCTTTTTCTCTGTTATCCTAGGATATTTCCTTTGGCCCTAGAGTCTTCAAAAGGATCCGAAATATCTGTTCTCAGATTCCACAGAAATAAGGCTAGCAGAGAGATCCACGAAATACAGATGTAACTCTGTGAGTGCAAGTCACACATCACAGAGCAGTTTCTCAGAAAGCTTCTTTCCAGATTTCATCTGAGGATATTTCCTTTTTCACCATAGCCCTCTATGGGCTTCCAAATATCACTTTGCCAATTCCACAAGAACTGTCTTAGCGAAAGGCTTCTTGAGCGGAAAGCTGTAACTCTGTGAGATGATTTCACAGAACACAAAGAAGTTTCTCAGAAAGCTTCTTTCTCTTTGTTTTCGGAGGATATTACCTTTGGCGCTATAGTCTTCAAAGGGATCCGAAATATCTGTTCTCAGATTCCACAGAAATAAGGCTAGCAAAGAGATCCACGAAATACAGATGTAACTCTGTGAGTGCAAGTCACACATCACAGAGCAGTTTCTCAGAAAGCTTCTTTCCAGATTTCATCTGAGGATATTTCCTTTTTCACCATAGCCCTCTATGGGTTTCGAAATATCACTTTGACAATTCCACAGGAACTGTCTTTGCGAAATGCTTCTTGAGGGGAAAGCTGTAACTCTGTGAAGTGATTTCACAGAACACAAAGAAGTTTCTCAGAAAGCTTCTTTCTCTTTGTTATCGGAGGATATTTCCTTTGGCCCTATAGTCTTCAAAGGGATCCGAAATATCTGTTCTCAGATTCCACAGAAATAAGGCGAGCAAAGAGATCCACCAAATACAGATGTAACTCTGTGAGTGTAAGTCACACATCACAGAGCAGTTTCTCAGAAAGCTTCTTACCAGATTTCATCTGAGTATATTTCCTTTTTCACCATAGTCCTCTAAGGGCTTCCAAATATCACTTTGTCAATTCCACAAGAACTGCCTTACCGAAAGGCTTCTTGAAGGGAAAGCTGTAACTCTGTGAGACGATTTCACAGAACACAAAGAAGTTTCTCAGAAAGCTTCTTCCTCTTTGTTATCGGAGGATATTTCCTTTGGCCCTATAGTCTTCAAAGGGATCCGAAATATCTGTTCTCAGATTCCACAGAAATAAGGCTAGCAAAGAGATCCACGAAATACAGATGTAACTCTGTGAGTGGAACTCACACATCACAGAGCAGTTTCTCAGAAAGCTTCTTTCCAGATTTCATCTGAGGATATTTCATTTTTCACCATAGCCCTCTGTGGGCTTCCAAATATCACTTTGCCAATTCCACAAGAACTGTCTTAGCGAAAGGCTTCCTGAAGGGAAAGCTGTAACTCTGTGAGATGATTTCACAGAACACAAAGAAGTTTCTCAGAAAGCTTCTTTCTCTTTGTTATCGGATGATATTTCCTTTGGCCCAATAGTCTTCAAAGGGATCCGAAATATCTGTTCTCAGATTCCACAGAAATAAAGCTAGCATAGAGATCCACGAAATACATATGTAACTCTGTGAGTGGAAGTCACACATCACACAGCAGTTTCTCAGAAAAATTCTTTCCAGACTTCATCTGAGGATATTTCCTTTTTCACCATAGCCCTCTATGGGCTTCCAAATATCACTTTGCCAATTCCACAAGAATTGTCTTAGCGAAAGGCTTCTTGAGGTTGAAAGCTGTAACTCTGTGAGATGATTTCACAGAACACAAAGAAGTTCCTCAGAAAGCATCTTTCTCTTTGTTATCGGAGGATATTTCCTTTGGCCCTATAGTCTTCAAAGGGATCCGAAATATCTGTTCTCAGATTCCACAGAAATAAGGCTAGCAAAGAGATCCACGAAATGCAGATGTAACTCTGTGAGTGGAAGTCACACATCACAGAGCAGTTTCTCAGAAAGCTTCTTTCCAGATTTCATCTGAGGATATTTCCTTTTTCACCATAGCCCTATACGGGCTTCCAAATATCACTTTGCCAATTCCACAAGAACTGCCTTACCGAAAGGCTTCTTGAAGTGAAAGCTGTAACTCTGTGAGATGATTTCACAGAACACAAAGAAGTTTCTCAGAAAGCTTCTTCCTCTTTGTTATCGGAGGATATTTCCTTTGGCCCTATAGTCTTCAAAGGGATCCGAAATATCTCTTCTCAGATTCCACAGAAATAAGGCTAGCAAAGAGATCCACGAAATACAGATGTAACTCTGTGAGTGCAAGTCACACATCACAGAGCTGTTTCTCAGAAAACTTCTTTCCAGACTTCATCTGAGGATATTTCCTTTTTCACCATAGCCCTCTATGGGCTTCCAAATATCACTTTGCCAATTCCACAAGAACTGCCTTACCGAAAGTCTTCTTGAGGGGAAAGCTGTAACTCTGTGAGATGATTTCACAGAACACAAAGAAGTTTCTCAGAAAGCTTCTTTCTCTTTGTTATCGGAGGATATTTCCTTTAGCCCTATAGTCTTCAAAGGGATCCGAAATATCTGTTCTCAGATTCCACAGAAATAAGGCTGGCAAAGAGATCCACGAAATACAGATGTAACTCTGTGAGTGGAAGTCACACATCACAGAGCAGTTTCTCAGAAAGCTTCTTTCCAGATTTCATCTGAGGATATTTCCTTTTTCAACGTAGCCCTCTATGGGCTTCCAAATATCACTTTGCCAATTCCACAAGAACTGTCTTAGCGAAGGCTTCTTGAGGGGAAGCTGTGACTCTGTGAGATGATTTCACAGAACACAAAGAAGTTTCTCAGAAAGCTTCTTTCTCTTTGTTATCGGAGGTTATTTCCTTTGGCCCTATAGTCTTCAAAGGGATCCGAAATATCTGTTCTCAGATTCCACAGAAATAAGGCTAGCAAAGAGATCCACGAAATACAGATGTAACTCTGTGAGATGAAATAACAGAACACTAAGCAGTTTCTCCGAAAGCTTCTTTCCAGATTTCATCTGAGGATAATTCCTTTTTCACAATAGAGCTCTATGGGCTTCCAAATATCACTTTGCCAATTCCACAAGAACTGTCTTAGCGAAAGGCTTCTTGAGGGGAAAGCTGTAACTCTGTGAGATGATTTCACAGAACACAAAGAAGTTTCTCAGAAAGCTTCTTTCTCTTTGTTATCAGAGGATATTTCCTTTGGCCGTATAGTCTTCCAAGGGATCCGAAATATCTGTTCTCAGATTCCACAGAAATAAGGCTAGCAAAGAGATCCACGAAATACACATGTAACTCTGTGAGTGCAAGTCACACATCACAGAGCAGTTTCTCAGAAAGCTTCTTTCCAGATTTCATCTGAGGATATTTCCTTTTTCACCATAGCCCTCTATGGGTTTCCAAATATCACTTTAACAATTCCACAAGAACTGTCTTAGCGAAATGCTTCTTGAGGGGAATGCTGTAACTCTGTGAAGTGATTTCACAGAACACAAAGAGGTTTCTCAGAAATCTTCGTTCTCTTTGTTATCGGAGGATATTCCCTTTGGCCCTATAGTCTTCAAAGGGATCCGAAATATCTGTTCTCAGATTCCACAGAAATAAGGCTAGCAAAGAGGACCACCAAATACAGATGTAACTCTGTGAGTGCAAGTCACACATCACAGAGCAGTTTCTCAGAAAGCGTCTTACCAGATTGCATCTGAGTATATTTCCTTTTTCACCATAGCCCTCTATGGGCTTCCAAATATCACTTTGTCAATTCCACAAGAACTGCCTTACCGAAAGGCTTCTTGAAGGGAAAGCTGTAACTCTGTGAGATGATTTCCCAGAACAGAAAGAAGTTTCTCAGAAAGCTTCTTCCTCTTTGTTATCGGAGGATATTTCCTTTGGCCCTATAGTCTTCAAAGGGATCCGAAATATCTGTTCTCAGATTCCACAGAAATAAGGCTAGCAAAGAGATCCACGAAATACAGATGTAACTCTGTGAGTGCAAGTCACACATCACAGAGCAGTTTCTCAGAAAGCTTCTTTCCAGATTTCATCTGAGGATATTTCATTTTTCACCATAGCCCTCTATGGGCTTCCAAATATCACTTTGCCAATTCCACAAGAACTGTCTTAGCGAAAGGCTTCTTGAAGGGAAAGCTGTAACTCTGTGAGATGATTTCACAGAACACAAAGAAGTTTCTCAGAAAGCTTCTTTCTCTTTGTTATCGTAGGATATTTCCTTTGGCCCAATAGTCTCAAAGGGATCCGAAATATCTGTTCTCAGATTCCACAGAAATAAAGCTAGCATAGAGATCCACGAAATACATATGTAACTCTGTGAGTGGAAGTCACACATCACACAGCAGTTTCTCAGAAAACTTCTTTCCAGACTTCATCTGAGGATATTTCCTTTTTCACCATAGCCCTCTATGGGCTTCGAAATATCACTTTGCCAATTCCACAAGAATTGTCTTAGCGAAAGTCTTCTTGAGGTTGAAAGCTGTAACTCTGTGAGATGATTTCACAGAACACAAAGAAGTTCCTCAGAAAGCATCTTTCTCTTTGTTATCGGAGGATATTTCCTTTGTCCCTACAGTCTTCAAAGGGATCCGAAATATCTGTTCTCAGATTCCACAGAAATAAGGCTAGCAAAGAGATCCACGAAATGCAGATGTAACTCTGTGAGTGGAAGTCACACATCACAGAGCAGTTTCTCAGAAAGCTTCTTTCCAGATTTCATCTGAGGATATTTCCTTTTTCACCATAGCCCTATACGGGCTTCCAAATATCACTTTGCCAATTCCACAAGAACTGCCTTACCGAAAGGCTTCTTGAAGTGGAAGCTGTAACTCTGTGAGATGATTTCACAGAACACCAAGAAGTTTCTCAGAAAGCTTCTTTCTCTTTGTTATCGGAGGATATTTAATTTGGCCCTATAGTCTTCAAAGGGATCCGAAATATCTGTTCTCAGATTCCACAGAAATAAGGGTAGCAAAGAGATCCACGAAACAGAGATGTAACTCTGTGAGTGCAAGTCACACATCACAGAGCAGTTTCTCAGAAAGCTTCTTTCCAGATTTCATCTGAGGATATTTCCGTTTTCACCATAGCCCTCTATGGGCTTCCAAATATCACTTTGCCAATTCCACAAGAACTGTCTTAGCGAAAGGCTTTTTGAGGGGAAAGCTGTAACTCTGTGAGATGATTTCACAGAACACAAAGAAGTTTCTCAGAAAGCTTCTTTCTCTTTGTTATCAGAGGATATTTCCTTTGGCCCTATAGTCTTCAAAGGGTTCCGAAATATCTCTTCTCAGATTCCACAGAAATAAGGCTAGCAAAGAGATCCACGAAATACAGATGTAACTCTCTGAGTGCAATTCACACATCACAGAACAGTTTCTCAGAAAGCTTCTTTCCAGATTTCATCTGAGGATATTTCCTTTTTCACCATAGCCCTCTATGGGCTTCCAAATATCACTTTGCCAATTCCACAAGAACTGTCTTAGCGAAAGGCTTCCTGAGGGGAAAGCTGTAACTCTATGAGATGATTTCACAGAACACAAAGAAGTTTCTCAGAAAGCTTCTTTCTCTTTGTTATCGGAGGATATTTCCTTTGGCCCTATAGTCTTCAAAGGGATCTGAAATATCTGTTCTCAGATTCCCCAGAAATAAGGCTATCAAAGAGATCCACGAAATACAGATGTACCTCTGTGAGTGCAAGTCACACAAAACAGAGCAGTTTCTCAGAAAGCTTCTTTCGAGATTTCATTTGGGGATACTTCCTTTTTGACCATAGCCCTCTATGGGCTTCCAAATATCACTTTGCCAATTCCACAAGAACTGTCTTAGCGAAAGGCTTCTTGAGGGGAAAACTGTAACTCTGTGAGATGATTTCACAGAACACAAAGAAGCTCCCAGAAAGCTTCTTTCTCTTTGTTATCGGAGGATATTTCCTATGGCCCTATAGACTTCATAGGGATCCGAAATATCTGTTCTCAGATTCCACAGAAATAAGGCTAGCAAAGAGATCCAAGAAATACAGATATAACTCTGTGAGTGGAAGTCACACATCACAGAGCAGTTTCTCAGAAAGCTTCTTTCCAGATTTCATCTGAGGATATTTCCTTTTTCACCATAGCCCCCTAAGAGCTTCCATATATCACTTTGCCAATTCCACAAGAACTGTCTTAGCGAAAGGCTTCTTGAGGGGAAAGCTGTAACTCTGTGAGATGATTTCACAGAACACAAAGAAGTTTCTCAGAACGCTTCTTTCTCTTTGTTATCGGAGGATATTTCCTTTGGCCCTATAGTCTTCAAAGGGATCCGAAATATCTGTTCTCAGATTCCACAGAAAAAAGGCTAGCAAAGAGATCCACGAAATACAGATATAACTCTGTGATGCAAGTCGCACATCACAGAGCAGATTCTCAGAAAGCTTCTTTCCAGATTTCATCTGAGGGTATTTCCTTTTTCACCATAGCCCTCCATGGGCTTCCAAATATCACTTTGCCAATTCCACAAGAACTGTCTTAGCGAAAGGCTTCTTGAGGGGAAAGCTGTAACTCTGTGAGATGATTTCACAAAACACCAAGAAGTTTCCCAAAAAGCTTCTTTCTCTCTGTTATCCTAGGATATTTCCTTTGGCCCTATAGTCTTCAAAGGGATCCGAAATATCTGTTCTCAGATTCCACAGAAATAAGGCTAGCAAAAGGATCCACGAAATACACATGTAACTCTGTGAGATGAATTAACAGAACACTAAGCAGTTTCTCAGAAAGCTTCTTTCCAGATTTCATCTGAGGATATTTCCTTTTCACCATAGCCCTCTATGGGCTTCCAAATATCACTTTGCCAATTCCACAAGAACTGTCTTAGCGAAAGGCTTCTTGAGGGAATAGCTGTAACTCTGTGAAATGATTTCACAGAACACAAAGAAGTTTCTCATAAGGCTTCTTTCTCTTTGTTATCAGAGGATATTTCCTTTGGCCCTGTAGTCTTCAAAGGGATCCGAAATATCTGTTCTCAGATTCCACAGAAATAAGGCTAGCAAAGAGATCCACGAAATACAGATGTAACTCTGTGAGTGCAAGTCACACATCACGGAGCAGTTTCTCAGAAAGCTTCTTTCCAGACTTCATCTGAGGATATTTCCTTTTTCACCATAGCCCTCTATGGGCTTCCAAATATCACTTTGCCAATTCCACAAGAACTGCCTTACCGAAAGTCTTCTTGAGGGGAAAGCTGTAACTCTGTGAGATGATTTCACAGAACACAAAGAAGTTTCTCGGAAAGCTTCTTTCTCTCTGTTATCGGAGGATATTTCCTTTGGCCCTATAGTCTTCAAAGGGATCCGAAATATCTGTTCTCAGATTCCACAGAAATAAGGCTGGCAAAGAGATCCACGAAATACAGATGTAACTCTGTGAGTGGAAGTCACACATCACAGAGCAGTTTCTCAGAAAGCTTCTTTCCAGATTTCATCTGAGGATATTTCCTTTTTCAACGTAGCCCTCTATGGGCTTCCAAATATCACTGTGCGAATTCCACAATAACTGTCTTAGCGAAAGGCTTCTTGAGGGGAAAGCTGTAACTCTGTGAGATGATTTCACAGAACACAAAGAAGTTTCTCAGAAAGCTTCTTTCTCTTTGTTATCGGAGGATATTTCCTTTGGCCCTATAGTCTTCAAAGGGATCTGAAATATCTGTTCTCAGATTCCACAGAAATAAGGCTGGCAAAGAGATCCACGAAATACAGATGTAACTCTGTGAGTGCAAGTCACACATCACACAGCAGTTTCTCAGAAACTTCTTTCCAGATTTCATCTGAGGATATTTCCTTTTTCACCGTAGCCCTCTATGGGCTTCCAAATATCACTTTGCCAATTCCACAAGAATTGTCTTAGCGTAAGGCCTCTTGAAGGGTAAGCTGTATTTCTGTGAGATGATTTCACAGAACACAAAGAAGTTTCTCAGAAAGCTTCTTTCTCTTTGTTATCGGAGGATATTTCCTTTGGCCCTATAGTCTTCAAAGGGATCCGAAATATCTGTTCTCAGATTCCACAGAAATAAGGCTAGCAAAGAGATCCACGAAATACAGATGTACCTCTGTGAGTGCAAGTCACACAACACAGAGCAGTTTCTCAGAAAGGTTCTTTCGAGATTTCATTTGGGGATACTTCCTTTTTGACAATAGCCCACTATGGGCTTCCAAATATCACTTTGCCAATTCCACAAGAACTGTCTTAGCGAAAGGTTCTTCAGGGGAAAGCTGTAACTCTGTGAAATGATTTCACAGAACACAAAGAAGTTTCTCAGAAAGCTTCTTTCTCTTTGTTATCGGAGGATATTTCCTTTGTCCCTATAGTCTTCAAAGGGATCCGAAATATCTGTTCTCAGATTCCACAGAAATAAGGCTAGCAAAGAGATCCACGAAATACAGATGTAACTCTATGAGTGCAAGTCACACATCACAGAGCAGTTTCTCAGAAAGCTTCTTTCCAGATTTCATCTGAGGATATTTCCTTTTTCACCATAGCCCTCTATGGGCTTCCAAATATCACTTTTCCAATTCCACAAGAACTGTCTTAGCGAAAGGCTTCTTGAGAGGAAAGCTGTAACTCTGTGAGATGATTTCACAAAACACCAAGAAGTTTCTCAAAAAGCTTCTTTCTCTCTGTTATCCTAGGATATTTCCCTTGGCCCTATAGTCTTCAAAAGGATCCGAAATATCTGTTCTCAGATTCCACAGAAATAAGGCTAGCAAAGAGATCCACCAAATACAGATGTAACTCTGTGAGTGCAAGTCACACATCACAGAGCATTTCCTCAGAAAGCTTCTTTCCAGATTTCATCTGAGGATATTTCCTTTTTCACCATAGCCCTCTATTTGCTTCGAAATATCACTTTGCCAATTCCACAAGAACTGTCTTAGCGAAAGGCTTCTTGAGGGGAAAGCTGTAACTCTGTGAGATGATTTCACAAAACACAAAGAAGTTTCTCAGAAAGCTTCTTTCTCTCTGTTATAGGAGGATATTTCCTTTGGCCCTATAGTCTTCAAAAGGATCCGAAATATCTGTTCTCAGATTCCACAGAAATAAGGCTAGCAAAGAGGTCCACGAAATACAGATGTAACTCCGTGAGTGGAAGTCCCACATCACAGAGCAGTTTCTCAGAAAACTTCTTTCCAGATTTCATCTGAGGATATTTCCTTTTCACCATAGCCCTCTATGGGCTTCCAAATATCACTTTGTCAATTCCACAAGAACTGTCGTAGCGAAAGGCTTCTTGAGGGGAAAGCTTTAACTCTGTGAGATGATTTCACAGAACACAAAGAAGTTTCTCAGAAAGCTTCTTTCTCTTTGTTATCGGAGGATATTTCCTTTGGCCCTATAGTCTTCAAAGGGATCCGAAATATCTGTTCTCAGATTCCACAGAAATAAGGCGAGCAAAGAGATCCACGAAATACAGATGTAACACTGTGAGTGCAAGTCACACATCACAGAGCAGTTTCTCAGAAAGCTTCGTTCCAGATTTCATCTGAGGATATTTCCTTTTCACCGTAGCCCTCTATGGCCTTCCAAATATCACTTTGCCAATTCCACAAGAACTGCCTTACCGAAAGGCTTCTTGAAGGGAAAGCTGTAACTCTGTGAGATGATTTCACAGAACACAAAAAGTTTCTCAGAAAGCTTCTTTCTCTTTGTTATCGGAGGATATTTCCTTTGGCCCTATAGTCTTCAAAGGGATCCGAAATATCTCTTCTCAGATTCCACAGAAATAAGGTTAGCAAAGAGATCCACGAAATACACATGTAACTCTGTGAGTGCAATTCACACATCACAGAACAGTTTCTCAGAAAGCTTCTTTCCAGATTTCATCTGAGGATATTTCCTTTTTCACCATAGCCCTCTATGGGCTTCCAAATATCACTTTGCAAATTCCACAAGAAATGCCTTACCGAAAAGCTTCTTGAAGGGAAAGCTGAAACTCTGTGAGATGATTTCACAGAAGACAAAGAAGTTTCTCAGAAAGCTTCTTTCTCTTTGTTATCGGAGGATATTTCCTTTGGCCCTATAGTCTTCAAAGGGATCCGAAATATCTGTTCTCAGATTCCACAGAAAAAAGGCTAGCAAAGAGATCCACGAAATACAGATGTAACTCTGTGATGCAAGTCGCACATCACAGAGCAGATTCTCAGAAAGCTTCTTTCCAGATTTCATCTGAGGGTATTTCGTTTTTCACCATAGCCCTCCATGGGCTTCCAAATATCACTTTGCCAATTCCACAAGAACTGTCTTAGCGAAAGGCTTCTTGAGGGGAAAGCTGTAACTCTGTGAGATGATTTCACAGAATACAAAGAAGTTTCTCAAAAACCTTCTTTCTCTCTGTTATCGGAGGGTATTTCCTTTTGCCCTATATTCTTCAAAGGGATCCGAAATATCTGTTCTCAGATTCCACAGAAATAAGGCTAGCAAAGACATCCACGAAATACACATGTAACTCTGTGAGATGAATTAACAGAACACTAAGCAGTTTCTCAGAAAGCTTCTTTCCAGATTTCATCTGAGGATATTTCCTTTTCACCATAGCCCTCTATGGGCTTCCAAATATCACTTTGCCAATTCCACAAGAACAGTCTTAGCGAAAGGATTCTTGAGGGGATAGCTGTAACTCTGTGAAATGATTTCACAGAACACAAAGAAGTTTCTCATAAGGCTTCTTTCTCTTTGTTATCAGAGGATATTTCCTTAGGCCCTATAGTCTTCAAAGGGATCCGAAATATCTGTTCTCAGATTCCACAGAAATAAGGCTAGCAAAGAGTTCCACGAAATACAGATGTAACTCTGTGAGTGCAAGTCACACATCCCAGAGCAGTTTCTCAGAAAGCTTCTTTCCAGACTTCATCTGAGGATATTTCCTTTTTCACCATAGCCCTCTATGGGCTTCCAAATATCACTTTGCCAATTCCACAAGAACTGCCTTACCGAAAGTCTTTTTGAGGGGAAAGCTGTAACTCTGTGAGATGATTTCACAGAACACAAAGAAGTTTCTCAGAAAGCTTCTTTCTCTTTGTTATCGGAGGATATTTCCTTTGGCCCTATAGTCTTCAAAGGGATCCGAAATATCTGTTCTCAGATTCCACAGAAATAAGGCTGGCAAAGAGATCCACCAAATACAGATGTAACTCTGTGAGTGGAAGTCACACATCACAGAGCAGTTTCTCAGAAAGCTTCTTTCCAGATTTCATCTGAGGATATTTCCTTTTTCAACGTAGCCCTCTATGGGCTTCCAAATATCACTGTGCGAATTCCACAAGAACTGTCTTAGCGAAAGGCTTCTTGAGGGGAAAGCTGTGACTCTGTGAGATGATTTCACAGAACACAAAGAAGTTTCTCAGAAAGCTTCTTTCTCTTTGTTATCGGAGGTTATTTCCTTTGGCCCTATAGTCTTCAAAGGGATCTGAAATATCTGTTCTCAGATTCCACAGAAACAAGGCTAGCAAAGAGATCCACGAAATACAGATGTAACTCTGTGAGTGCAAGTCACACATCACAGAGCAGTTTCTCAGAACACTTCTTTCCAGATTTCATCTGAGGATATTTCCTTTTTCATATAGCCCTCTATGGGCTTCCAAATATCACTTTGCAAATTCCACAAGAAATGCCTTACCGAAAAGCTTCTTGAAGGGAAAGCTGTAACTCTGTGAGATGATTTCACAGAACACAAAGAAATTTCTCAGAAAGCTTCTTTCTCTTTGTTATCGGAGGATATTTCCTTTGGCCCTATAGTCTTCAAAGGGATCCGAAATATCTGTTCTCAGATTCCACAGAAATAAGGCTAGCAAAGAGATCCACGAAATACAGATGTAACTCTGTGAGTGGAAGTCACACATCACAGAGCAGTTTCTCAGAAAGCTTCTTTCGAGATTTCATCCGAGGATATTTCCTTTTTCACCATAGCCCTGTATGGGCTTCCAAATATCACTTTTCCAATTCCACAAGAAATGTCTTAGCGAAAGGCTTCTTGAGGGGAAAACTGTAACTCTGTGAGATGATTTCACAAAATACCAAAAAGTTTCTCAAAAAGCTTCTTTCTCTCTGTTATCCTAGGATATTTCCTTTGGCCCTATAGTCTTCAAAAGGATCCGAAATATCTGTTCTCAGATTCCACAGAAATAAGGCTAGCAAAGAGATCCACAAAATACAGAAGTAACTCTGTGAGTGGAAGTCACACATCACAGAGAAGTTCCTCAGAAAGCTTCTTTCCAGATTTCATCTGAGGATATTTCCTTTTTCACCATAGCCCTCTATTGGCTTCCAAATATCACTTTGCCAATTCCACAAGAACTGTCGCAGCGAAAGGCTTCATGAGGGGAAAGCTGTAACTCTGTGAGATGATTTCACAGAACACAAAGAAGTTTCTCAGAAAGCTTCTTTCTCTTTGTTATCGGAGGATATTTCCTTTGGCCCTATAGTCTTCAAAGGGATCCGAAATATCTGTTCTCAGATTCCACAGAAATAAGGCTAGCAAATAGGTCCACGAAATACGGAAGTAACTCTGTGAGTGCAAGTCACACATCACAGAGCAGTTTCTCAGAAAGCTTCGTTCCAGATTTCATCTGAGGATATTTCCTTTTCACCGTAGCCCTCTATGGCCTTCCAAATATCACTTTGCCAATTCCACAAGAACTGCCTTACCGAAAGACTTCTTGAAGGGAAAGCTGTAACTCTGTGAGATGATTTCACAGAACACAAAGAACTTTCTCAGAAAGCTTCTTTCTCTTTGTTATCGGAGGATATTTCCTTTGGCCCTATAGTCTTCAAAGGGATCTGAAATATCTGTTCTCAGATTCCACAGAAATAAGGCTAGCAAAGAGATCCACGAAATACAGATGTACCTCTGTGAGTGCAAGTCACACAAAACAGAGCAGTTTCTCAGAAAGCTTCTATCGAGATTTCATTTGGGGATACTTCATTTTTGACCATAGCCCTCTATGGGCTTCCAAATATCACTTTGCCAATTCCACAACAACTGTCTTAGCGAAAGGCTTCTTGAGGGGAAAACTGTAACTCTGTGAGATGATTTCACAGAACACAAAGAAGCTCCCAGAAAGCTTCTTTCTCTTTGTTATCGGAGGATATTTCCTATGGCCCTATAGACTTCAAAGGGATCCGAAATATCTGTTCTCAGATTCCACAGAAATAAGGCTAGCAATGAGATCCACGAAATACACATGTAACTCTGTGAGATGAATTAACAGAACACTAAGCAGTTTCTCAGAAAGCTTCTTTCCTGATTTCATCTGAGGATATTTCCTTTTCACCATAGCCCTCTATGGGCTTCCAAATATCACTTTGCCAATTCCACAAGAACTGTCTTAGCGAAAGGCTTCTTGAGGGGATAGCTGTAACTCTGTGAAATGATTTCACAGAACACAAAGAAGTTTCTCATAAGGCTTCTTTCTCTTTGTTATCAGAGGATATTTCCTTTGACCCTATAGTCTTCAAAGGGATCCGAAATATCTGTTCTCAGATTCCACAGAAATAAGGCTAGCAAAGAGATCCACGAAATACAGATGTAACTCTGTGAGTGGAAGTCACACATCACAGAGCAGTTTCTCAGAAAGCTTCTTTCCAGATTTCATCTGAGGATATTTCCGTTTTCTCCATAGCACTCTAAGGGCTTCCAAATATCACTGTGCGAATTCCACAAGAACTGTCTTAGCGAAAGGCTCCTTGAGGGGAAAGCTGTAACTCTGTGAGATTATTTCACAGAACACAAAGAAGTTTTTCAGAAAGCTTCTTTCTCTTTGTTATCGGAGAATATTTCCTTTGGCCCTATAGTCTTCAAAGGGATCCGAAATGTCTGTTCTCAGATTCCACAGAAATAAGGCTAGCAAAGAGATCCACGAAATACAGATGTAACTCTATGAGTGCAAGTGACACATCACACAGGAGTTTCTCAGAAAGCTTCTTTCCAGATTTCATCTGAGGATATTTCCTTTTTCACCATAGCCCTATGGGCTTCCAAATATCACTTTGCCAATTCCACAAGAAATGTCTTAGCGAAAGGCTCCTTGAGGGGAAAGCTGTAACTCTGTGAGATGATTTCACAGAACACAAAGAAGTTTCTCAGAAAGCTTCTTTCTCTCTGTTATCGGAGGATATTTCCTTTGGCCCTATAGTCTTCAAAGGGGTTCGAAATATCTGTTCTCAGATTCCACCGAAATAAGGCTAGCAAAGAGATCCATGCAATACAGATGTAACTCTGTGAGTGGAAGTCACACATCACAGAGCAGTTCCTCAGAAAGCTTCTTTCCAGATTTCATCTGAGGATACTTGCTTTTTCACCATAGCCCTCTATGGGCTTCCAAATATCACTTTGGCAATTCCACAAGAACTGCATTACCGAAAGGCTTCTTGAGGGGAATGCTGTAACTCTGTGAGATGATTTCACGGAACACAAAGAAGTTTCTCAGAATGCTTCTTTCTCTTTGTTATCGGAGGATATTTCCTTTGGCCCTATAGTCTTCAAAGGGATCCGAAATATCTGTTTTCAGATTCCACAGAAATGAAGCTAGCAAAGAGATCCAAGAAATACACATGTAACTCTGTGAGTGGAAGTCTCACATCACAGAGCAGTTTCTCAGAAAGCTTCTTTCCAGATTTCATCTTAGGATATTTCCTTTTTCACCGTAACCCTCTATGGGCTTCCAAATATCACTTTGCCAATTCCACAAGAACTGTCTTAGCGAAAGGCTTCTTGAGGGGAAAGCTGTAACTCTGTGAGATGATTTCACAGAACACAAAGAAGTTTTTCAGAAAGCTTCTTTCTCTTTGTTATCGGAGGATATTTCCTTTGGCCCTATAGACATCAAAGGGATCCGAAATATCTGTTCTCAGATTCCACAGAAGTAAGGCTAGCAAAGAGATCCACGAAATACAGATGTAACTCTGTGAGTGGAAGTCACACATCACAGAGCAGTTTCTCAGAAAGCTTCTTTCCAGATTTCATCTGAGGATATTTACGTTTTCTCCATAGCCCTCTAAGGGCTTCCAAATATCACTGTGCGAATTCCACAAGAACTGTCTTAGCGAAAGGCTTCTTGAGGGGAAAGCTGTAATTCTGTGAGATGATTTCACAGAACACAAAGAAGTTTTTCAGAAAGCTTCTTTCTCTTTGTTATCGGAGAATATTTCCTTTGGCCCTATAGTCTTCAAAGGGATCCGAAATATCAGTTCTCAGATTCCACAGAAATAAGGCTAGCAAGGAGATCCACGAAATACAGATGTAACTCTATGAGTGCAAGTGACACATCACACAGCAGTTTCTCAGAAAGCTTCTTTCCAGATTTCATCTGAGGATATTTCCTTTTTCACCATAGCCCTATGGGCTTCCAAATATCACTTTGCCAATTCCACAAGAACTGTCATAGCGAAAGGCTCCTTGAGGGGAAAGCTGTAACTCTGTGAGATGATTTCACAGAACACAAAGAAGTTTCTCAGAAAGCTTCTTTCTCTTTGTTATCGTAGGATATTTCCTTTGGCCCTATAGTCTTCAAAGGGATCCGAAATATCTGTTCTCAGATTCCACAGAAATAAGGCTAGCAAAGAGATCCACGAAATACAGATGCACTCTGTGAGTGGAAGTCACACATCACAGAGCAGTTTCTCAGAAAGCTTCTTTCCAGATTTCATTTGAGGATATTTCCTTTTTCACCATAGCCCTCTATGGGCTTCCAAATATCACTGTGCGAATTCCACAAGAACTGTCGCAGCGAAAGGCTTGCTGAGGGGAAAGCTGTAACTCTGTGAGATGATTTCATAGAACAAAAGAAGTTTCTCAGAAAGCTTCTTTCTCTTTGTTATCGGAGGACATTTACTTCGGCCCTATAATCTTCAAAGGGATCCGACATATCTGTTCTCAGATTCCACAGAAATAAGGCTAGCAAAGAGATCCACGAAATACAGATGTAACTCTGTGAGTGCAAGTGACACATCACAGAGCAGTCTCTCAGAAAGCTTCTTTCCAGATTTCATATGAGGATATTTCCTTTTTCACCATAGCCCTCTATGGGCTTCCAAATATCACTTTGCCAATTCCACAAGAACTGTCTTAGCGAAAGGCGTCTTGAGGGGAATGCTTTAACTCTGTGAGATGATTTCACAAAACACCAAGAAGTTCCTCAAAAAGCTTCTTTCTCTCTGTTATCCTAGGATATTTCCTTTGGCCCTATAGTCTTCAAAAGGATCCGAAATATCTGTTCTCAGATTCCACAGAAATAAGGCTAGCAAAGAGATCCACGAAATACAGATGTAACTCTGTGAGTGTAAGTCCCACATCACAGAGCAGTTTCTCCGAAACTTCTTTCCAGATTTCATCTGAGGATATTTCCTTTTTCACCATAGCCCTCTATGGGCTTCCAAATATCACATTGCCAATTCCACAAGAACTGTCTTAGCGAAAGGCATCTTGAGGGGAAAGCTGTAACTCTGTGAGATGATTTCACAGAACACAAAGAAGATTCTCAGAAAGCTTCTTTCTCTTTGTTATCAGAGGATATTTCCTTTGGCCCTATACTCTTCAAAGGGATCTGAAATATCTGTTGTCAGATTCCACAGAAATAAGGCTAGCAAAGAGATCCACGAAATACAGATGTAACTCTGTGAGTGGAAGTCACACATCACAGAGCAGTTCCTCAGAAAGCTTCTATCCAGATTTCATCTGAGGATATTCCCTTTTTCACCATAGCCCTCTATGGGCTTCCAAATATCACTTTGCCAATTCCACAAGAATTGCCTTACTGAAAGGCTTCTTGAGGGGAAAGCTGTAACTCTGTGAGATGATTTCACAAAACACCAAGAAGTTTCTCAAAAAGCTTCTTTCTCTTTGTTATCCTAGGATATTTCCTTTGGCCCTATAGTCTTCAAAAGGATCCGAAATATCTGTTCCAGATTCCACAGAAATAAGGCTAGCAAAGAGATCCACGAAATACAGATGTAACTCTGTGAGTGTAAGTCCCACATCACAGAGCAGTTTCTCAGAAACTTCTTTCCAGATTTCATCTGAGAATATTTCCTATTTCACCATAGCCCTCTATGGGCTTCCAAATATCACTTTGCCAATTCCACAAGAACTGTCTTAGCGAAAGGCTTCTTGAGGGGAAAGCTGTAACTCTGTGAGATGATTTCACAGAACACAAAGAAGTTTCTCAGAAAGCTTCTTTCTCTTTGTTATCGGAGGATATTTCCTTTGGCCCCATAGTCTTCAAAGGATCCGAAATATCTGTTCTCAGATTCCACAGAAATAAGGCTAGCAAAGAGATCCACAAAATACAGATGTAACTCTGTGATTGCAAGTCACACATCACAGAGCAGTTTCTCAGAAAGTTTCTTTCCAGATTTCATCTGAGGATATTTCCTTTTTCACCATAGCCCTCTGTGTGCTTCCAAATATCACTTTGCCAATTCCACAAGAACTGTCTTAGCGAAAGGCTTCTTGAGGCGAAAGCTGTAACTCTGTGAGATGATTTCACAGAACACAAAGAAGTTTCTCAGAAAGCTTCTTTCTCTTTGTTATCGGAGGATATTTCCTTTGGCCCTATAGTCTTCAAAGGGGTTCGAAATATCTGTTCTCAGATTCCACAGAAATAAGGCTAGCAAAGAGATCCACGCAATACAGATGTAACTCTGTGAGTGGAAGTCACACATCACAGAGCAGTTCCTCAGAAAGCTTCTTTCCAGATTTCATCTGAGGATACTTCCTTTTTCACCATAGCCCTCTATGGGCTTCCAAATATCACTTTGCCAGTTCCACAAGAACTGTCTTAGCGAAAGGCATCTTGAGGGGAATGCTGTAACTCTGTGAGATGATTTCACAAAACACCAAGAAGTTTCTCAAAAAGCTTCTTTCTCTCTGTTATCCTAGGATATTTCCTTTGGCCCTATAGTCTTCAAAAGGATTCGAAATATCTGTTCTCAGATTCCACAGAAATAAGGCTAGCAAAGAGATCCACGCAATACAGATGTAACACTGTGAGTGGAAGTCACACATCACAGAGCAGTTTCTCAGAAAGTTTCTTTCCAGATTTCATCTGAGGATACTTCCTTTTTCACCATAGCCCTCTATGGGCTTCCAAATATCACTTTGCCAATTCCACAAGAACTGTCTTAGCGAAAGGCTTCTTGAGGGGAATGCTGTAACTCTGTGAGATGATTTCACAAAACACCAAGAAGTTTCTCAAAAAGCTTCTTTCTCTCTGTTATCCTAGGATATTTCCTTTGGCCCTATAGTCTTCAAAAGGATTCGAAATATCTGTTCTCAGATTCCACAGAAATAAGGCTAGCAAAGAGATCCACGAAATACAGATGTAACTCTGTGAGTGCAAGTCACACATCACACAGCAGTTTTTCAGAAATCTTCTTTCCAGATTTCATCTGAGGATATTTCCTTTTTCACCATAGCCCTCTATGGGCTTCCAAATATCACTTTTCCAATTCCACAAGAACTGCCTTACCGAAAGGCTTCTTGAAGGGAAAGATGTAACTCTGTGAGATGATTTCACAGAACACAAAGAAGTTTCTCAGAAAGCTTCTTCCTCTTTGTTATCGGAGGATATTTCCTTTTGCCCTATAGTCTTCAAAGGGATCCGAAACATCTGTTCTAAGATTCCACAGAAATAAGGCTAGCAAAGAGATGCACGAAATACAGATGTAACTCTGTGAGTGCAATTCACACATCACAGAGCAGTTTCTCAGACAGCTTCTTTCCAGATTTCATCTGAGGATATTTCCTTTTTCACCATAGCCCTCTATGGGCTTCCAAATATCACTTTGCCAATTCCACAAGAACTGTCTTAGCGAAAGGCTTCTTGAGGGGAAAGCTGTAACTCTCTGAGATGATTTCACATAACACAAAGAGGTTTCTCAGAAAGCATCTTTCTCTTTGTTATCGGAGGATATTTCCTTTGGCCCTATAGTCTTCAAAGGGATCCGAAATATCTGTTCTCAGATTCCACAGAAATAAGGCTAGCAAAGAGATCCACGAAATACAGATGTAACTCTGTGACTGCACGTCACACATCACAGAGCAGTTTCTCAGAAAGCTTCTTTCCAGATTTCTTATGAGGTTATTTCCTTTTTCACCATAGCCCTCTATGGGCTTCCAAATATCACTTTGCCAATTCCACAAGAACTGCATTACCGAAAGGCTTCTTGAAGGGAAAGTTGTACCTCTGTGAGATGATTTCACAGAACACAAAGAAGTTTCTCAGAATGCTTCTTTCTCTTTGTTATCGGAGGATATTTCCTTTGGCCCTATAGTCTTCAAAGGGATCCGAAATATCTGTTTTCAGATTCCACAGAAATGAAGCTAGCAAAGAGATCCAAGAAATACAGATGTAACTCTGTGAGTGGAAGTCACACATCACAGAGCAGTTTCTCAGAAAGCTTCTTTCCAGATTTCATCTTAGGATATTTCCTTTTTCACCGTAACCCTCTAAGGGCTTCCAAATATCACTTTGCCAATTCCACAAGAACTGTCTTAGCGAAAGGCTTCTTGAGGGGAAAGCTGTAACTCTGTGAGATGATTTCACAGAACACAAAGAAGTTTTTCAAAAAGCTTCTTTCTCTTTGTTATCGGAGGATATTTCCTTTGGTCCTATAGACATCAAAGGGATCCGAAATATCTGTTCTCAGATTCCACAGAAATAAGGCTAGCAAAGAGATCCACGAAATACAGATGTAACTCTGTGAGTGGAAGTCACACATCACAGAGCAGTTTCTCAGAAAGCTTCTTTCCAGATTTCATCTGAGGATATTTCCGTTTTCTCCATAGCCCTCTATGGGCTTCCAAATATCACTGTGCGAATTCCACAAGAACTGTCTTAGCGAAAGTCTTCTTGAGGGGAAAGCTGTAACTCTGTGAGATGATTTCACAGAACACAAAGAAGTTTTTCCGAAAGCTTCTTTCTCTTTGTTATCGGAGAATATTTCCTTTGGCCCTATAGTCTTCAAAGGGATCCGAAATGTCTGTTCTCAGATTCCACAGAAATAAGGCTAGCAAAGAGATCCACGAAATACAGATGTAACTCTATGAGTGCAAGTGACACATCACACAGCAGTTTCTCAGAAAGCTTCCTTCCAGATTTCATCTGAGGATATTTCCTTTTTCACCGTAGCCCTCTATGGGCTTCCAAATATCACTTTGCCAATTCCACAAGAACTGTCTTAACGAAAGGCTTCTTGAGGGGAAAGCTGTAACTCTGTGAGATGATTTCACAAAACACCAAGAATTTTCTCAAAAAGCTTCTTTCTCTCTGTTATCCTAGGATATTTCCTTTGACCCTATAGTCTTCAAAAGGATCCGAAATATCTGTTCTCAGATTCCACAGAAATAAGGCTAGCAAAGAGATCCACGAAATACAGATGTAACTCTGTGAGTGTAAGTCCCACATCACAGAGCAGTTTCTCAGAAACTTCTTTCCAGATTTCATCTGAGGATATTTCCTATTTCACCATAGCCCTCTATGGGCTTCCAAATATCACTTTGCCAATTCAACAAGAACTGTCTTAGCGAAAGGATTCTTGAGGGGAAAGCTGTAACTCTGTGAGATGATTTCACAGAACACAAAGAAGTTTCTCAGAAAGCTTCTTTCTCTTTGTTATCGGAGGATATTTCCTTTGGCCCTATAGTCTTCAAAGGGATCCGAAATATCTGTTCTCAGATTCCACAGAAATAAGGCTAGCAAAGAGATCCACAAAATACAGATGTAACTCTGTGATTGCAAGTCACACATCACAGAGCAGTTTCTCAGAAAGTTTCTTTCCAGATTTCATCTGAGGATATTTCCTTTTTCACCATAGCCCTCTATGTGCTTCCAAATATCACTTTGCCAATTCCACAAGAACTGTCTTAGCGAAAGGCTTCTTGAGGGGAAAGTTGTAACTCTGTGAGATGATTTCACAGAACACAAAGAAGTTTCTCAGAAAGCTTCTTTCTCTTTCTTATCGGAGGATATTTCCTTTGGCCCTATAGTCTTCAAAGGGGTTCGAAATATCTGTTCTCAGATTCCACAGAAATAAGGCTAGCAAAGAGATCCACGCAATACAGATGTAACTCTGTGAGTGGAAGTCACACATCACAGAGCAGTTCCTCAGAAAGCTTCTTTCCAGATTTCATCTGAGGATACTTCCTTTTTCACCATAGCCCTCTATGGGCTTCCAAATATCACTTTGCCAATTCCACAAGAACTGTCTTAGCGAAAGGCTTCTTGAGGGGAAAGCTGTAACTCTGTGAGATGATTTCACAAAACACCAAGAATTTTCTCAAAAAGCTTCTTTCTCTCTGTTATCCTAGGATATTTCCTTTGACCCTATAGTCTTCAAAAGGATCCGAAATATCTGTTCTCAGATTCCACAGAAATAAGGCTAGCAAAGAGATCCACGAAATACAGATGTAACTCTGTGAGTGTAAGTCCCACATCACAGAGCAGTTTCTCAGAAACTTCTTTCCAGATTTCATCTGAGGTTATTTCCTATTTCACCATAGCCCTCTATGGGCTTCCAAATATCACTTTGCCAATTCCACAAGAACTGTCTTAGCGAAAGGCTTCTTGAGGGGAAAGCTGTAACTCTGTGAGATGATTTCACAGAACACAAAGAAGTTTCTCAGAAAGCTTCTTTCTCTTTGTTATCGGAGGATATTTCCTTTGGCCCTATAGTCTTCAAAGGGATCCGAAATATCTGTTCTCAGATTCCACAGAAATAAGGCTAGCAAAGAGATCCACAAAATACAGATGTAACTCTGTGATTGCAAGTCACACATCACAGAGCAGTTTCTCAGAAAGTTTCTTTCCAGATTTCATCTGAGGATATTTCCTTTTTCACCATAGCCCTCTATGTGCTTCCAAATATCACTTTGCCAATTCCACAAGAACTGTCTTAGCGAAAGGCTTCTTGAGGGGAAAGTTGTAACTCTGTGAGATGATTTCACAGAACACAAAGAAGTTTCTCAGAAAGCTTCTTTCTCTTTCTTATCGGAGGATATTTCCTTTGGCCCTATAGTCTTCAAAGGGGTTCGAAATATCTGTTCTCAGATTCCACAGAAATAAGGCTAGCAAAGAGATCCACGCAATACAGATGTAACTCTGTGAGTGGAAGTCACACATCACAGAGCAGTTCCTCAGAAAGCTTCTTTCCAGATTTCATCTGAGGATACTTCCTTTTTCACCATAGCCCTCTATGGGCTTCCAAATATCACTTTGCCAATTCCACAAGAACTGTCTTAGCGAAAGGCTTCTTGAGGGGAATGCTGTAACTCTGTGAGATGATTTCACAAAACACCAAGAAGTTTCTCAAAAAGCTTCTTTCTCTCTGTTATCCTAGGATATTTCCTTTGGCCCTATAGTCTTCAAAAGGATTCGAAATATCTGTTCTCAGATTCCACAGAAATAAGGCTAGCAAAGAGATCCACGCAATACAGATGTAACTCTGTGAGTGGAAGTCACACATCACAGAGCAGTTCCTCAGAAAGCTTCTTTCCAGATTTCATCTGAGGATACTTCCTTTTTCACCATAGCCCTCTATGGGCTTCCAAATATCACTTTGCCAATTCCACAAGAACTGTCTTAGCGAAAGGCTTCTTGAGGGGAATGCTGTAACTCTGTGAGATGATTTCACAAAACACCAAGAAGTTTCTCAAAAAGCTTCTTTCTCTCTGTTATCCTAGGATATTTCCTTTGGCCCTATAGTCTTCAAAAGGATTCAAAATATCTGTTCTCAGATTCCACAGAAATAAGGCTAGCAAAGAGATCCACGAAATACAGATGTAACACTGTGAGTGCAAGTCACACATCACACAGCAGTTTCTCAGAAATCTTCTTTCCAGATTTCATCTGAGGATATTTCCTTTTTCACCATAGCCCTCTATGGGCTTCCAAATATCACTTTTCCAATTCCACAAGAACTGCCTTACCGAAAGGCTTCTTGAAGGGAAAGATGTAACTCTGTGTGATGATTTCACAGAACACAAAGAAGTTTCTCAGAAAGCTTCTTTCTCTTTGTTATCGGAGGATATTTCCTTTTGCCCTATAGTCTTCAAAGGGTTCCGAAACATCTGTTCTAAGATTCCACAGAAATAAGGCTAGCAAAGTGATGCACGAAATACAGATGTAACTCTGTGAGAGCAATTCACACATCACAGAGCAGTTTCTCAGACAGCTTCTTTCCAGATTTCATCTGAGGATATTTCCTTTTTCACCATAGCCCTCTATGGGCTTCCAAATATCACTTTGCCAATTCCACAAGAACTGTCTTAGCGAAAGGCTTCTTGAGGGGAAAGCTGTAACTCTCTGAGATGATTTCACAGAACACAAAGAGGTTTCTCAGAAAGCATCTTTCTCTTTGTTATCGGAGGATATTTCCTTCGGCCCTATAGTCTTCAAGGGGATCCGAAATATCTGTTCTCAGATTCCACAGAAATAAGGCTAGCAAAGAGATCCACGAAATACAGATGTAACTGTGTGAGTGCAAGTCACACATCACAGAGCAGTTTCTCAGAAAGCTTCTTTCCAGATTTCATATGAGGTTATTTCCTTTTTCACCATAGCCCTCTATGGGCTTCCAAATATCACTTTGCCAATTCCACAAGAACTGCATTACCGAAAGGCTTCTTGAAGGGAATGCTGTAACTCTGTGAGATGATTTCACAGAACACAAAGAAGTTTCTCAGAATGCTTCTTTCTCCTTGTTATCGGAGGATATTTCCTTTGGCCCTATAGTCTTCAAAGGGATCCGAAATATCTGTTTTCAGATTCCACAGAAATGAAGCTAGCAAAGAGATCCAAGAAATACAGATATAACTCTGTGAGTGGAAGTCACACATCACAGAGCAGTTCTTCAGAAAGCTTCTTTCCAGATTTCATCTTAGGATATTTCCTTTTTCACCGTAACCCTCTAAGGGCTTCCAAATATCACTTTGCCAATTCCACAAGAACTGTCTTAGCGAAAGGCTTCTTGAGGGGAAAGCTGTAACTCTGTGAGATGATTTCACAGAACACAAAGAAGTTTTTCAGAAAGCTTCTTTCTCTTTGTTAGCGGAGGATATTTCCTTTGGCCCTATAGACATCAAAGGGATCCGAAATATCTGTTCTCAGATTCCACAGAAATAAGGCTAGCAAAGAGATCCACGAAATACAGATGTAACTCTGTGAGTGGAAGTCACACATCACAGAGTAGTTTCTCAGAAAGCTTCTTTCCAGATTTCATCTGAGGATATTTCCGTTTTCTCCATAGCCCTCTATGGGCTTCCAAATATCACTGTGCGAATTCCACAAGAACTGTCTTAGCGAAAGTCTTCTTGAGGGGAGCGCTGTAACACTGTGAGATGATTTCACAGAACACAAAGAAGTTTTTCAGAAAGCTTCTTTCTCTTTGTTATCGGAGAATATTTCCTTTGGCCCTATAGTCTTCAAAGGGATCCGAAATGTCTGTTCTCAGATTCCACAGAAATAAGGCTAGCAAAGAGATCCACGAAATACAGATGTAACTCTATGAGTGCAAGTGACACATCACACAGCAGTTTCTCAGAAAGCTTCCTTCCAGATTTCATCTGAGGATATTTCCTTTTTCACCATAGCCCTCTATGGGCTTCCAAATATCACTTTGCCAATTCCACAAGAACTGTCTTAACGAAAGTCTTCTTGAGGGGAAAGCTGTAACTCTGTGAGATGATTTCACAGAACACAAAGAAGTTTCTCAGAAAGCTTCTTTCTCTTTGTTATCGGAGGATATTTCCTTTGGCCCTATAGTCTTCAAAGGGGTCCGAAATATCTGTTCTCAGATTCCACAGAAATAAGGCTAGCAAAGAGATCCACGAAATACAGATGTAACACTGTGAGTGCAAGTCACACATCACAGAGCAGTTTCTCAGAAAGCTTCTTTCCAGATTTCATCTGAGGATATTTCCTGTTTCACCATAGCCCTCTATGGGCTTCCAAATATCACTTTGCCAATAACACAAGAACTGTCTTAGCGAAAGGCTCCTTGAGGGGAAGGCTGTAACTCTGTGAGATGATTTCACAGAACACAAAGAAGTTTCTCAGAAAGCTTCTTTCTCTTTGTTATCAGAGGATATTTCCTTTCGCCCTATATTCTTCAAAGGGATGGGAAATACCTGTTCTCAGATTCCACAGAAATAAGGCTACCAAAGAGATCCACGAAATACAGATGTAACTCTGTGAGTGGAAGTCACACATCAGACAGCAGTTTCTCAGAAAGCTTCTTTCCAGATTTCATCTGAGGATATTTCCTTTTTCACCATAACCCTCTATGGGCTTCCAAACATCACTTTGCCAATTCCACAAGAACTGTCTTAGCGAAAGGATTCTTGAGGGGAAAGCTGTAACTCTGTGAGATGATTTCACAGAACACAAAGAAGTTTCTCAGAAAGCTTCTTTCTCTTTGTTATCGTAGGATATTTCCTTTGGCCCTATAGTCTTCAAAGGGATCCGAAATATCTGTTCTCAGATTCCACAGAGATAAGGCTAGCAAAGAGATCCACGAAATACAGATGTAACTCTGTGAGTGGAAGTCACACATCACAGAGCAGTTTCTCAGAAAGCTTCTTTCCAGATTTCATTTGAGGATATTTCCTTTTTCACCATAACCCTCTATGGGCTTCCAAATAACACTGTGCGAATTCCACAAGAACTGTCTCAGCGAAAGGCTTCCTGAGGGGAAAGCTGTAACTATGTGAGATGATTTCACAGAACAAAAGAAGTTTCTCAGAAAGCTTCTTTCTTTTTGTTATCAGAGGATATTTCCTTTGGCTCTATAGTCTTCAAAGGGATCCGAAATATCTGTTCTCAGATTCCACAGAAATAAGGCTAGCAAAGAGATCCACGAAATACAGATGAAACTCTGTGAGTGGAAGTCACACATCACACAGCAGTTTCTCAGAAAGCTTCTTTGCAGATTTCATCTGAGGATATTTCCTTTTTCACCATAGCCCTCTATGGGCTTCCAAATATCACTTTGCCAATTCCACAAGAACTGTCTTAGCGAAAGGCTTCTTGAGGGGAAAGCTGTAACTCTGTGAGATGATTTCACAGAACACAAAGAAGTTTCTCAGAAAGCTTCTTTCTGTTTATTATCGGAGAATATTTCCTTTGGCCCTATAGTCTTCCAAGGGATCCGAAATATCTGTTCTCAGATTCCACAGAAATAAGGCTAGCAAAGAGATCCACGAAATACAGATGTAACTCTGTGAGTGCAAGTCACACATCACAGAGCAGTTTCTCAGAAAGCTTCTTTCCAGATTTCATCTGAGGATATTTCCTGTTTCACCATAGCCCTCTAAGGGCTTCCAAATATCACTTTGCCAATAACACAAGAACTGTCTTAGCGAAAGGCTCCTTGAGGGGAAGGCTGTAACTCTGTGAGATGATTTCACAGAACACAAAGAAGTTTCTCAGAAAGCTTCTTTCTCTTTGTTATCAGAGGATATTTCCTTTCGCCCTATAGTCTTCAAAGGGATGGGAAATACCTGTTCTCAGATTCCACAGAAATAAGGCTAGCAAAGAGATCCACGAAATACAGATGTAACTCTGTGAGTGGAAGTCACACATCACACAGCAGTTTCTCAGAAAGCTTCTTTCCAGATTTCATCTGAGGATATTTCCTTTTTCACCATAACCCTCTATGGGCTTCCAAATATCACTTTGCCAATTCCACAAGAACTGTCTTAGCGAAAGGCTTCTTGAGGGGAAAGCTGTAACTCTGTGAGATGATTTCACAGAACACAAAGAAGTTTCTCAGAAAGCTTCTTTCTCTTTGTTATCGGAGGATATTTCCTTTGGCCCAATAGTCTTCAAAGGGATCCGAAATATCTGTTCTCAGATTCCACAGAAATAAGGCTAGCAAAGAGATCCACGAAATACAGATGTAACTCTGTGAGTGGAAGTCACACATCACAGAGCAGTTTCTCAGAGAGCTTCTTTCCAGATTTCATCTGAGGATATTTCCTTTTTCACCATAGCCCTCTATGGGCTTCCAAATATCACTTTTCCAATTCCACAAGAACTGTCTTAGCGAAAGGCTTCTTGAAGGGAAAGCTGTAACTCTGTGAGATGATTTCACAAAACACAAAGAAGTTTCTTTAAAAGCTTCTTTCTCTCTGTTATCATAGGATATTACCTTTGGCCCTATAGTCTTCAAAGGGATCCGAAATATCTGTTCACAGATTCCACAGAAATAAGGCTAGCAAAGAGATCCACGAAATACAGATGTAACTCTGTTAGTGTAAGTCCCGCATCACAGAGAAGTTTCTCAGAAAGCTTCTTTCCAGATTTTATCTGAGGATATTCCCTTTTTCACCATAGCCCTCTATGGGCTTCCAAATATCACTTTGCCAATTCCACAGGAATTGTCTTAGCGAAAGGCTTCTTGAGGGGAAAGCTGTAACTCTCTGAGATGATTTCAAAGAACACAAAGAAGTTTCTCAGAAAGCTTCTTTCTCTTTGTTATCGGAGGATATTTCCTTTGGCCCTATAGTCTTCAAAGGGATCCGAAATATCTGTTCTCAAATTCCACAGAAATAAGGCTAGCAAAGAGATCCAGGAAATATAGATGTAACTCTGTGAGTGCAAGTCACACATCACAGAGCAGTTTCTCAGAAAGCTTCTTTCCAGATTTCATCTGAGGATATTTCCTATTTCACCATAGCCCTCTATGGGCTTCAAATGTCACTTTGCCAATTCCACAAGAATTGCCTTACCGAAAGGCTTCTTTAAGGGAAACCTGTAACTCTGTGAGATGATTTCACAAAACACAAAGAAGTTTCTCAGAATGGTTCTTTCTCTTTGTTATTGGAGGATATTTCCTTTGGCCCTAAAGTCTTCAAACGGATCCGAAATATCTGTTCTCAGATTCCAAAGAAATAAAGCTAGCAAAGAGATCCAAGAAATACAGATGTAACTCTGTGAGTGGAAGTCACACATCACACAGCAGTTTCTCAGAAAGCTTCTTTCCAGATTTCATCTGAGGATATTTCCTTTTTCACCGTAGCCCTCTATGGGCTTCCAATTATCACTTTGCCAATTCCTCAAGAACTGTCTAAGCGAAAGGCTTCTTGTAACTCTGAAGGAAAAGCTGTAACTCTGTGAGATGATTTCACAGAACACAAAGAAGTTTCTCAGGAAGCTTCTTTCTCTTTGTTATCGGAGGATATTTCCTTTGGCCCTATAGTCTTCAAAGGGATCCGAAAAATCTCTTCTCAGATTCCACAGAAATAAGGCTAGCAAAGAGATCCACGAAATACAGATGTAACTCTGTGAGTGGAAGTCAAACATCACAGAGCAGTTTCTCAGAAAGCTTCTTTCCAGATTTCATCTGAGGATATTTCCTTTTCACCGTAGCCCTCTATGGGCTTCCAAATATCACTTTTCCAATTCCACAAGAACTGCCTTACCGAAAGGCTTCTTGAAGGGAAAGATGTAACTCTGTGAGATGATTTCACAGAACACAAAGAAGTATCTCAGAAAGCTTCTTTCTCTTTGTTATCGGAGGATATTTCCTTTTGCCCTATAGCCTTCAATGGGTTCCGAAACATCTGTTCTAAGATTCCACAGAAATAAGGCTAGCAAAGTGATGCACGAAATACAGATGTAACTCTGTGAGTGCAATTCACACATCACAGAGCAGTTTCTCAGACAGCTTCTTTCCAGATTTCATCTGAGGATATTTCCTTTTTCACCATAGCCCTCTATGGGCTTCCAAATATCACTTTGCCAATTCCACAAGAACTCTCTTAGCGAAAGGCTTCTTGAGGGGAAAGCTGTAACTCTCTGAGATGATTTCACAGAACACAAAGAGGTTTCTCAGAAAGCATCATTCTCTTTGTTATCGGAGGATATTTCCTTCGGCCCTATAGTCTTCAAAGGGATCCGAAATATCTGTTCTCAGATTCCACAGAAATAAGGCTAGCAAAGAGACCCACGAAATACAGATGTAACTGTGTGAGTGCAAGTCACACATCACAGAGCAGTTTCTCAGAAAGCTTCTTTCCAGATTTCATATGAGGTTATTTCCTTTTTCACCATAGCCCTCTATGGGCTTCCAAATATCACTTTGCCAATTCCACAAGAACTGCATTACCGAAAGGCTTCTTGAAGGGAAAGCTGTAACTCTGTGAGATGATTTCACAGAACACAAAGAAGTTTCTCAGAATGCTTCTTTCTCCTTGTTATCGGAGGATATTTCCTTTGGCCCTATAGTCTTCAAAGGGATCCGAAATATCTGTTTTCAGATTCCACAGAAATGAAGCTAGCAAAGAGATCCAAGAAATACAGATGTAACTCTGTGAGTGGAAGTCACACATCACAGAGCAGTTCTTCAGAAAGCTTCTTTCCAGATTTCATCTTAGGATATTTCCTATTTCACCGTAACCCTCTAAGGGCTTCCAAATATCACTTTGCCAATTCCACAAGAACTGTCTTAGCGAAAGGCTTCTTGAGGGGAAAGCTGTAACTCTGTGAGATGATTTCACAGAACACAAAGAAGTTTTTCAGAAAGCTTCTTTCTCTTTGTTATCGGAGGATATTTCCTTTGGCCCTATAGACATCAAAGGGATCCGAAATATCTGTTCTCAGATTCCACAGAAATAAGGCTAGCAAAGAGATCCACGAAATACAGATGTAACTCTGTGAGTGGAAGTCACACATCACAGAGTAGTTTCTCAGAAAGCTTCTTTCCAGATTTCATCTGAGGATATTTCCGTTTTCTCCATAGCCCTCTATGGGCTTCCAAATATCACTGTGCGAATTCCACAAGAACTGTCTTAGCGAAAGTCTTCTTGAGGGGAAAGCTGTAACTCTGTGAGATGATTTCACAGAACACAAAGAAGTTTTTCAGAAAGCTTCTTTCTCTTTGTTATCGGAGAATATTTCCTTTGGCCCTATAGTCTTCAAAGGGATCCGAAATGTCTGTTCTCAGATTCCACAGAAATAAGGCTAGCAAAGAGATCCACGAAATACAGATGTAACTCTAGGAGTGCAAGTGACACATCACACAGCAGTTTCTCAGAAAGCTTCCTTCCAGATTTCATCTGAGGATATTTCCTTTTTCACCATAGCCCTCTATGGGCTTCCAAATATCACTTTGCCAATTCCACAAGAACTGTCTTAACGAAAGTCTTCTTGAGGGGAAAGCTGTAACTCTGTGAGATGATTTCACAGAACACAAAGAAGTTTCTCTGAAAGCTTCTTTCTCTTTGTTATCGGAGGATATTTCCTTTGGCCCTATAGTCTTCAAAGGGGTCCGAAATATCTGTTCTCAGATTCCACAGAAATAAGGCTAGCAAAGAGATCCACGAAATACAGATGTAACTCTGTGAGTGGAAGTCACACATCACAGAGCAGTTTCTCAGAAACTTCTTTCCAGATTTCATCTGAGGATATTTCCTTTTTCACCATAGCCCTCTATGAGCTTCCAAATATCACTTTGCCAATTCCACAAGAACTCTCTTAGAGAAAGGCTTCTTGAGGGGAAAGCTGTAACTCTGTGAGATGATTTCACAAAACACAAAGAATTTTATCAAAAAGCTTCTTTCTCTCTGTTATCGGAGGATATTTCCTTTGGCCCTATAGACTTCAAAACGATGCGAAATATCTGTTCTCAGATTCCACAGAAATAAGGCTAGCAAAGAGATCCACGAAATACAGATGTAACTCTGTGAGTGTAAGTCCCACATCACAGAGCAGTTTCTCAGAAACTTCTTTCCAGATTTCATCTGAGGATATTTCCTATTTCACCATAGCCCTCTATGGGCTTCCAAATATCACTTTGCCAATTCCACAAGAACTGTCTTAGCGAAAGGCTTCTTGAGGGGAAAGCTGTAACTCTGTGAGATGATTTCACAGAACACAAAGAAGTTTCTCAGAGGTTCTTTCTTTTTGTTATCGGAGGATATTTCCTTTGGCCCTATAGTCTTCCAAGGGATCCGAAATACGTGTTCTCAGATTCCACAGAAATAAGGCTAGCAAAGAGTTCCACGAAATACAGATGTAACTCTGTGAGTGCAAGTCACACATCACAGAGCAGTTTCTCAGAAAGCTTCTTTCCAGATTTCATCTGAGGATATTTCCTGTTTCACCATAGCCCTCTATGGGCTTCCAAATATCACTTTGCCAATAACACAAGAACTGTCTTAGCGAAAGGCTCATTGAGGGGAAGGCTGTAACTCTGTGAGATGATTTCACAGAACACAAAGAAGTTTCTCAGAAAGCTTCTTTCTCTTTGTTATCAGAGGATATTTCCTTTCGCCCTATAGTCTTCAAAGGGATGGGAAATACCTGTTCTCAGATTCCACAGAAATAAGGCTAGCAAAGAGATCCATGAAATACAGATGTAACTCTGTAAGTGGAAGTCACACATCACACAGCAGTTTCTCAGAAAGCTTCTTTCCAGATTTCATCTGAGGATATTTCCTTTTTCACCATAACCCTCTATGGGCTTCCAAACATCACTTTGCCAATTCCACAAGAACTGTCTTAGCGAAAGGCTTCTTGAGGGGAAAGCTGTAACTCTGTGAGATGATTTCACAGAACACAAAGAAGTTTCTCAGAAAGCTTCTTTCTCTTTGTTATCGTAGGATATTTCCTTTGGCCCTATAGTCTTCAAAGGGATCCGAAATATCTGTTCTCAGATTCCACAGAAATAAGGCTAGCAAAGAGATCCACGAAATACAGATGTAACTCTGTGAGTGGAAGTCACACATCACAGAGCAGTTTCTCAGAAAGCTTCTTTCCAGATTTCATTTGAGGATATTTCCTTTTTCACCATAACCCTCTATGGGCTTCCAAATAACACTGTGCGAATTCCACAAGAACTGTCTCAGCGAAAGGCTTCCTGAGGGGAAAGCTGTAACTATGTGAGATGATTTCACAGAACACAAAGAAGTTTCTCAGAAAGCTTCTTTCTCTTTGTTATCCGAGGATATTTCCTTTGGCCCAATAGTCTTCAAAGGGATCCGAAATATCTGTTCTCAGATTCCACAGAAATAAGGCTAGCAAAGAGATCCACGAAATAGAGATGTAACTCTGTGAGTGGAAGTCACACATCACAGAGCAGTTTCTCAGAAAGCTTCTTTCCAGATTTCATCTGAGGATATTTCCTGTTTCACCATAGCCCTCTATGGGCTTCCAAATATCACTTTGCCAATAACACAAGAACTGTCTTAGCGAAAGGCTCCTTGAGGGGAAGGCTGTAACTCTGTGAGATGATTTCACAGAACACAAAGAAGTTTCTCAGAAAGCTTCTTTCTCTTTGTTATCAGAGGATATTTCCTTTCGCCCTATAGTCTTCAAAGGGATGGGAAATACCTGTTCTCAGATTCCACAGAAATAAGGCTAGCAAAGAGATCCACGAAATACAGATGTAACTCTGTGAGTGGAAGTCACGCATCACACAGCAGTTTCTCAGAAAGCTTCTTTCCAGATTTCATCTGAGGATATTTCCTTTTTCACCATAACCCTCTATGGGCTTCCAAATATCACTTTGCCAATTCCACAAGAACTGTCTTAGCGAAAGGCTTCTTGAGGGGAAAGCTGTAACTCTGTGAGATGATTTCACAGAACACAAAGAAGTTTCTCAGAACGCTTCTTTCTTTTTGTTATCGGAGGATATTTCCTTTGGCCCTATAGTCTTCCAAGGGATCCGAAATATCTGTTCTCAGATTCCACAGAAATAAGGCTAGCAAAGAGATCCACGAAATACAGATGTAACTCTGTGAGTGCAAGTCACACATCACAGAGCAGTTTCTCAGAAAGCTTCTTTCCAGATTTCATCTGAGGATAGTTCCTGTTTCACCATAGTCCTCTATGGGCTTCCAAATATCACTTTGCCAATAACACAAGAACTGTCTTAGCGAAAGGCTCCTTGAGGGGAAGGCTGTAACTCTGTGAGATGATTTCACAGAACACAAAGAAGTTTCTCAGAAAGCTTCTTTCTCTTTGTTATCAGAGGATATTTCCTTTCGCCCTATAGTCTTCAAAGGGATGGGAAATACCTGTTCTCAGATTCCACAGAAATAAGGCTAGCAAAGAGATCCATGAAATACAGATGTAACTCTGTAAGTGGAAGTCACACATCACACAGCAGTTTCTCAGAAAGCTTCTTTCCAGATTTCATCTGAGGATATTTCCTTTTTCACCATAACCCTCTATGGGCTTCCAAACATCACTTTGCCAATTCCACAAGAACTGTCTTAGCGAAAGGCTTCTTGAGGGGAAAGCTGTAACTCTGTGAGATGATTTCACAGAACACAAAGAAGTTTCTCAGAAAGCTTCTTTCTCTTTGTTATCGTAGGATATTTCCTTTGGCCCTATAGTCTTCAAAGGGATCCGAAATATCTGTTCTCAGATTCCACAGAAATAAGGCTAGCAAAGAGATCCACGAAATACAGATGTAACTCTGTGAGTGGAAGTCACACATCACAGAGCAGTTTCTCAGAAAGCTTCTTTCCAGATTTCATTTGAGGATATTTCCTTTTTCACCATAACCCTCTATGGGCTTCCAAATAACACTGTGCGAATTCCACAAGAACTGTCTCAGCGAAAGGCTTCCTGAGGGGAAAGCTGTAACTATGTGAGATGATTTCACAGAACACAAAGAAGTTTCTCAGAAAGCTTCTTTCTCTTTGTTATCCGAGGATATTTCCTTTGGCCCAATAGTCTTCAAAGGGATCCGAAATATCTGTTCTCAGATTCCACAGAAATAAGGCTAGCAAAGAGATCCACGAAATAGAGATGTAACTCTGTGAGTGGAAGTCACACATCACAGAGCAGTTTCTCAGAGAGCTTCTTTCCAGATTTCATCTGAGGACATTTCCTTTTTCACCATAGCCCTCTATGGGCTTCCAAATATCACTTTTCCAATTCCACAAGAACTGTCTTAGCGAAAGGCTTCTTGAAGGGAAAGCTGTAACTCTGTGAGATGATTTCACAAAACACAAAGAAGTTTCTTTAAAAGCTTCTTTCTCTCTGTTATCATAGGATATTACCTTTGGCCCTATAGTCTTCACAAGGATCCGAAATATCTCTTCTCAGATTTCACAGAAATAAGGCTAGCAAAGAGATCCACGAAATACAGATGTAACTCTGTGAGTGGAAATCACACATCACAGAGCAGTTTCTCAGAAAGCTTCTTTCCAGATTTCATCTGAGGATATTTCCTTTTTCACCATAGCCCTCTAAGGGCTTCCAAATATCACTGTGCGAATTCCACAAGAACTGTCTTAGCGAAAGGCTTCTTGAGGGGAAAGCTGTAACTCTGTGAGATGATTTCACAGAACACAAAGAAGTTTCTCAGAAAGCTTCTTTCTCTTTGTTATCGGAGGATATTTCCTTTGGCCCTATAGTCTTCAAAGGGATCCGAAATATCTGTTCTCAGGTTCCACAGAAATAAGGCTAGCAAAGAGATCCACGAAATAGAGATGTAACTCTGTGAGTCAAGTCACACATCACAGAGCAGTTTCTCAGAAAGCTTCTTTCCAGATTTCATCTGAGGATATTTCCTTTTTCACCATAGCCCTCTATGGGATTCCAAATATCACTGTGCGAATTCCACAGGAACTGTCTTAGCGAAAGGCTGCTTGAGGGGAAAGCTGTAACTGTGTGAGATGATTTCACAGAACACAAAGAAGTTTCTCAGAAAGCTTCTTCCACTTTTTTGTCAGAGGATATTTCCTTTGGCTCTATAGTCTTCAAAGGGATCCGAAATATCTGTTCTAAGATTCCACAGAAATAAGGCTAGAAAAGAGATCCACGAAATACAGATGTAACTCAGTGAGTGCAAGTCACACATCACAGAGCAGTTTCTCAGAAAGCTTCTTTCCAGATTTCATCTGAGGATATTTCCTTTTCACCATAGCCCTCTATGGGCTTCCAAATATCACTTTGCAAATTCCACAAGAGCAGCCTTACCGAAAGGCTTCTTGAAGGGAAAGCTGTAACTCTGTGAGATGATTTCACAGAACACAAAGAAGTTTCTCAGAAAGCTTCTTTCTCTTTGTTATCGGAGGATATTTCCTTTGGCCCTATAGTCTTCAAAGGGATCCGAAATATCTGTTCTCAGATTCCAGAGAAATAAGGCTAGCAAAGAGATCCACGAAATACAGATGTAACTCTGTTAGTGTAAGTCCCGCATCACAGAGAAGTTTCTCAGAAAGCTTCTTTCCAGATTTTATCTGAGGATATTTCCTTTTTCACCATAGCCCTCTAGGGGCTTCCAAATATCACTTTGCCAATTCCACAGGAATTATCTTAGCGAAAGGCTTCTTGAGGGGAAAGCTGTAACTCTCTGAGATGATTTCAAAGAACACAAAGAAGTTTCTCAGAAAGCTTCTTTCTCTTTGTTATCGGAGGATATTTCCTTTGGCCCTATAGTCTTCAAAGGGATCCGAAATATCTGTTCTCAGATTCCTCAGAAATAAGGCTAGCAAAGAGATCCACGAAATACAGATGTAACTCTGTGAGTGCAAGTCACACGTCACAGAGCAGTTTCTCAGAAAGCTTCTTTCCAGATTTCATCTAAGGATATTTCCTTTTTCACCATAGCCCTCAATGGGCTTCCAAATATCACTTTGCCAATTCCACAAGAACTGTCTTAGCGAAAGGCTTCTTGAGGGGAAAGCTGTAACTCTGTGAAATGATTTCACAGAACACAAAGAAGTTTCTCAGAAAGCTTCTTTCTCTTTGTTATCGGAGGATATTTCCTTTGGCCCTATAGTCTTCAAAGGGATCTGAAATATCTGTTCTCAGATTCCACAGAAATAAGGCTAGCAAAGAGATCCATGAAATACAGATGTAACTCTGTGAGTGCAAGTCACACATCACAGAGCAGTTTCTCAGAAAGCTTCTTTCCAGATTTCATCTGAGGATATTTCCTATTTCACCATAGCCCTCTATGGGCTTCAAATGTCACTTTGCCAATTCCACAAGAATTGCCTTACTGAAAGGCTTCTTTAAGGGAAACCTGTAACTCTGTGAGATGATTTCACAAAACATAAAGAAGTTTCTCAGAATGGTTCTTTCTTATTGTTATTGGAGGATATTTCCTTTGGCCCTAAAGTCTTCAAACGGATCCGAAATATCTGTTCTCAGATTCCAAAGAAATAAAGCTAGCAAAGAGATCCAAGAAATACAGATGTAACTCTGTGAGTGGAAGTCACACATCACACAGCAGTTTCTCAGAAAGCTTCTTTCCAGATTTCATCTGAGGATATTTCCTTTTTCACCATAGCCCTCTATGGGCTTCCAAGTATCACTTTTCCAATTCCACAAGAACTGTCTTAGCAAAAGGCTTCTTGAAGGCAAAGCTGTAACTCTGTGAGATGATTTCACAAAACACAAAGAAATTTCTTTAAAAGCTTCTTTCTCTCTGTTATCCTAGGATATTTCCTTTGGCCCTATAGTCTTCAAAAGGTTCCGAAATATCTGTTCTCAGATTCCACAGATATAAGGCTAGTAAAGAGATCCACGAAATACAGATGTAACTCTGTGAGTGTAAGTCCCGCATCACAGAGAAGTTTCTCAGAAAGCTTCTTTCCAGATTTTATCTGAGGATATTTCCTTTTTCACCATAGCCCTCTATGGGCTTCCAAATATCACTTTGCCAATTCCACAGGAATTGTCTTAGCGAAAGGCTTCTTGAGGGGAAAGCTGTAACTCTCTGAGATGACTTCACAGAACACAAAGAAGTTTCTCAGAAAGTTTCTTTCTCTTTGTTATCGGAGGATATTTCCTTTGGCCCTATAGTCTTCAAAGGGATAAGAAATATCTGTTCTCAGATTCCTCAGAAATAAGGCTAGCAAAGAGATCCACGAAATACAGATGTAACTCTGTGAGTGCAAGTCACACATCACAATGCAGTTTCTCAGAAAGCTTCTTTCCAGATTTCATCTGAGGATATTTCCTTTTTCACCATAGCCCTCAATGGGCTTCCAAATATCACTTTGCCAATTCCACAAGAACTGTCTTAGCGAAAGGCTTCTTGAGGGGAAAGCTGTAACTCTTTGAGATGATTTCACAGAACACAAAGAAGTTTCTCAGAACGCTTCTTTCTCTTTGTTATCGGAGGATATTTCCTTTGGCCCTATAGTCTTCAAAGGGATCCGAAATATCTGTTCTCAGATTCCTCAGAAATAAGGCTAGCAAAGAGATCCACGAAATACAGATGTAACTCTGTGAGTGCAAGTCACACGTCACAGAGCAGTTTCTGAGAAAGCTTCTTTCCAGATTTCATCTAAGGATATTTCCTTTTTCACCATAGCCCTCAATGGGCTTCCAAATATCACTTTGCCAATTCCACAAGAACTGTCTTAGCGAAAGGCTTCTTGAGGGAAAAGGTGTAACTCTGTGAAATGATTTCACAGAACACAAAGAAGTTTCTCAGAAAGCTTCTTTCTCTTTGTTATCGGAGGATATTTCCTTTGGCCCTATAGTCTTCAAAGCGATCCGAAATATCTGTTCTCAGATTGCACAGAAATAAGGCTAGAAAAGAGATCCAGGAAATACAGATGTAACTCTGTGAGTGCAAGTCACACATCACACAGCAGTTTCTCAGAAAGCTTCTTTCCAGATTTCATCTGAGGATATTTCCTTTTTCACCGTAGCCCACTAAGGGCTTCCAAATATCACTTTGCCAATTCCACAAGAACTGTCTTAGCGAAAGGCTTCTTGTAACTCTGAAGGAAAAGCTGTAACTCTGTGAGATGATTTCACAGAACACAAAGAAGTTTCTCAGGAAGCTTCTTTCTCTTTGTTATCGGTGGATATTTCCTTTGGCCCTATAGTCTTCAAAGGGATCCGAAAAATCTCTTCTCAGATTCCACAGAAATAAGGCTAGCAAAGAGATCCACGAAATACAGATATAGCTCTGTGAATGGAAGTCGCACATCACAGAGCAGTTTCTCAGAAATCTTCTTTCCAGATTTCATCTGAGGATATTTCCTTTTTCACCATAGCCCTCTATGGGCTTCCAAATATCACTTTGGCAATTCCACAAGAACTGCCTTACCGAAAGGCTTCTTGAAGGGAAAGCTGTAACTCTGTTAGATGATTTCACAGAACACAAAGAAGTTTCTCAGAAAGCTTCTTTCTCTTTGTTATCGGAGGATATTTCCTTTGGCCCTATTGTCTTCAAAGGGATCCGAAATATCTGTTCTCAGATTCCACAGAAATAAGGCTCTCAAAGAGATCCGAAATACAGATGTAACTCTGTGAGTGGAAGTCACACATCACAGAGCAGTTTCTCAGAAAGCTTCTTTCCAGATTTCTTCTGAGGATATTTCCTGTTTCACCGTAGCCCTCTATGTGCCTCCAAATATCACTTTGCCAATTCCACAAGAACTGTCCTAGCGAAAGGCTTCTTGAGGGGAAAGCTGTAACTCTGTGAGAAGATTTCACAGAACACAAAGAAGTTTCTCAAAAAGCTTCTTTCTCTCTGTTATCGGAGGATATTTCCTTTGGCCCTATACTCTTCAAAGGTATCCGAAATATCTGTTCTCAGATTCCAAAAAATTAGGCTAGCAAAGAGATCCACGAAATACAGATGTAACTCTGTAAGATGAAATAACAGATCACTAAGCAGTTTCTCAGAAAGCTTCTTTCCAGATTTCATCTGAGGATATTTCCTTTTTCACCATAGCCCTCTATGGGCTTCCAAATATCACTTTGCGAATTCCACAAGAACTGTCTTAGCGAAAGGCTTCTTGAGGGGAAAACTGTAAGTCTGTGAGATGATTTCACAGAACACAAAGAAGTTTCTCAAAAAGCTTCCTTCTCTCTGTTATCGGAGGATATTTCCTTTGGCCCTATAGTCTTCAAAGGGATCCGAAATATCTGTTCTCAGATTCCATAGAAATAAGGCTAGCAAAGAGATACAAGAAATACAGATATAATTCTGTGAGTGCAAGTCACACATCACAGAGCAGTTTCTAAGAAAGCTTCTTTCGAGATTTCATCTGGGGATATTTCCTTTTTCACCATAGCCCTCTAGGGGCTTCCAAATATCACTTTGCCAATTCCACAAGAACTGTCTTAGCGAAAGGCTTCTTGAGGGGAAAACTGTAACTCTGTGAGATGATTTCACAGAACACAAAGGAGTTTCTCAGAAAGGTTCTTTCCCTTTGTTATCAGAGGATATTTCCTTTGGCCCTATAGTCTTCAAAGGGATCCGAAATATCTGTTCTCAGATTCCACAGAAATGAGGCTAGCAAAGAGATCCACGAAATACAGATATAACTCTGTGAATGGAAGTCGCACATCACAGAGCAGTTTCTCAGAAATATTCTTTCCAGATTTCATCTGAGGATATTTCCTTTTTCACCATAGCCCTCTATGGGCTTCCAAATATCACTTTGCCAATTCCACAAGAACTGCCTTACCGAAAGGCTTCTTGAAGGGAAAGCTGTAACTCTGTGAGATGATTTCACAGAACACAAAGAAGTTTCTCAGAAAGCTTCTTTCTCTTTGTTATCGGAGGATATTTCCTTTGGCCCTATAGTCTTCAAAGGGATCCGAAATATCTGTTCTCAGATTCCACAGAAATAAGGCTAGTAAAGAGATCCATGAAATACAGATGTAACTCTGTGAGTGGAAGTCACAAATCACAGAGCAGTTTCTCAGAAAGCTTCTTTCCAGATTTCATCTGAGGATATTTCCTTTTTCACCATAGCCCTCTATGGGCTTCCAAATATCACTTTGCCAATTCCACAAGAACTGTCTTAGCGAAAGGCTTCTTGAAGGGAAAGCTGTAACTCTGTGAGATGATTTCACAGAATATAAAGAAGTTTCTCAGAAAGCTTCTTTCTCTTTGTTATCGGAGGATATTTCCTTTGGCCCTATAGTCTTCAAAGGGATCCGAAATATCTGTTCTCAGATTCCACAGAAATAAGGCTCTCAAAGAGATCCACGAAATACAGATGTAACTCTGTGAGTGGAAGTCACACATCACAGAGCAGTTTCTCAGAAAGCTTCTTTCCAGATTTCTTCTGAGGATATTTCCTGTTTCACCATAGCCCTCTATGTGCCTCCAAATATCACTTTGCCAATTCCACAAGAACTGTCCTAGCGAAAGGCTTCTTGAGGGGAAAGCTGTAACTCTGTGAGAAGATTTCACAGAACACAAAGAAGTTTCTCAAAAAGCTTCTTTCTCTCTGTTATCGGAGGATATTTCCTTTGGCCCTATACTCTTCAAAGGTATCCGAAATATCTGTTCTCAGATTCCAAAAAATTAGGCTAGCAAAGAGATCCACGAAATACAGATGTAACTCTGTAAGATGAAATAACAGATCAGTAAGCAGTTTCTCAGAAAGCTTCTTTCCAGATTTCATCTGAGGATATTTCCTTTTTCACCATAGCCCTCTATGGGCTTCCAAATATCACTTTGCCAATTCCACAAGAACTGTCTTATGAAAGGCTTCTTGAGGGGAAAGCTGTAAGTCTGTGAGATGATTTCACAGAACACAAGGAAGTTTCTCAAAAAGCTTCCTCCTCTCTGTTATCGGAGGATATTTCCTTTGGCCCTATAGTCTTCAAAGGGATCGGAAATATCTGTTCTCAGATTCCACAGAAATAAGTCTAGCAAAGAGATCCACGAAACACAGATGTAACTCTGTGAGTGGAAGTCACACATCACAGAGCAGTTTCTCAGAAATCTTCTTTCCAGATTTCATCTGAGGATATTTCCTTTTTCACCATATCCCTGTATGGGCTTCTCAATATCACTTTGCCAATTTCACAATAACTGCCTTACTGAAAGGCTTCTTGAAGGGAAAGCTGTAACTCTGTGAGATGAGTTCACAGAACACAAAGAAGTTTCTCAGAAAGCTTCTTTCTCTTTGTTATCGGAGAATATTTCCTTTGTCCCTATAGTCTTCAAAGGGATTCTAAATATCTGTTCTCAGATTCCTCCAAAATAAGGCTAGCAAAGAGATCCACGAAATACAGATGTAACTCGGTGAGTGCAAGTCACACATCACAGAGCAGTTTCTCAGAAAGCTTCTTTCCAGATTTCATCTGAGGATATTTCCTTTTTCACCATAGCCCTCTGTGGGCTTCCAAGTATCACTTTGCCAATTCCACAAGAATTGTCACAGCGAAAGGCTTCTTGAGGGGAAAGCTGTAACTCTGTGAGATGATTTCACAGAACACAAAGAAGTTTCTCAGAAAGCTTTTTTCTCTTTGTTATTGGAGGATATTTCCTTTGGCCCTATAGTCTTCAAAGGGATGCGAAATATCTGTTCTCAGATTCCACAGAAATAAGTCTAGCAAAGAGATCCACGAAATACAGATGTAACTCTGTGAGTGCAAGTCACACATCACACAGCCGTTTCTCAGAAAGCTTCTTTCCAGATTTCATCAGAGGATATTTCCTTTTTCACCATTGCCCTCTATGGGCTTCCAAATATCACTTTGCCAATTCCACAAGAACTGTCTAAGCGAAAGGCTCATTGAGGGGAAAGCTGTAACTCTGTGAGATGATTTCACAGAACACAAAGAAGTTTCTCAGAAAGCTTCTTTCTCTTTGTTATCAGAGGATATTTCCTTTGGCCCTATAGTCTTCAAAGGGATCCGAAATATCTGTTCTCAGATTCCACAGAAATAAGGCTCTCAAAGAGATCCACGAAATACAGATGTAACTCTGTGAGTGGAAGTCACACATCACAGAGCAGTTTCTCAGAAAGCTTCTCTCCAGATTTCTTCTGAGGATATTTCCTGTTTCACCATAGCCCTCTATGTGCCTCCAAATATCACTTTGCCAATTCCACAAGAACTGTCCTAGCGAAAGGCTTCTTGAGGGGAAAGCTGTAACTCTGTGAGATGATTTCACAGAACACAAAGAAGTTTCTCAGAAAGCTTCTTTCTCTTTGTTATCGTAGGATATTTCCTTTGGCCCTATAGTCTTCAAAGGGATCCGAAATATCTGTTCTCAGATTCCACAGAAATAAGGCTAGCAAAGAGATCCACGAAATACAGATGTAACTCTGTGAGTGCAAGTCACACATCACAGAGCAGTTTCTCAGAAAGCTTCTTTCCAGATTTCATCTGAGGATATTTCCTTTTTCACCACAGCCCTCTATGGGCTTCCAAATATCACTTTGCCAATTCCACAAGAACAGCGTTACCGAAAGGCTTCTTGAAGGGAAAGCTGTAACTCTGAGATGATTTCACAGAACACAAAGTAGTTTCTCAGAAAGCTTCTTTCTCTTTGTTATCGGAGGATATTTCCTTTGGCCCTAAAGTCTTCAAAGGGATCCGATATATCTGTTCTCAGATTCCATAGAAATAAAGCTAGCAAAGAGATCCACGAAATACAGATGTAACTCTGTGAGTGCAAGTCACACATCACAGAGCGGTTTCTCAGAAAGCTTCTTTCGGGATTTCATTTGGGGATACTTCCTTTTTCACCATAGTCCTCAATGGGCTTCCAAATATCATTTTGCCAATTCCACAAGAACTGTCTTAGCGAAAGGCTTCTTGAGGGGAAAACTGTACCTCTGTGAGATGATTTCACAGAACACAAAGAAGTTCCCAGAATGAATCTTTCTCTTTGTTATCGGAGGATATTTCCTTGGCCCTATAGTATTCAAAGGGATCCGAAATATCTGTTCTCAGATTCCACAGAAATAAGGCTAGCAAAGAGATCCACCAAATACAGATGTAACTCATTGAGTTCAAGTCACACATCACACAGCAGTTTCTCAGAAAGCTTCTTTCCACATTTCATCTGAGGATATTTCCTTTTTCACCATAAACCTCTCTGGGCTTCCAAATATCACTTTGCCAATTCCACAAGAACTGCCTTAACGAAAGGCTTCTTGAAGGGAAAGGTGTAACTCTGTGAGAAGATTTCACAGAACACAAAGAAGTTTCTCAGAAAGCTTCTTTCTCTCTGTTATCGGAGGATATTTCCTTTGGCCCTGTACTCTTCAAAGGTATCCGAAATATCTGTTCTCAGATTCCAAAAAATTAGGCTAGCAAAGAGATCTACGAAATACAGATGTAACTCTGTAAGATGAAATAACAGAACACTAAGCAGTTTCTCAGAAAGCTTCTTTCCAGATTTCATCTGAGGATATTTCCTTTTTCACCATAGCACTCTATGGGCTTCCAAATATCACTTTGCCAATTTCACAAGAACTGCCTTACTGAAAGGCTTCTTGAAGGGAAAGCTGTAACTCTGTGAGATGATTTCACAGAACACAAAGAAGTTTCTCAGAAAGCTTCTTTCTCTTTGTTATCGGAGGATATTTCCTTTGTCCCTATAGTCTTCAAAGGATTTCTAAATATCTGTTCTCAGATTCCTCCAAAATAAGGCTAGCAAAGAGATCCACGAAATGCAGATGTAACTCTGTGAGTGCAAGTCACACATCACACAGCCGTTTCTCAGAAAGCTTCTTTCCAGATTTCATCTGAGGATATTTCCTTTTTCACCATAGCCCTCTATGGGCTTCCAAATATCACTTTTCCAATTGCACAAGAACTGCCTTACCGAAAGGCTTCTTGAAGGGAAAGATGTAACTCTGTGAGATGATTTCACAGAACACAAAGAAGTTTCTCAGAAAGCTTCTTTCTCTTTGTTATCGGAGGATATTTCCTTTGGCCCTATAGTCTTCAAAGGGATCCGAAATATCTGTTCTCAGATTCCACAGAAATAAGGCTAGCAAAGAGATCCACGAAATACAGATGTAACTCTGTGAGTGCAAGTCACACATCACAGAGCAGTTTCTCAGAAAGCTTCTTTCCAGATTTCATCTGAGGATATTTCCTTTTTCACCACAGCCCTCTATGGGCTTCCAAATATCACTTTGCCAATTCCACAAGAACAGCCTTACCGAAAGGCTTCTTGAAGGGAAAGCTGTAACTCTGTGAGATGATTTCACAGAACACAAAGTAGTTTCTCAGAAAGCTTCTTTCTCTTTGTTATCGGAGGATATTTCCTTTGGCCCTAAAGTCTTCAAAGGGATCCGATATATCTGTTCTCAGATTCCATAGAAATAAAGCTAGCAAAGAGATCCACGAAATACAGATGTAACTCTCTGAGTGCAAGTCACACATCACAGAGCGGTTTCTCAGAAAGCTTCTTTCGGGATTTCATATGGGGATACTTCCTTTTTCACCATAGTCCTCAATGGGCTTCCAAATATCATTTTGCCAATTCCACAAGAACTGTCTTAGCGAAAGGCTTCTTGAGGGGAAAACTGTACCTCTGTGAGATGATTTCACAGAACACAAAGAAGTTCCCAGAATGAATCTTTCTCTTTGTTATCGGAGGATATTTCCTTGGCCCTATAGTATTCAAAGGGATCCGAAATATCTGTTCTCAGATTCCACAGAAATAAGGCTAGCAAAGAGATCCACCAAATACAGATGTAACTCATTGAGTTCAAGTCACACATCACACAGCAGTTTCTCAGAAAGCTTCTTTCCACATTTCATCTGAGGATATTTCCTTTTTCACCATAAACCTCTCTGGGCTTCCAAATATCACTTTGCCAATTCCACAAGAACTGCCTTAACGAAAGGCTTCTTGAAGGGAAAGGTGTAACTCTGTGAGAAGATTTCACAGAACACAAAGAAGTTTCTCAGAAAGCTTCTTTCTCTCTGTTATCGGAGGATATTTCCTTTGGCCCTGTACTCTTCAAAGGTATCCGAAATATCTGTTCTCAGATTCCAAAAAATTAGGCTAGCAAAGAGATCTACGAAATACAGATGTAACTCTGTAAGATGAAATAACAGAACACTAAGCAGTTTCTCAGAAAGCTTCTTTCCAGATTTCATCTGAGGATATTTCCTTTTTCACCATAGCACTCTATGGGCTTCCAAATATCACTTTGCCAATTTCACAAGAACTGCCTTACTGAAAGGCTTCTTGAAGGGAAAGCTGTAACTCTGTGAGATGATTTCACAGAACACAAAGAAGTTTCTCAGAAAGCTTCTTTCTCTTTGTTATCGGAGGATATTTCCTTTGTCCCTATAGTCTTCAAAGGATTTCTAAATATCTGTTCTCAGATTCCTCCAAAATAAGGCTAGCAAAGAGATCCACGAAATGCAGATGTAACTCTGTGAGTGCAAGTCACACATCACACAGCCGTTTCTCAGAAAGCTTCTTTCCAGATTTCATCAGAGGATATTTCCTTTTTCACCATAGCCCTCTATGGGCTTCCAAATATCACTTTGCCAATTCCACAAGAACTGTCTTAGCGAAAGGCTTATTGAGGGGAAAGCTGTAACTCTGTGAGATGATATCACAGAACACAAAGAAGTTTCTCAGAAAGCTTTTTTCTCTTTGTTATCGGAGGATATTTCCTTTGGCCCTATAGTCTTCAAAGGGATCCGAAATATCTGGTCGCAGATTCCACAGAAATAAGGCTAGCAAAGAGATCCACGAAATACAGATGTAATTCTGTGAGTGCAAGTCACACATCACAGAGCAGTTTCTCAGAAAGCTTCTTTCCAGATGTCATCTGAGGATATTTCCTTTTTCACCATAGCCCTCTAGGGTCTTCCAAATATCACTTTGCCAATTCCACAAGAACTGCCTTACCGAAAGGCTTCTTGAAGGGATAGCTGTAACTCTGTGAGATGATTTCACAGAACACAAAGTAGTTTCTCAGAAAGCTTCTTTCTCTTTGTTATCGGAGGATATTTCCTTTGGCCCTAAAGCCTTCAAATGGATCCGATATATCTGTACTCAGATTCCAGAGAAATAAAGCTAGCAAAGAGATCCACGAAATACAGATGTAACTCTGTGAGTGGAAGTCACACATCACACAGCAGTTTCTCAGAAAGCTTCTTTCCAGATTTCATCTGAGGATATTTCCTTTTTCACCTTAGCCCTCTATGGGCTTCCAAATATCACTTTGCCAATTCCACAAGAACGGTCTTAGCGAGAGGCTTCTTGAGGGGAAAGTTGTAACTCTGTGAGATCATTTCACAGAACACAAAGAAGTTTCTCAGAAAGCTTCTTTCTCTTTGTTATCGGAGGATATTTCCTTTGGCCCTATAGCCTTCGAGGGACCGGAAATATCTGTTCTCAGATTTCACAGAAATAAGGCTAGCAAAGAGATCCACGAAATACAGATGTAACTCTGTGAGTGGAAGTCATATATCACACAGCAGTTTCTCAAAAGCTTCTTTCCAGCTTTCATCTGAGGATATTTCCTTTTTCACCATAGCCCGCTATGGGCTTCCAAATATCACTTTGCCAATTCCTCAAGAACTGTCTTAGCGAAAGGCTTTTTGAGGGGAAAGCTATAACTCGGTGAGATGATTTCACAGAACACAAAGAAGTTTCTCAGAAAGCTTCTTTCTCTTTGTTATCGGAGGATATTTCCTTTGGCCCTATAGTTTTCAAAGGGATCCGAAATATCTGTTCTCAGATTCCACAGAAATAAGGCTAGCAAAGAGATCCACGAAATACAGATGTAACTCTGTGAGTGCAAGTCACACATCACAGAGCAGTTTCTCAGAAAGCTTCTTTCCAGATTTCATCTGATTATATTTCCTTTTTCACCATAGCCCTCTATGGGTTTCGAAATATCACTTTGACAATTCCACAGGAACTGTCTTTGCGAAATGCTTCTTGAGGGGAAAGCTGTAACTCTGTGAAGTGATTTCACAGAACACAAAGAAGTTTCTCAGAAAGCTTCTTTCTCTTTGTTATCGGAGGATATTTCCTTTGGCCCTATAGTCTTCAAAGGGATCCGAAATATCTGTTCTCAGATTCCACAGAAATAAGGCTAGCAAAGAGATCCACCAAATACAGATGTAACTCTGTGAGTGTAAGTCACACATCACAGAGCAGTTTCTCAGAAAGCTTCTTACCAGATTTCATCTGAGTATATTTCCTTTTTCACCATAGTCCTCTAAGGGCTTCCAAATATCACTTTGTCAATTCCACAAGAACTGCCTTACCGAAAGGCTTCTTGAAGGGAAAGCTGTAACTCTGTGAGATGATTTCACAGAACACAAAGAAGTTTCTCAGAAAGCTTCTTTCTCTTTGTTATCGGAGGATATTTCCTTTGGCCCTATAGTCTTCAAAGGGATCCGAAATATCTGTTCTCAGATTCCACAGAAATAAGGCTAGCAAAGAGATCCACCAAATACAGATGTAACTCTGTGAGTGCAAGTCACACATCACAGAGCAGTTTCTCAGAAAGCTTCTTACCAGATTTCATCTGAGTATATTTCCTTTTTCACCATAGCCCTCTATGGGCTTCCAAATATCACTTTGTCAATTCCACAAGAACTGCCTTACCGAAAGGCTTCTTGAAGGGAAAGCTGTAACTCTGTGAGATGATTTCACAGAACACAAAGAAGTTTCTCAGAAAGCTTCTTCCTCTTTGTTATCGGAGGATATTTCCTTTGGCCCTATAGTCTTCAAAGGGATCCGAAATATCTCTTCTCAGATTCCACAGAAATAAGGCTAGCAAAGAGATCCACGAAATACAGATGTAACTCTGTGAGTGCAATTCACACATCACAGAACAGTTTCTCAGAAAGCTTCTTTCCAGATTTCATCTGAGGATATTTCCTTTTTCACCATAGCCCTCTATGGGCTTCCAAATATCACTTTGCCAATTCCACAAGAACTGTCTTAGCGAAAGGCTTCCTGAGGGGAAAGCTGTAACTCTGTGAGATGATTTCACAGAACACAAAGAAGTTTCTCAGAAAGCTTCTTTCTCTTTGTTATCGGAGGATATTTCCTTTGGCCCTATAGTCTTCAAAGGGATCTGAAATATCTGTTCTCAGATTCCACAGAAATAAGGCTAGCAAAGAGATCCACGAAATACAGATGTACCTCTGTGAGTGCAAGTCACACAAAACAGAGCAGTTTCTCAGAAAGCTTCTTTCGAGATTTCATTTGGGGATACTTCCTTTTTGACCATAGCCCTCTATGGGCTTCCAAATATCACTTTGCCAATTCCACAAGAACTGTCTTAGCGAAAGGCTTCTTGAGGGGAAAACTGTAACTCTGTGAGATGATTTCACAGAACACAAAGAAGCTCCCAGAAAGCTTCTTTCTCTTTGTTATCGGAGGATATTTCCTATGGCCCTACAGACTTCAAAGGGATCCGAAATATCTGTTCTCAGATTCCACAGAAATAAGGCTAGCAAAGAGATCCAAGAAATACAGATATAACTCTGTGAGTGGAAGTCACACATCACAGAGCAGTTTCTCAGAAAGCTTCTTTCCAGATTTCATCTGAGGATATTACCTTTTTCACCATAGCCCTCTATGGGCTTCCAAATATCACTTTGCCAATTCCACAAGAACTGTCTTAGCGAAAGGCTTCTTGAGGGGAAAGCTGTAACTCTGTGAGATGATTTCACAGAATACAGAGAAGTTTCTCAAAAACCTTCTTTCTCTCTGTTATCGGAGGGTATTTCCTTTTGCCCTATATTCTTCAAAGGGATCCGAAATATCTGTTCTCAGATTCCACAGAAATAAGGCTAGCAAAGAGATCCACGAAATACACATGTAACTCTGTGAGATGAATTAACAGAACACTAAGCAGTTTCTCAGAAAGCTTCTTTCCAGATTTCATCTGAGGATATTTCCTTTTCACCATAGCCCTCTATGGGCTTCCAAATATCACTTTGCCAATTCCACAAGAACTGTCTTAGCGAAAGGCTTCTTGAGGGGATAGCTGTAACTCTGTGAAATGATTTCACAGAACACAAAGAAGTTTCTCATAAGGCTTCTTTCTCTTTGTTATCAGAGGATATTTCCTTTGGCCCTATAGTCTTCAAAGGGATACGAAATATCTGTTCTCAGATTCCACAGAAATAAGGCTAGCAAAGAGATACACGAAATACAGATGTAACTCTGTGAGTGCAAGTCACAAATCACAGAGCAGTTTCTCAGAAAGCTTCTTTCCAGACTTCATCTGAGGATAATTCCTTTTTCACCATAGCCCTCTATGGGCTTCCAAATATCACTTTGCCAATTCCACAAGAACTGCCTTACCGAAAGTCTTCTTGAGGGGAAAGCTGTAACTCTGTGAGATGATTTCACAGAACACAAAGAAGTTTCTCAGAAAGCTTCTTTCTCTTTGTTATCGGAGGATATTCCCTTTGGCCCTATAGTCTTCAAAGGGATCCGAAATATCTGTTCTCAGATTCCACAGAAATAAGGCTGGCAAAGAGATCCACGAAATACAGATGTAACTCAGTGAGTGGAAGTCACACATCACAGAGCAGTTTCTCAGAAAGCTTCTTTCCAGATTTCATCTGATGATATTTCCTTTTTCAACGTAGCCCTCTATGGGCTTCCAAATATCACTTTGCCAATTCCACAAGAACTGTCTTAGCGAAAGGCTTCTTGAGGGGAAGCTGTGACTCTGTGAGATGATTTCACAGAACACAAAGAAGTTTCTCAGAAAGCTTCTTTCTCTTTGTTATCGGAGGTCATTTCTTTTGGCCCTATAGTCTTCAAAGGGATCCGAAATATCTGTTCTCAGATTCCACAGAAATAAGGCTAGCAAAGAGATGCACGAAATACAGATGTAACTCTGTGAGTGCAAGTCACACATCACAGAGCAGTTTCTCAGAAAGCTTCTTTCCAGATTTCATCTGAGGATATTTCCTTTTTCACCTAGCCCTCTATGCGTTTCCAAATATCACTTTAACAATTCCACAAGAACTGTCTTAGCGAAATGCTTCTTGAGGGGAATGCTGTAACTCTGTGAAGTGATTTCACAGAACACAAAGAGGTTTCTCAGAAAGCTTCGTTCTCTTTGTTATCGGAGGATATTCCCTTTGGCCTTATAGTCTTCAAAGGTATCCGAAATATCTGTTCTCAGATTCCACAGAAATAAGGCTAGCAAAGAGATCCACCAAATACAGATGTAACTCTGTGAGTGGAAGTCACACATCACAGAGCAGTTTCTCAGAAAGCTTCTTTCCAGATTTCTTCTGAGGATATTTCCTGTTTCACCGTAGCCCTCTATGTGCCTCCAAATATCACTTTGCCAATTCCACAAGAACTGTCCTAGCGAAAGGCTTCTTGAGGGGAAAGCTGTAACTCTGTGAGAAGATTTAACAGAACACAAAGAAGTTTCTCAAAAAGCTTCTTTCTCTCTGTTATCGGAGGATATTTCCTTTGGCCCTATACTCTTCAAAGGTATCCGAAATATCTGTTCTCAGATTCCAAAAAATTAGGCTAGCAAAGAGATCCACGAAATACAGATGTAACTCTGTAAGATGAAATAACAGATCACTAAGCAGTTTCTCAGAAAGCTTCTTTCCAGATTTCATCTGAGGATATTTCCTTTTTCACCATAGCTCTCTATGGGCTTCCAAATATCACTTTGCGAATTCCACAAGAACTGTCTTAGCGAAAGGCTTCTTGAGGGGAAAACTGTAAGTCTGTGAGATGATTTCACAGAACACAAAGAAGTTTCTCAAAAAGCTTCCTTCTCTCTGTTATCGGAGGGTATTTCCTTTGGCCCTATAGTCTTCAAAGGGATCCGAAATATCTGTTCTCAGATTCCATAGAAATAAGGCTAGCAAAGAGATACAAGAAATACAGATATAATTCTGTGAGTGCAAGTCACACATCACAGAGCAGTTTCTAAGAAAGCTTCTTTCGAGATTTCATCTGGGGATATTTCCTTTTTCACCATAGCCCTCTAGGGGCTTCCAAATATCACTTTGCCAATTCCACAAGAACTGTCTTAGCGAAAGGCTTCTTGAGGGGAAAACTGTAACTCTGTGAGATGATTTCACAGAACACAAAGAAGTTTCTCAGAAAGCTTCTTTCCTTTGTTATCGGAGGATATTTCCTTTGGCCCTATAGTCTTCAAATGGATCCGAAATATCTGTTCTCAGATTCCACAGAAATAAGGCTAGCAAAGAGATCCACGAAATACAGATATAACTCTGTGAATGGAAGTCGCACATCACAGAGCAGTTTCTCAGAAATCTTCTTTCCAGATTTCATCTGAGGATATTTCCTTTTTCACCATAGCCCTCTATGGGCTTCCAAATATCACTTTGCCAATTCCACAAGAACTGCCTTACCGAAAGGCTTCTTGAAGGGAAAGCTGTAACTCTGTGAGATGATTTCACAGAACACAAAGAAGTTTCTCAGAAAGCTTCTTTCTCTTTGTTATCGGAGGATATTTCCTTTGGCCCTATAGTCTTCAAAGGGATCCGAAATATCTGTTCTCAGATTCCACAGAAATAAGGCTAACAAAGAGATCCATGAAATACAGATGTAACTCTGTGAGTGGAAGTCACAAATCACAGAGCAGTTTCTCAGAAAGCTTCTTTCCAGATTTCATCTGAGGATATTTCCTTTTTCACCATAGCCCTCTATGGGCTTCCAAATATCACTTTGCCAATTCCACAAGAACTGTCTTAGCGAAAGGCTTCTTGAAGGGAAAGCTGTAACTCTGTGAGATGATTTCACAGAATATAAAGAAGTTTCTCAGAAAGCTTCTTTCTCTTTGTTATCGGAGGATATTTCCTTTGGCCCTATAGTCTTAAAGGGATCCGAAATATCTGTTCTCAGATTCCACAGAAATAAGGCTCTCAAAGAGATCCACGAAATACAGATGTAACTCTGTGAGTGGAAGTCACACATCACAGAGCAGTTTCTCAGAAAGCTTCTTTCCAGATTTCTTCTGAGGATATTTCCTGTTTCACCACAGCCCTCTATGTGCCTCCAAATATCACTTTGCCAATTCCACAAGAACTGTCCTAGCGAAAGGCTTCTTGAGGGGAAAGCTGTAACTCTGTGAGAAGATTTCACAGAACACAAAGAAGTTTCTCAAAAAGCTTCTTTCTCTCTGTTATCGGAGGATATTTCCTTTGGCCCTATACTCTTCAAAGGTATCCGAAATATCTGTTCTCAGATTCCAAAAAATTAGGCTAGCAAAGAGATCCACGAAATACAGATGTAACTCTGTAAGATGAAATAACAGATCAGTAAGCAGTTTCTCAGAAAGCTTCTTTCCAGATTTCATCTGAGGATATTTCCTTTTTCACCATAGCCCTCTAGGGGTTCCAAATATCACTTTGCCAATTCCACAAGAACTGTCTTAGCGAAAGGCTTCTTGAGGGGAAAGCTGTAAGTCTGTGAGATGATTTCACAGAACACAAAGAAGTTTCTCAAAAAGCTTCCTCCTCTCTGTTATCGGAGGATATTTCCTTTGGCCCTATAGTCTTCAAAGGGATCGGAAATATCTGTTCTCAGATTCCACAGAAATAAGACTAGCAAAGAGATCCACGAAACACAGATGTAACTCTGTGAGTGGAAGTCACACATCACAGAGCAGTTTCTCAGAAATCTTCTTTCCAGATTTCATCTGAGGATATTTCCTTTTTCACCATATCCCTGTATGGGCTTCTCAATATCACTTTGCCAATTTCACAATAACTGCCTTACTGAAAGGCTTCTTGAAGGGAAAGCTGTAACTCTGTGAGATGAGTTCACAGAACACAAAGAAGTTTCTCAGAAAGCTTCTTTCTCTTTGTTATCGGAGAATATTTCCTTTGTCCCTATAGTCTTCAAAGGGATTCTAAATATCTGTTCTCAGATTCCTCCAAAATAAGGCTAGCAAAGAGATCAACGAAATACAGATGTAACTCGGTGAGTGCAAGTCACACATCACAGAGCAGTTTCTCAGAAAGGTTCTTTCCAGATTTCTTCTGAGGATATTTCCTTTTTCACCATAGCCCTCTGTGGGCTTCCAAGTATCACTTTGCCAATTCCACAAGAATTGTCACAGCGAAAGGCTTCTTGAGGGGAAAGCTGTAACTCTGTGAGATGATTTCACAGAACACAAAGAAGTTTCTCAGAAAGCTTTTTTCTCTTTGTTATTGGAGGATATTTCCTTTGGCACTATAGTCTTCAAAGGGATGCGAAATATCTGTTCTCAGATTCCACAGAAATAAGTCTAGCAAAGAGATCCACGAAATACAGATGTAACTCTGTGAGTGCAAGTCAAACATCACACAGCCGTTTCTCAGAAAGCTTCTTTCCAGATTTCATCAGAGGATATTTCCTTTTTCACCATTGCCCTCTATGTGCTTCCAAATATCACTTTGCCAATTCCACAAGAAATGTCCTAGCGAAAGGCTTCTTGAGGGGAAAGCTGTAACTCTGTGAGATGATTTCACAGAACACAAAGAAGTTTCTCAGAAAGCTTCTTTCTCTTTGTTTTCAGAGGATATTTGCTTTGGCCGTATAGTCTTCCAAGGGATCCGAAATATCTGTTCTCAGATTCCACAGAAATAAGGCTAGCAAAGAGATCCACGAAATACACATGTAACTCTGTGAGTGCAAGTCACACATCACAGAGCAGTTTCTCAGAAAGCTTCTTTCCAGATTTCATCTGAGGATATTTCCTTTTTCACCATAGCCCTCTATGCGTTTCCAAATATCACTTTAACAATTCCACAAGAACTGTCTTAGCGAAATGCTTCTTGAGGGGAATGCTGTAACTCTGTGAAGTGATTTCACAGAACACAAAGAGGTTTCTCAGAAAGCTTCGTTCTCTTTGTTATCGGAGGATATTCCCTTTGGCCCTATAGTCTTCAAAGGTATCCGAAATATCTGTTCTCAGATTCCACAGAAATAAGGCTAGCAAAGAGATCCACCAAATACAGATGTAACTCTGTGAGTGGAAGTCACACATCACAGAGCAGTTTCTCAGATAGCTTCTTTCCAGATTTCATCTAAGGATATTTCCTTTTTCACCATAGCCCTCTATGGGCTTCCAAATATCACTTTGCGAATTCCACAAGAACTGTCTTAGCGAAAGGCTTCTTGAGGGGAAAGCTGTAAGTCTGTGAGATGATTTCACAGAACACAAAGAAGTTTCTCAAAAAGCTTCCTTTTCTCTGTTATCGGAGGATATTTCCTTTGGCCCTATAGTCTTCAAAGGGATCCGAAATATCTGTTCTCAGATTCCATAGAAATAAGGCTAGCAAAGAGATACAAGAAATACAGATATAATTCTGTGAGTGCAAGTCACACATCACAGAGCAGTTTCTAAGAAAGCTTCTTTCGAGATTTCATCTGGGGATATTTCCTTTTTCACCATAGCCCTCTAGGGGCTTCCAAATATCACTTTGCCAATTCCACAAGAACTGTCTTAGCGAAAGGCTTCTTGAGGGGAAAACTGTAACTCTGTGAGATGATTTCACAGAACACAAAGAAGATTCTCAGAAAGCTTCTTTCCCTTTGTTATCGGAGGATATTTCCTTTTGCCCTATAGTCTTCAAAGGGATCCGAAATATCTGTTCTCAGATTCCACAGAAATAAGGCTAGCAAAGAGATCCACGAAATACAGATATAACTCTGTGAATGGAAGTCGCACATCACAGAGCAGTTTCTCAGAAATCTTCTTTCCAGATTTCATCTCAGGATATTTCCTTTTTCACCATAGCCCTCTATGGGCTTCCAAATATCACTTTGCCAATTCCACAAGAACTGCCTTACCGAAAGGCTTCTTGAAGGGAAAGCTGTAACTCTGTGAGATGATTTCACAGAACACAAAGAAGTTTCTCAGAAAGCTTCTTTCTCTTTGTTATCGGAGGATATTTCCTTTGGCCCTATAGTCTTCAAAGGGATCCGAAATATCTGTTCTCAGATTCCACAGAAATAAGGCTAACAAAGAGATCCATGAAATACAGATGTAACTCTGTGAGTGGAAGTCACAAATCACAGAGCAGTTTCTCAGAAAGCTTCTTTCCAGATTTCATCTGAGGATATTTCCTTTTTCACCATAGCCCTCTATGGGCTTCCAAATATCACTTTGCCAATTCCACAAGAACTGTCTTAGCGAAAGGCTTCTTGAAGGGAAAGCTGTAACTCTGTGAGATGATTTCACAGAATATAAAGAAGTTTCTCAGAAAGCTTCTTTCTCTTTGTTATCGGAGGATATTTCCTTTGGCCCTATAGTCTTCAAAGGGATCCGAAATATCTGTTCTCAGATTCCACAGAAATAAGGCTCTCAAAGAGATCCACGAAATACAGATGTAACTCTGTGAGTGGAAGTCACACATCACAGAGCAGTTTCTCAGAAAGCTTCTTTCCAGATTTCATCTGAGGATATTTCCTGTTTCACCATAGCCCTCTATGTGCCTCCAAATATCACTTTGCCAATTCCACAAGAACTGTCCTAGCGAAAGGCTTCTTGAGGGGAAAGCCGTAACTCTGTGAGAAGATTTCACAGAACACAAAGAAGTTTCTCAAAAAGCTTCTTTCTCTCTGTTATCGGAGGATATTTCCTTTGGCCCTATACTCTTCAAAGGTATCCGAAATATCTGTTCTCAGATTCCAAAAAATTAGGCTAGCAAAGAGATCCACGAAATACAGATGTAACTCTGTAAGATGAAATAACAGATCAGTAAGCAGTTTCTCAGAAAGCTTCTTTCCAGATTTCATCTGAGGATATTTCCTTTTTCACCATAGCCCTCTATGGGCTTCCAAATATCACTTTGCCAATTCCACAAGAACTGTCTTAGCGAAAGGCTTCTTGAGGGGAAAGCTGTAAGTCTGTGAGATGATTTCACAGAACACAAAGAAGTTTCTCAAAAAGCTTCCTCCTCTCTGTTATCGGAGGATATTTCCTTTGGCCCTATAGTCTTCAAAGGGATCGGAAATATCTGTTCTCAGATTCCACAGAAATAAGTCTAGCAAAGAGATCCACGAAACACAGATGTAACTCTGTGAGTGGAAGTCACACATCACAGAGCAGTTTCTCAGAAATCTTCTTTCCAGATTTCATCTGAGGATATTTCCTTTTTCACCATATCCCTGTATGGGCTTCTCAATATCACTTTGCCAATTTCACAATAACTGCCTTACTGAAAGGCTTCTTGAAGGGAAAGCTGTAACTCTGTGAGATGAGTTCAGAGAACACAAAGAAGTTTCTCAGAAAGCTTCTTTCTCTTTGTTATCGGAGAATATTTCCTTTGTCCCTATAGTCTTCAAAGGGATTCTAAATATCTGTTCTCAGATTCCTCCAAAATAAGGCTAGCAAAGAGATCCACGAAATACAGATGTAACTCGGTGAGTGCAAGTCACACATCACAGAGCAGTTTCTCAGAAAGCTTCTTTCCAGATTTCATCTGAGGATATTTCCTTTTTCACCATAGCCCTCTGTGGGCTTCCAAGTATCACTTTGCCAATTCCACAAGAATTGTCACAGCGAAAGGCTTCTTGAGGGGAAAGCTGTAACTCTGTGAGATGATTTCACAAAACACAAAGAAGTTTCTCAGAAAGCTTTTTTCTCTTTGTTATTGGAGGATATTTCCTTTGGCCCTATAGTCTTCAAAGGGATGCGAAATATCTGTTCTCAGATTCCACAGAAATAAGTCTAGCAAAGAGATCCACGAAATACAGATGTAACTCTGTGAGTGCAAGTGACACATCACACAGCCGTTTCTCAGAAAGCTTCTTTCCAGATTTCATCAGAGGATATTTCCTTTTTCACCATTGCCCTCTATGGGCTTCCAAATATCACTTTGCCAATTCCACAAGAACTGTCTAAGCGAAAGGCTCATTGAGGGGAAAGCTGTAACTCTGTGAGATGATTTCACAGAACACAAAGAAGTTTCTCAGAAAGCTTCTTTTTCTTTGTTATCAGAGGATATTTCCTTTGGCCCTATAGTCTTCAAAGGGATCCGAAATATCTGTTCTCAGATTCCACAGAAATAAGGCTCTCAAAGAGATCCACGAAATACAGATGTAACTCTGTGAGTGGAAGTCACACATCACAGAGCAGTTTCTCAGAAAGCTTCTCTCCAGATTTCTTCTGAGGATATTTCCTGTTTCACCATAGCCCTCTATGTGCTTCCAAATATCACTTTGCCAATTCCACAAGAACTGTCCTAGCGAAAGGCTTCTTGAGGGGAAAGCTGTAACTCTGTGAGATGATTTCACAGAACACAAAGAAGTTTCTCAGAAAGCTTCTTTCTCTTTGTTATCGGAGGATATTTCCTTTGGCCCTATAGTCTTCAAAGGGATCCGAAATATCTGTTCTCAGATTCCACAGAAATAAGGCTAGCAAAGAGATCCACGAAATACAGATGTAACTCTGTGAGTGCAAGTCACACATCACAGAGCAGTTTCTCAGAAAGCTTCTTTCCAGATTTCATCTGAGGATATTTCCTTTTTCACCACAGCCCTCTATGGGCTTCCAAATATCACTTTGCCAATTCCACAAGAACAACCTTACCGAAAGGCTTCTTGAAGGGAAAGCTGTAACTCTGTGAGATGATTTCACAGAACACAAAGTAGTTTCTCAGAAAGCTTCTTTCTCTTTGTTATCGGAGGATATTTCCTTTGGCCCTAAAGTCTTCAAAGGGATCCGATATATCTGTTCTCAGATTCCATAGAAATAAAGCTAGCAAAGAGATCCACGAAATACAGATGTAACTCTGTGAGTGCAAGTCACACATCACAGAGCAGTTTCTCAGAAAGCTTCTTTCGGGATTTCATTTTTGGATACTTCCTTTTTCACCATAGCCCTCAATGGGCTTCCAAATATCATTTTGCCAATTCCACAAGAACTGTCTTAGCGAAAGGCTTCTTGAGGGGAAAACTGTACCTCTGTGAGATGATTTCACAGAACACAAAGAAGTTCCCAGAATGATTCTTTCTCTTTGTTATCGGAGGATATTTCCTTGGCCCTATAGTATTCAAAGGGATCCGAAATATCTGTTCTCAGATTCCACAGAAATAAGGCTAGCAAAGAGATCCACCAAATACAGATGTAACTCATTGAGTTCAAGTCACACATCACACAGCAGTTTCTCAGAAAGCTTCTTTCCACATTTCATCTGAGGATATTTCCTTTTTCACCATAAACCTCTCTGGGCTTCCAAATATCACTTTGCCAATTCCACAAGAACTGCCTTAACGAAAGGCTTCTTGAAGGGAAAGGTGTTACTCTGTGAGAAGATTTCACAGAACACAAAGAAGTTTCTCAGAAAGCTTCTTTCTCTCTGTTATCGGAGGATATTTCCTTTGGCCCTGTACTCTTCAAAGGTATCCGAAATATCTGTTCTCAGATTCCAAAAAATTAGGCTAGCAAAGAGATCTACGAAATACAGATGTAACTCTGTAAGATGAAATAACAGAACACTAAGCAGTTTCTCAGAAAGCTTCTTTCCAGATTTCATCTGAGGATATTTCCTTTTTCACCATAGCACTCTATGGGCTTCCAAATATCACTTTGCCAATTTCACAAGAACTGCCTTACTGAAAGGCTTCTTGAAGGGAAAGCTGTAACTCTGTGAGATGATTTCACAGAACACAAAGAAGTTTCTCAGAAAGCTTCTTTCTCTTTGTTATCGGAGGATATTTCCTTTGTCCCTATAGTCTTCAAAGGATTTCTAAATATCTGTTCTCAGATTCCTCCAAAATAAGGCTAGCAAAGAGATCCACGAAATACAGATGTAACTCTGTGAGTGCAAGTCACACATCACACAGCCGTTTCTCAGAAAGCTTCTTTCCAGATTTCATCAGAGGATATTTCCTTTTTCACCATAGCCCTCTATGGGCTTCCAAATATCACTTTGCCAATTCCACAAGAAATGTCTTAGCGAAAGGCTTTTTGAGGGGAAAGCTGTAACTCTGTGAGATGATATCACAGAACACAAAGAAGTTTCTCAGAAAGCTTTTTTCTCTTTGTTATCGGAGGATATTTCCTTTGGCCCTATAGTCTTCAAAGGGATCCGAAATATCTGGTCGCAGATTCCACAGAAATAAGGCTAGCAAAGAGATCCACGAAATACAGATGTAATTCTGTGAGTGCAAGTCACACATCACAGAGCAGTTTCTCAGAAAGCTTCTTTCCAGATGTCATCTGAGGATATTTCCTTTTTCACCATAGCCCTCTAGGGTCTTCCAAATATCACTTTGCCAATTCCACAAGAACTGCCTTACCGAAAGGCTTCTTGAAGGGAAAGCTGTAACTCTGTGAGATGATTTCACAGAACACAAAGTAGTTTCTCAGAAAGCTTCTTTCTCTTTGTTATCGGAGGATATTTCCTTTGGCCCTAAAGCCTTCAAATGGATCCGATATATCTGTACTCAGATTCCAGAGAAATAAAGCTAGCA